>NC_064760.1:30833855-31159688 GCF_011397635.1 Epinephelus fuscoguttatus | reverse complement strand
ATACAATGGGCTGCACTGGTGTTAGCGTGTTGCTAAAGCTACTGGTAACAAGATGATATAAAATCCAGGAAGTCCAGTTTGAGTAATATATCAATGAGTTAATTAGATGCTAAAACACTGTGCAACAGTTTAAAATACCAGGGGCCATATTCACAAAGCTTCCTACTAGTTGAAGAGAGTTTCTCCTAGTGATGAAATTCATGATGTTTTCTTAGAATTTTCCCTGATTATTTTATTCTTAACATTTAGAAAGTAACTTATGACTCCATTCACATCGCCTTAAATTAAATATGGCTGTATTTTTAACGCATTGCTATCATGGGTCTGAACTAATGTTGTCACGATGCCAGTATTTTAAACTGTGATACAGTACTGGTTTAACAAAAATAGTAACAGATACCTCCTCTGATAGAATTGATAACAGCCACAGGTTGAGGATCAGTTGATTGTCATCCCTATTGTTTCATCTGTGCAGTCCTGGGTTTAAAATCTGATTGTAGATCTGGTTTTTGCAATCAAATGTATAATTAACAGAGATTTGGATAACTTTAAACACCTGGTACCAAAAGTATCAAAGTATCGATACTTTCGACAACCTTAGCCTGAACATGGTCTTATTATGAAACATACATAAGGTCTCCCTTGTCCCCTGATCAACAGGTTAAATGTCATGCAAATCTATTCACAACTTATTGAGATACTAAGACAAACTTTTAGGAAGGGATGAGGTTGCCCTTATCATAACACTCAATACTGAAGGAATGCCAAGCGAAAGAAAACATCTTAAAAAACTTGATTATTATACCCAAGATCCTGTGAGTGAACCAGCATGGCAGAGGAGATGTGAAGATGTAGGAACCTTGAGGGGAAGGAGAGGTGACCCATGCTGAGGGTCAAGCATGGACTCACACCCCGTAGCATTGGCTAGAGAAAACACGGCTAATCTGATCAGAGTAGGTCAGGTCAAATATATGTGCACACTCTCAGGCACACTCACAGGGAAGTGCACTCCAGCAGTCACATGCACAGACACACACAGAAGCCCACACACAGCTTACTCATAGCTTTGGCAAAGGTGCACAGGCTGCTCAAAGCATTGGCAAAATGACATATTCAAAGGCGTGAAAGAGTGAGAGAGTTGGGGTTGGAAGGGGGGGTTATCAACGGATCATTTGGAAACATCTGGGTCCACAATCAGTATCTCCCTCCCTCTAATTAATTCCCCTGCACCCTCATTTTTCCTCTCCATCCTGTTCTTTCCATCTTGCATCTTTCCACCAACAAATCTGCTCGCCATCACTTCACCATCCTCCTCCCCGCTTCTCCTCCTTCTTCTTCTCTTTCAGTGCACCAAGAGGCCCATGTCTCTCTGGTTTGGCTCTAATGGAACCAACTCAAATGAAAAAAACACAACAGGAAGACACAAATATACACACACATGGTTTGATGCAAGGTTGGTTTCTAATGCCATCGTCATGGTAACGCTCCCTCGCTCCTTTGCTCGCACAAACGAACAGAGCGCATATCCCAGGAATCTGTGTGGATTCTTATGTAACTACAAAAACCCCACGCACGAGACAGACAGAAAGACAGACAGATAGATAGATGGGAGTGAGTCAGTGCTAGACCACATAGTGAGAGCATCTGTCGTCAACGTTATACCTTTCACTGTGACAAGAACAGTATGTACCGCCGTGTTACTTCAGCCTCATTATAAGACACACTCCAGCACGCACGCACACATACACCCACACTCACACGCACATCAGAGGCTTCTTCAGTGCTTCATTACACAGCGAGAGGTGGAAATAGCTGTTTAACTAGTTATGGCAACACCACTGGCTCATGTATCAGCATACTAATTACTAGTTTTCCTCCCTGAGGGCGCTGTACACGGAGATGGTGTTGGGTAGGTGGGGAGAGGAGGGCTGGAGAAATGAGAATGGGGTCAGTAGAGGCATCTCTATAGATGTAATGAAGTGACTGGTAATTTCTCGCGGCAGGGCAACATGGGAGGGAACCGTGGAGGAAACAAAAGGGGAGATAACGACATGTGCTGGCCTATTTATACGCAATGAATGGGTTTAAGTGTGAAGGAATGAGCAAAGTGCAAGTGTGAAAGCACATGAGTACATGGCATCCTGCATCAGAGTGTTCAGGAAAAGGGAAGGCGGCGGTAGAGTGTTCCAGGACGCCGCTCTCCACCTCCTCGGCCACTTGTTTACCTTATGGATGGAGTGTTTCATCTGTTGTTTTTCATCGGCCTTGGTGCCGCAATGATACATTTGTAAGTGTGGCTGGGTGATGCATTGCTCCCGCTTGCTGGTGCTTAATATATCAGATGCCTGGTGTATGATTTA
This sequence comes from Epinephelus fuscoguttatus, assembly GCF_011397635.1. Taxonomy (NCBI): domain Eukaryota; kingdom Metazoa; phylum Chordata; class Actinopteri; order Perciformes; family Serranidae; genus Epinephelus; species Epinephelus fuscoguttatus. The sequence goes on along the minus strand of NC_064760.1, from coordinate 31,157,328 downwards.
TAGATAGATCAAAACAGGATGCTAAATGGGTAAATAGGTTTAGAAAGGGTTGATTCAAGCATCATGGTAATAGAGTGGGTGAGTTTCCACCAGGTTGATCAAAAGGCCCGAGGTCAGTATTTCCTATTCAGCCAAACTAGACAAATAAGGCTTAATTACGGCACATAATGGAAATAGGTTGACACTTGCTCATGTTAACATCTAGCAGCCTACAGATTTCCCACAAGGGGGAGCTGTTCAGTGAGTGATCATCAGATCACATGCCAACCTACACCTGATGAAAGTGACAACAGCAGCAGCAGCAGCAAGTTGGACCTGCAGCTAGAAGGCAGATTTATATTTCTGCATTAAGGGGTTATAGGCTAGGCGCTCCTCCTCAGAAATGTAACTATTCCCACTGGCACACTTGTCACCAGGTGAACTTATCACAGTGAAAACACAGCTCCAGTGGGGAATATTATTACAGCACAATACATCTGTTTAGCCTTGTAGGGATGATATCAACAAGAGCAATCCAATACTAAGCTGTAAATCAAAACCTATGGAACTCCTGGTAACCATTTGTGTCAAGTATAAATCCGGCAGTACACAGTATAGTCATGTTCATGTCACCACCTACAAGCATGTAGCACCACAGTTGCTGCTGTTCTGTGTTTGTGTGAAACAGGAACAATTTAGTTTGTGGCTGTGAAACAAAATATTAGGTCTTGAGGAATTTGTGAAAAACCGTTGTTAATTTCCCCTCTAAACTTTAATGCCTGCAGATGATCACACATGCCAGAATTGTAGCTGCTATTTTTGCTAGGTGAACATTTGCAGCTCCAAAATGCTGTTAGTTTTCCTGCCATGTGGCGCAGAACTCCTCATCTGAAACCTCAGGTATTTCAGCTCTGTGCCCAGATGATAATAGCTCGACCTTGTGCTCTGCATCAATGAAAGCATGTCCTTGTCAATATGGAACTCCTCCCTCCTTTCTCCTCTTTTCTCTACTTGTTTGTGTCACAGCCAGCAACTGCTGTGTTGTGTTGACTGAAACTTAGGCAACAACACAGCACAAGTTGGTGTGCTTGTTAGCATGTGTAATGAAATGTGGTTACATTTTAACACACAAACAAGCGCATAAGCACACATCCACAGGTTGTGTTTAGGGAGATTTACAAAGCACTGATAGAACTGAATGTATAACTGTTGCATGTACAACCAAAGTAACTGCAGCCGTAGAAAAGTAAAGTAAAAGTTATGGGGCTTGTTGGCCTGTATTTTTTTTTATTCAAAATTTAAACTACAGATCAAAGAAAAAAAAAATAAAGCCTGGGTAAAGCAAAAGTAAACTTGTGTTCTGAGTTCAACACACCACAGAAAATGTGTAATTAACTACCCAACCAAATCTGAAAAAAAAATTACAGACTCTATAAAAGTCAAAGTCATACAGAAATAAGCAGTATTCTCTGCTCTGACACGCTGCAGTGAAATGATAGACTCTTGTTTGCAGTAGCAGAGCTGAATAACGAGTGCCACCACACAGCGACAGACTGTCGTTTAGCATCTAACAGCAGCTATCGTTAGCACAAACCACACACGCCCACAGCAGACTGAAAGGTACGTTAGTGACAGCTAGTTTGCTTGTTTTTATCTGATTGTGGTATTGAACACAGTTGTTGTGGAACACAGCGAACTCACCACTCACACACAGGGCGAACAAAATCACACTGATGCTGTAGACCCTTTTACTGTTGGTAAGCTGTATGATAGTTTTGGTGGGCAGGGCTTCGCTGGAGGCAAAACAATTCTCCACAGACGTTAGCTAACGCAAACTAGTAAGTTCTGTTGGCTTGTTTTCAACAATGGAGGAAGATGATGTGAGTGGTGCGTTCAGAAATACTCATTCCGAGTGTTGGAGTGCACTCTGGCACAGACTGGACCGTTGGTAGATTTGGAGCGCTGTCAGAATGTACCGTTCAGTTGTCCAGAGCAGCGTACTCTCTGAGTGGCAGCGCGCACTCTGGGCACTCTGTCTGAGGAGACGGAGCAGCAGAGCGCCAGGCAAAGTGAGTGAGAAATTAACTTAACTGTTTGTTGATTCATATAGAAATATAACGCTCCGTTTTTTTGAGAAACAGGCCCCTTATTTTAGTGTAGAGCGTCAGACTGAATTTACAAATGCACCATGTCAGATCATTCACTCTTCAGGACCACAAGTGTTAATGTAAACACTGACCAGCGGGACCAGACTGGCCAAACCGTATGCTCTCAATCAGTGGATGGATGATTTGACAGGATTGCTGAAGCTTTGTGGTTGATTACTATGGCAATCTTACTAAGGAGGACGATGCTTGAAAGGTTTCCTCCAGTTTGTTTTGCTATCAAAGCTAATGTTAGCTAATTCGCTTAAAAGTTAGCATTATGGAGAAATCCAATATTTCTCTAAACAATTTCTGATGAGGTGGACATAATAATGTCATTCATACCCACAACAGTAAATACTTTTTCCCTAACCTGATATGACATGTGAGCATTTTTGATGATCGCCTCCATCCTGTCCTTTCGTCTTATCACATGTAACCACAGTTGTTTTGTTTTTGTTGATGAGCAGTGGTGGCTGGTATATGCTAAAATGTAAATTTTGAGCCATGACACCTTCTATTCTGGCTCCCACTAACACAACCAGAGGACATTATAAGACTCCTTTGTAGCCTACAGCCCTCTGGCAGACAGTCGTGTTTTGCCTCCAGCTAAAAAGATGACGTCATTGTGATGTCGGCCCTAAAAGGGTCTATGCACTCTTACATTAGTAGTAACAAGGTTTGTATATAGTAGATGAGGGGTTTTGTTAAGGATGGATCCAGTGCGTCATCGAGCAATGATTTCAGGCCCATTGAAAAAGTCATGGACACAGACTTGGGTGCATCTCATTTCCACCCCTTCCCCCTTGATATGTGATAAACAGTTTGACAGTTTAACTCCACAATGCAGCACTACATAGTTCACAGTCTTTTTAGGCTATATGTTTATTTTCTAACATGTATAATGTGTTTAGAAAGTAATCACTGATATTGCTTTACCCAGACTTTGAAAACTCAATCTATAAAAATCTGTACAAATTCAAAAGAAAAAATCACAGTGTGTGGACAACAGGCTGTTCCTTATACTCCAATGAGGGGGCTTTCAAAGGTCAGTTTTGGAATACTGTTTAGAATTAGGCTACATACGTATTTGACAAGTATTTGCAAGCACAGCAAACATGCCTAATTGTAGTTGTAGAGAAAGAAACAAAATCTATCCAAATATTGTTTTAATACTGAAGTTATTAATCCGAGTAATTGCTCCATCTATACTTGGTGAGGCTGTCTCCATCTCACCATGCAAACAGGATCTAAACTGACAAGCAGTACAATCTCTTTAGATTTATTTTTTAGTGGCTACAATGAGGCAAGGTGAGGAGGTATGGTAATCAGCGGCCAGTGGCTCACTCACAATAGGCTCCTCGAAATCATCATGTTTGTGAAAGCTTCATGGAGGAGCCGCGGGCCAATCATCTCTTCTACTCCAAGACAGAGTATGTCTGTTTGTGGCACAGCCTGTGGTGCATGAAATCTGACTGTCAGGGTCTGCTGACGCACCTGCCTGCAGACACGCACTGACGCATTCACACACACAAACACACACTGAAGCTGGTAATTGGGCTCATAAAGCCAAAGGACAAGAACAGCAAAATCTCACTTCCTGTCTTTGTGTAGTGTGCGAGTGTGCGAGTATGTGAGTGCGCGAGCGGTTTTCTGTGTCGCAGTTCAAATGCCCTGGCATACTCTCGCCCTCCTAAAATCAAGCAATTTCCTGTGAGGCCATTGGAGTGTGACAGCAGCAGGTGCCTAATGGGCAAAGCTTAGGAAACAGGGCATTACCAAAATCCAGCAAACTCAATTGTATTAATCCTCGGGATTAGCAGCTTTAATTCTCAACACGTTTCCAGTCTAAAAAGTCTTATTTCCTTACTGAAAATGGAAGCAGCACGTGAGGTGAATATTTAAAGTGTCGCTGAAGAGTTTTCCTCCTTGTTTTAGTTGGAAAAACGGTTGTTTAAACTTCAGTCTGCAGCCAAAACGGCACATTTTATCCACAACAAGAGCAGTCGTGTTGGAGAAAAACCATCACCACAAGTCGACTCAAATCAGAGACTCCTCTCAGTGCAATTTCCACGTGTACCTTGAAATCTCTGGTTTACCTGTCAGTTCCATGATGTGGTTTTTGCTAATTAACCCTGCGATCTTTCCCTTGCTGATACTAAAGACCCATTATTATAACCCCACTCTGCACATTGCCCCTAAGACCACTGAAAACTGTCAGTTTTAATCTCTCTCCCTGCCGCCATCCTCCTCCTGTCTCCCTTACACACACGCTCACACACACACACACGCACAGCTTTCAAATAAGGGATTTAGATTACAGTGAACAGTGCTAGCTTCATGATGATGAAGTGTGTGTACTCTGAGGGTGAGCCTTATTGGAATTCATATGATGTTTGTTGACTCCCTTCATATAAACAGGTGGCTGTGCGGAGATAACGTACAGCATATTGTGCCGACGATGATGCACCCGCATGCACACACACACACATCTGGTGTCGTGTGTGTGTGTGTGGTTTTTTTTAATCCTAAAGCAGTCAGAGGGACATTTATTAATCTCTCTATTTCAGAGGAAGAGCGCCGAAGCCTTTCAGGTGTATGAGCAGGGATTCCTGAACAGATGTCACCTCGTATCCACCCAGTGTGAAGCTGCAACAACAAAACAAAACCAGTTTTGTTTTGTTGTCATTGCTGCTGGAAGGTGTACAATAAAGAGGCTCCATTTTGCTGTTCCCACATCCCCTGCTCCTGTTCTCCCAGATACCCTTCCAGTTTATTATCATGGCTCAATTTAACCAATTTAGATGACTCAGAAGGTCATATGACTATTTTAGATGTGCCCAATAGAAAACATGAATACTTCTTTTGAAAAAGAGGGAACTGTGTGTATGTTGTGTGTGTTCTATTTCAAAACCAAAGAGCAGGCGAACACAGACACAAACGTGCCTTTATTCGACTCGTCATTGTCAACGTAACAAGAACCCGACTGTCACCTTAGTGATTCGCAGTTCTTCTCATCTCAAAGTGAGGACTGGAACAAAAGCGAAGGCACAAAGTATGTGTGTTTGTGTTTTTGCTACCAGTGTGTGTGTGTGTGTGTGTGTGTCCGTGTCTTAATGTTTGAGTGCTCCTTTATTTGATCTTAATAAAGGATGATTTTTTGTTTCTTCTGCCAATGTCTCCACTAACACTACGTCTACATGCTGACCTTGCCACTTGACATCTAGTGCCAAGTCAACCTTTGTATTGATTTCTCATTTCAAAGGTAAAGAAACACAGGCTGACAGTGCTGACACAGCCATTCCAATTCATCATGGCTGAATCAGATACACTTCAGACTGTGCTGAAAAGATTTAGACTTGTCAAAGGTGCTTTAAATAGGACTTTTTTCCAGTGCCATGACACAATAATATATACCTGCAAAAGTGATAAAGTAGTTCAGTATCGTACCTGGGTTTTAAATGAGTCAAAGATTGAACGTGCTTTCAGTGAGCGCTGCAGCACAACATATGTGTAACTGTTGCATCCTGATGTTTGTGTTTGGTATCCAGTTAGTCTGCAACCGTGCTCTATTTTTGTCCAAAAGAGGCCACCACAGTCTGTGCCAGAGACTGAGACGTGGACATGTTGCAGCTTCGTGGTCACCATTGGATGTTTGGACAGTAAGTTATAAATAACTAGATGCTCCTTTAACAAATAATCCTGGCTTTGAAAGCCGCTATGACTCACTCTGCCCACACAGCTTTTATTTGAACGTTACAGTAAACACTAATAGCCCTCTTACTGTATAGGATCACAAAGGACTACATCACCGTTGGCTATTGACAGAGGAGAGCACAAAATACATCTTCCATTTGATTTTGGAGAAAATAAAATGCTTTCAGCGCTGTTATAATAAAGAGAAAAGTGTAGGCTACTTTATAACAAAAAAAAAATCATATTTTTCAAAAAATGTAGTGTCTGTGATTTGAAGAGGACGAGTTCTCTGTTATTTTCAAAATTCAAAACTTTTAGTTTAACAACCAGCTTCAAAGCACAGGCTGAGCTAGACTCTGCATCATCGAAACTGTCAGTCTCAAAAATAAGAAAGCATCTGACTGACTTAGAGGAGCAGTCAATACTGGTTCAGGGCATTTTTGGGGGGAGATTGTGAGACCTTTTAGAGAGGATCTATTATGCTTATTTTATAGGATCATACTTGTCGAAGTGGAAACCCAAAATACATGTTTACATGCTCCAATGGTGAAAAACACTTTATTTTCCACCTGTATTCACGCTCTGTCCAGAACACTCCATTTAGCACCTGTCTCTTTAAGCCCCCCTCCCAAAAGCGAATTTGCGTCTCCTAGGGATGGCAAAGGAATGACCCAATCTTTCTGCCTTACTCTGCCTCTGATTAGCTCACCCTGACACTGTTTCCCTTAGGATTTTTTCCATTTTCCATTTAGCATGTCTTCTGACACGAGAAGGGCTTTAGACACATATTTGTACACAACTGTTGTTGTCGAATTACATTTTATAAAAAGGGTTTTCACACGCCATATGCTGTTCCAACTAGGGATGGGCAAACGATCAAAATTCATTATTCAATCATCAAAAAAATTAACGATCAATTATCGATTAATTGATAAGCGAGTATTTCAAAAGAGAGAAAACAAAAGAGTGCAGTGCAGACTGTCGCCGCAAGAGAGCGCAGCTGCCCCAGTTTTGAGCTTCAACCCCCCAGGCCAAAGAGGAAGAATGGCGCGCATGCGCAGTTCACCCGTGGGTGTTTACAACCGTTGCCAGCCAGAGTTACAGGCTTCTGTTTTCAGCAAAACCTCCAACTTTCAATGGCGTAGTGTTTTCAGAGGCCTCAAGGGAAGCCGCCGAGGCTTTGGAGAGCAATGAGAGCCTCCGTCTGTTTCTGATTTCTGAAAAATCAAATCAAGGCAGATTCATTCAACACAACCATAACTGTTATCTTTTGCCTGGCATAGGTCCGGCGGGGGTCTCGTAGGCCTGTCGAGCCGCTGTGCTCGCCGGGCGGAAGGGTCTCGTTGGTACGGCGACTCGCTGGGCGGGGGGTCTCGTTGGCACGGCGGCTCGCCAGACCTATGCCAGGCATTGTAGGGGAAACACTGTGACTATCGATCAAAATTATTTGTGATCGATCAAAAGCCTTAATAATCAATCATCGATAATCGAAAATTGATGCCCATCCCTAGTTCCAACCACACCTGCACGCGAGGGCGGATGTAACATTTGACATCAAGTGTGTCAATCAATATTGTGACTCTAACATTGCTTTGAACAACAACTGAAGACAGTTAAAGTAGAACACAGTTACAAGTCACAAGTTACCCAGGCTACATGATGCCATCAAAGCCAAAAACTGTCACAATCACCCCCTGTCTCCCCTAAGCAAGCCTATGTTTCCAGTTGGCCACAGAGACCCAAGTCAAAACCTGTAGAAAGTTTTAACAGTGCTACTTTTGCATTTATAAGCATGAACTGTAGCACAGTCCTGGCAGCATAGTGCAAAGACTAAATATAATTAAAGCACTGCAAATGCACCCATATTCATGCTAACAGCAGCCTTGTGTCAATTCCATTAAAACTTTACTGAGCATTTGGGTGGATTTTCAAAAACTCTGAACCTTGCCTTTAGCCAAAAGCAAAAAAAAACCAACATATTTGCAAAAATGAGACTTAAGTTACATGGTGTTAAACATTCATGTGATGAAGGGTTTAGAAGATGAATATAATATGTAGCCTGCAACACGACCAAAGTCACATCTTTGTAACCACGTGCTAAAAAGCAGATAGGAGCCTTTTACTATACATTTACATTTCAGACACACCACATGGTTGGAATTTTTCAGCTATTTAAAAAGGAGGTAGACTCCTGCACACTGTCAACACTGAATGCACATGGCTGAACGACAAAGGCTGCTGGAAAACATAGAATTTTCCTGCTCCCCTCACCCAAAGAGGTGAAATAGGGAGACAAATTAAGAATTTTAAAAAAGGGTTTTTTTAAGTGGACTAGTTGGCTGACAGCTGGAGGGGTGGCAGTCAGTCTCCCGGCGTGGCCCGGAGCTGCTGCGAGTCTGACTTCTTTTCTGCTTTTCACCTTTCCTCTTTCCCATTACCTTATTTATAACTACATAATGCAGATATCCACTGCGCATATATATCGGACCTCTCCATTCCCTGTGTGTCTGTGTTATTACCTTGTGTTGAACTGGTGAAATTTCAGCTCCCTCTTCTGTTCATTTGCATGTCCTTGTGCTTTTGGAATTGTTATAAATTTGTCAGGCCTGAAGATGCCAAAGAACTGGATGTACACTATCCATTCTGCCACAGAGACCAAAGAGGACAAACATCCTGTAGAGCGCCTGTACAGAGAGTTCTGTAAGAATACATTAAAAAAAGATGAACCAAGTTAACATCCACTGATATTCAAAAAACATATGTACATAGCACTATACATGTAATTCTGAAAAGCTGAGAACATTTCAGACTACAGATGCAAGACAACCTCTCCAGTCAACGAGTCTTTAGTGATGCCACTCATCGTACATTCGTGCACACCACTACTATTTTACATTTGTACTTTATAATGTATAGCAGATGAGATTAAACTATACGTTTCTTTACGTTTCAACAGGGCTCTGGTTAATGTGTGGTTAGGTTTTGGCCAAGAATCCACTTGGTTATGATTAGGAAACGACACCTGCTTTTAGTGGCACAATCCCAGCTGGAAACGCAGCACTGACTTGGCTAAAAATAACCATTTTTCATGACACTAAGCTCGATGGAAAAACAGCAATGGGTCACGAAAATACAACGGGTTTTGCTGTTTGTTGATCTTGAACAGTGGTCTGCAGTGGTCCACTGCTTGGCAGGCATCTCGCCTAGTTGTCAAGCTATCCATCATCCCCTCCACATTCACACGATAAAGTCAGCTCATATACTTTGTCACTTTAGAAGCTGATATGATATAGTACATGTATAAATGTACTATATATTATATTCATGGTTTGCAGAGACGTACAATGCCAACCTTTTCTTCTGTGCCACTAGTGCTGCGACAAGAGCAAAACTTAGAGTAAACAAAATCACTCAAAAACCAAGATGCTTATCTGGAAAGCTAATCAAATCAAGGCAGATTCATTCAACACAACCATAACTGTTATCTAGTCCTGAAGTCTGAGTACAAACAGGCAGATAATCTTTTTACTGTGAGAGAACAAAAAAAGAGATCTTGAACAAATACATAGAGCAACAACAGTCTGGTCATTAACAGATGGACACAAAAATCCAAGACAACTACAGAGGGAAGTAATCACGGTGCAATCGGAGAGATTGAAACTAAGACACAACATGGGGAAGAAAACAGAGCTGAAAGGATTAGTCGATTAATTACTTAGTTAATCATCAGAAAAGTAAACACCTAGTTTAATTAATCCATTAATCAAGTCTTTCTTTTAGCAAAAATTGCTGAATATTCCCTTAACCCAGCTTCTTAACTGCAGATTTGCTGCTTTTCTCTGAATATTTTTTAGGTTTTGAACTGTTGATCGGGCAATACAAGACATTTGAAGACCCGATGTGATCTGCATTTTTCACTACTTTCTGACATTTTACAGATCCAATAATAAATCGAGAAAATAATTTGCACATTGATTAATAATGAAAATAATCATTGGCTGCAGCCCTCGCAGAAACTTTTAAAAAATCTAATTTGATAACAACTTTTACAAACTTTGATCTAACTTTAAAAAAAAATAAAAATATGTATTGATTTGAGCTGGTCATGGAGTGAATTTAGCTGCACTGCAATATGCAACTATCTGTCATAAACCGAAGGAGACACTGAGAACAACCCACTGAAAGTGACAAATAGTCTTGATTTGCCATACCTGTAAGCATTGTTGTTGCTGTGTCACTTTGTGTGTGACCTTCCTTTAATGGCATTCTTTGCAGTTTTCTTTCTATAATTGCAAGAACAATTGTGTCAACTTATCTTTCTGACTGATTTTGTGAACTGAGACATTTGTTTTCAAGACTCTACTTTACTTTGTTGACGTATAGATAAGAAATCCCTCTGATATAGGGGTTATAAAGCTGCGCTACCGCAACAACATTCAGTAACTAATTGTCATTTTAATTGCCAGTGATGAACAAGTTTGCAGCACACTCAAATTTGTATTCCTTAAGGCAAGAGATCGTTCTTTCAATACCCCTTCCTCGTTTTAGTTTGAACAAATGAATACATTTCTTTGTGCTTTCACTCATTTGCTCACTTAATTTACTGATGTGTGGATTTAAAGGATTGATCATCTGCTTAATCCATTCAAGCCTTCAGTTGTGTGCATGCCTAATTTATTGCATTTATCTCAGAGAAAGTAGCGGAAACACCGGAGGAGGAGATGAGCGAGGGATGTTGAAAGGAAGAAGATGCATTTAGGATATTTACTTTGATGTGTTAAGCTTTGCAAACAAAGCTTAAGCTCACCCTAAAAGTAAAGATATTTTAGGACGAGTGATGTCACACACACAAACACCACTTACAACACCATGAACACACACTGACCATTATGGCCATCAAATTCAGAGATTGCCATTACTCCCTGATACCTGATAAGGTGCATTACAAACGTGGTTTTGTTTATAGCATCACTCTAATCTTCCATTTATCTCTTCCTCTCTCTTGGCTCCTTCATCCCTCATCTCTGTCTCCATCTCCGCTCCACCCTCTCTGCTGTTTTCCTTCTCCTCTTTTCATCTCTGTCACTGTCCACCAGCTGGCTAGGTGAGATAACTCCTCCACACCGAGATACTTTCAGCTCATTGGCCTGGTGATGGAACACAGGGCACCAATCAAACGCTGCATCATTAGTCGTGGAGATCATGAGCTGAGGCAGTGCGCTTATCTGGTCTTACTGATCCTGCACTGTTCTAACCCATCCTGCACATCCCACAACTATGTGGAAACACACTCCAGTCTGGTGTGTGTGCACAATAGCTCCCTCTTGTTAATTCCTCTTTAAATGTGGAGTAATCAGATTTGTTCAGATAACGCGGTACTCTTACAATGACTGACAAAGTAAAAAAGATTATTTTTGTAAGGCCTTGGCATATCCGAGTTAAAGTTCCTTCATTCTGTTAGTTTAAGGCTGATAAAAAACGCCTGGCAGCATTTAATTTGTGTGAATGTGGCTGGTAATTACACTTCATTCATTGCCAACGCTTAATCTCATCTTCAATCAGCTTGGATGATGAAAAATAACTTGACCCGTGTGCAAGTGTGCACACAGGTATGTGTGTGTGTGCAAGTGTCTGTGTCTACTCCTGGTAGCGTTTAATGTGTCTGAGAGAACAGCCACTGCTTTACACAAACTTCGGAGAGCACAGCTGCAGTGAGCTAAGACGTGAACCAGACCTCAAGAGCTACATCAAGGAGGGAATAAAAGCATAAGGAATGTAATGATGGAAAGATGAGAGTGAATTGTTAACTGCAATATACCAAGACAGCTACAGCCATGCTAACGGCTCTGTGAGGCTGCCCTTAGGCACAGTGCTGCAATGTCAGCATGCCAAATGTTCAGAATGACAAATATGGTGAAACCTGGGTATCACGCTTACATTTGTTTACCATTATGCTAACATTTGCTATCAGCTGGGACTCATGGGAATAGAAGAGGGGCATAAATACCTCCAAGTGGCCTAATTGCATGGTAACCCGTACAAGAATTGTTGTGACATTTCACAAAAGAGCCGCAAATAGCCTGTATATGTAGGATGGGTCTTAAAATAATCAGAGACCCCTCTTATCCAGCTAATGCACATTTTGTTCCCTTCCTTCAGGAAAAAGGTTGCACAGTATTAAGAGCAGAGCTTGTTTACATAACAGCACATATTCTGAGGCAGTGAGGGCCCTTAACACCTCATCATCAGTTCAATCCCTGAATATAACTTAACTGTGTCCTCTAGCAGGTTTTTAATGCACGAGAAACTTTGTTTTATTTGCTCCATTAGAGTATTTGATACATTTATGCTATTTTTATATGCTTATGCATACATGTATGTATTTGTATTGTATTGTTTTGTCTGCCCCGAGCACACACCGAGACATATTCCTATCAATTTTTTATTGAAATGGTAATAAATAATTGAATCTTGAACTGAACAGTGGTGCTAACGGAAAAGTTGGAGGATCACCTAAGTCATTAGGCTTCATCATCTCTATAAATAATGGCCCAAAATTTCATGGCAATCCATCCAGTAGTTGTTTAGATATCTCATCAAAATCAAAATGGTGGTCCGAACAGTGTCTGTGCCAAACTAGCTCTGCAGATTAATAGACGGCTTACTGCACAACCCAGGTGTTAACACATTTACTCACTTTGTCGCACTGATGAGTTAATTCTATCTTTACTGACATGTCACCTAAATTAACACAAAACAGCACAACTAAATCCACACAAACTAAAAAGGGCCTGCTGGAAAAAATAACACTCCAACAAATCAATCACAGAGCTGCAGTGCGCGCTGCACACTGCATGCTTATTTGCCACATTCATGGGAGTAAATGTTGCTTTACTTGAAGCTTCGCTGCTGAATTGACAATAATCTCTGGAACCTCCTTTTTCCGCTTGTTGGAATCATCTCCTGTTCTCCCTCAGTATCATGTCAAACCACTGAGCTATCTGGCTTGAAACTCTCCTCGCTATTAACACACAAGTATGTAAGAAACGGTGTTTGGAAAAGTGTGAAGAGTTTTTTTAATCACATTAGCGACATTAGGATTCAAGCCGCTACAAGCTGTTATGCTGCTTAGTGCTGAGGGATGAGTGCACCCTGGTGGGCCCTCATAGACTGTTCAGCTCACTGCCTGGAAAATGTAAAATAGTCCTGTGCTGCCATCCTGTGTTTACGCCATATGTTAGCATGACTGTTTAGTGTGCACATTAACTAAGCCTCCCTATATATTTTGATTATTGTTAAATAAAGCACAGTAAGGAAGATATTCTAGTTTCAACATCTATCCATCTATCTCCAGAAAGCTTTTCAAATTCAAGGGGCTGCCATCTACTGGCTTTTACTGTGTTCATCTCTCCTATCAGTCATCTAAACAGTGCAGAGACAGACTTGATCCCAGAAAAGGTTTACTGGTCTATTACCATCCACCAACAAGCAGTGGTCTGTCTGACTGTTCTGACAGGTCATTTGACTACTAAGTCTGACCTTTGTCAGAGTGCATCTCGTCTCCAAGCTTCAAATATGATAACATTTCAGACAGAAAGGTTAATAGGAGGGCTCGGGCAAATTTAGAGAAGGTCAAAGATCTCCCCCACCCCTACACAGTAATACAAAGGAACAAACAACTCAATAGAAACATACGTCTTAAAGGCTGAATCAGTGGGTGATTTGAGGGGTGTTGACGTATAATTAGCCTCGCAGGGCTATCACATAGGTTAGTTTGGATTATCAGATATTGTGTGTAGCATTCAGGAGGCGTCATTTCAAGTGAAAGTGTAACAAGGCTGCTCAGTATTATTATTCACTGTGTTTAAATGTGTGAAGTCCACATGCGCAACAGCGCCTGTTAAATGAAGCAGTTCCTGACTTCAGCCAGCAGGTGGGGTTGCTGCCTCCCAACAGAGCACACAGGGGTATGTATGACCTCAATGTGATCCAGTAAAACCCCAAAGTCATCCAGTAATGTGATGTCACACATTAACATTGTTCTTACCAGAACCTACATGTGCGCATTGCTCTTACCCGGCTCACGGTATCATTTCAAAAGGTTGAGGTCATGTTGACTCATTATCACTGCTATTCTGAGATGAGCCATCAGCAATGAGATGGACGCTCTCTCCGGCTGCATCAGCAGGCTGTAACTGGACCTCTGGCAAGATTAAAGACCAGCAGGTTTCATGATGTCAGCAGAGGGCCAAGAGCTTTCTAAACGTCACGGCTTTATTAGAGCCTGATGTGCTTAATCAGTCGCAAAAAGGATGTGACAAATAATGTTAAAACTATGCACACATCTGTGCTTAAGATGATAACCAGCTAAACTGTTGTAAAATAAATTGTAATTTGGCCGTGAGAAAAAATAAATGACAGTGAATATAACAAATACAGTGTGGGATGATGTGTAGGGCTACAGCTAATGATTATTTCCTTCATTAACAAATTGCAAAATTCAAAGAAAACCAGCAAATATTTACATTTGAGAAGTAAGGACTGGACAATGTAATGATGTGTTATCAATATTGTGATATGAGAGTGGATGTCGTCTTAGATTATGGATATTGTAATGTTGTCTTTTCCAGGTTTTAAAGGCTGCATCACTGTACAGTGATGTCATTTTCTGAAATTACCAGACTGTTATAGCTGTTATATTTACCATTACCCACTTAGTCATTATATCTGTAGTAGTGATGATTATTTGTCAAAAATGTCATTGTGTAAATATTTTGTGAAAGCACCAATACTGTCACAATACCAATATCAAGGTATTTGGTCAACAATAGTGTGATATTTGATTTTCTCCAGATCACCCAGCCCTATCTAAAGGATTATTTGAATATCAAAATAGTTGCTTAATTTTCTGTCGATCAGTTCATCAATTTATTGACCAGTTGTTTCAACTCTAACGCTGTGGGATCAGTCATGAGGTCCCAAATGATCTGCTGCCTGTCATTAAGTGTAATGGTAATTTTATTGTATCATTGTTTGTGTTCTGTGATGTGTTGTGTGTGTTTTCATTTTAAGTTTTGTATTGTTTTCAATGTATTTCTGTGTTGAGTTTTGTATATTTGTATAAAGGCCCTTTTAAGGATGGCCACTGCAAATTAGCTTGGGCTATAAATGCTGTGGCATGTGGCACCAGTCCACACTCAATACTTCCCCTTTAAAAATAAACCTTAGAGGGGAACACCGCCTAAATTAAGAATTCCAATATGGTTTTCCATGGCCTAGGAAAGTCCAGTCACTAGTACACTAAAACAGTATGTGAGATTTTTTAGTATGTATGAAATCTTAGTATGTGAATCGCATACTATTTCTAATGAAATATTGCTGTATGCAAACACTTAACACTATGCCCTCATGAATATCAGACAATGCAGTGCTGCCTACGACAGCGCTAATAATGTAAAGAGACCTAAAAAGCTCTGTGACATCAATAACATTTCATTTCAAGTGGAGGTATGTAAGAAGTGCAAGATTTAATTTTGCTATGCGTAATAGTTTTAAAACTGTTTTTAAATTACCACTAGAGCTGAGGTTGGTTCAGGTTACCATGGTTACGCTTCTCCAACCAGCAAGGAGGCTTTCAGGATGTGACGCTGTAATTACAGCTCAGTGCTTCTGCAAACGTACATGGGGCCTACTACTATTCATTTACACAAAAGTGTGTTGAATGATAGTACACATATTGGGTATTAGGAATTGGCGATATGACCCTAATCATAAATGAGTGAGTTGGTTTTTTTTGCCCACCTGGACCTTTATGCTCTGCCATTTCTCTTCTAATCATCACGCTGTAACCTGTGACAGGCAGTTAATGCTACCATAACTATCGCACATTTTTTGTCGAGCTGCGAGCATCACGTAGGTTTACATTAACAAAGGTTTATGACATATTCACTCGACGACACTCCTGTGTGTGCACGGCAAGAGAGGAGAGCGAGAGACACTGTGCTGCTACCGGAGGAGCCGCTGAATGAGTTCCTTCTGAGTGGTAACTCACTAAAAGAGTCTGAGAAGTCTGGGGCTGTTCATAAAACATTCAGGACGCTTAGGCCTAACGACGCCACAATTTATTCCACACTACTGAAGCTGCGGAGTTGGTAATTTTCACTTTCAGCCATGCATGCTGTTGCTGTGGGTAACAGTATGACGTCAATACGTCAAGAAGTCAAAATATCTCACGTATCAGGCTAGGAATTTTTCATGTCATATTAAAATAAACACCGGTATTATCATGACCGAGATGATATGGCACACCCTTAATAGGCATGTAGTGATTAGGATGCTATTTTGGACACAGCGCTTGTCTTTTTATACCCAAATGACCCTTTGTCTGTGGAGCAGCTCCAGACTTTAACCTTGATTACATCACAAATTTGACTTTTAGCACCCAAGTTTTTGGATTTGGGAGAGAGTTGTTCATGTTTACAAATATTTTTGGACTGTCTAAGCCCAAAGGAATAGCATGTATGAATTTTTAAAATAAGTGTGGTTCCCCTTTAAACATTGATTCAGACTTTGATTCAAAATGAGGATGGGTATGAACTGTCATACTCACTTCATTTCTATAAATACTCATAACTTTGACCCAATTTCAACATGTTATGACTAGTGTAGAGGTACAGATAACTGTCACAGTACCTATCACTTCCCATTAACCATTATGATTAGCCAGTTTGTGCGTTTTGCTTTTTTTTCTGTGTATTTTATTGCTGAGTTTTCTGTTTGTATTGAATTTGTATGAAGGTCCATCTAGGGATGGGCAAAAGCTTAGGCTATAAATGCTGTGGTATGTGGGGCTGGTCCATGTCATAAATTTGTCCCTATAAAAATAAACTCTACATTACAAATATGTAACATGAAAATATCTCCATTTAAAAATACACAAGTCATTACATGACTTGCAGTCTTATAAATACTCATAACTGTGACACATTCTCAGCATGTAATGAATATTATATCAGTCTATAGTCACAGTACATGTAAATTCTCATACAGACCATAATGATCAGCTATAAAGGAAGACAAAATCCTCTTTCCACCATTTCATGCAGTGTCCCGACCTGCTCAGCAAACACACTGTACAATACAATCTATAATACACACAATGTAATGCCTAAATTATTTATCATAATCAATCTCAGATGAACATCAACAGCTCAGCTGTTTCCTATCAGTGGTTGGTTTCCTCTTGTCTTTTCCCTGGAGAACATGAATACTGATGAGGAGGAGGAAGGCTGACCAAGCTCCTAGTCACTCTCTCTCTCCCTCTCTCTCTCCCCCTCCCTCCCTCTTAAACCCACACCCTGGATGCAGGCAGGCGTGCACACACCGGCAGACTCACTCCGCTTCCGCATCGCTCTCCCTTCTCCATCTCTTGTGTCTCTATCCCTCCCTACTCTCTCCGCTGGTGGATTTTAGCCCACTGCTGTGTGGAACACCGGTAAGAACCAATCATCTGTCCTTCGGTGTGTGTCTCTCAGTGTCTCTGTGTCCGTGTGTCTCTTTCTGCTTCTGTTTTACTAGAGTCAAACAAAGGATTTGGGTGTGGCTGGATCAGCACAGGCTGATGGCTGATGGCAGCTGTGAAATGATGTGAAAGAGGGATGTTGAGGATGACGATGGTGATGGTGATAAGGGAACAATAGAGCAAATGTCTGAAAGATTAGGTTTATCGATTAACTAAAATAAATAGATGTTAATATCAAGATGTGGCAGGGCTGGAAATAGACAGAATTTGTAGCTGAAGGGTAATCGAGAAATGATTCACTGTGCCTCGTTTCAAGATTTTTTTCAAATTTTGGCCACGTGCCCAGCATGTCTATTTCTATGTCAAACCAATTCTATTAGGCCCCATTCAAATTCAGACTAGCGAGGATGATTGTACAGTAGCTTGGTTTGCAAATGACTGGCTGCAGGGTGGTGGGCTTGTCTCATTTCAACAGCAGTCTCTTCACAGAGCAGTGGCTGAAGCAGGCGTGACTGGGCCGCACTGAGCAAGACAGATTAGTCAGACCTGCGGCTAGGTCAGGAATATGACTGCAGTGGAGCATTGCCTGGATCCACGAGGCTGCAGGGGTGGATGCAGAGGCAGAGAGAGAAGAGAGAGAGGAGAGAGAGGGAGAGGATGCGGAGGAAGAGAACAAAGACCTCAGCCTCGGAGAGGGAAAAGCAAAGACAAAGAACAGACAGCTAGGTAAAAATAGGCACATGTTAGCTACATAGGCATTTAGGAGAGAGGAGAATATCAAGACAGACCATGTGTGGGGTGCAGCGACCACTCACAGGCATCCATGTGGCTGTGTCTGAGCTGCACATGTCGTTGCCACTCCCTTTCTGTGCAGTCAGTAGAAAAAGATTATCTTCAATATCAGACAAAGCCATCGAGGTTTTTGACAGCTCTTGTGATGACTCGGAAGAACATCACTCTAATACCACAGAGTGTATCTGATAGAAAAGATGGATGTCTATTATGTTATTCTGAATTACCAGTATGATGACTGACAGTAAAGGTCAAAGCCGTGTGCTCAGGTGTCTTTCTCATCTTTCACAGCCGAAATGTCTGACAAGCCTGACATGACTGAGATTGCCCGTTTCGACAAGACAAAGCTGAAGAAGACAGAGACAAAAGAAAAAAACCCTCTGCCCACCAAAGAGAGTGAGTGCCCCTCGTGTCTGTGTGTTTCTGGGCAGCGCTGAAGCGCCTTGATCCCCTGCAACAATTTTCCTGTCAGTAACTACTCATCACTTCCACTGCTGTCAAAAGACTACACGCTCAGCAAGCAGAGCAGGAAAAAAAAATTGCTGCAGCATCAGCACATCATTGATATACAGCCAACCCAAAAAGCAGCATCCTCTCTAATATTCACTAAACACAAGCCTGCTGACCTAATCTATCTTTTTGCTTTTTATTTCCAGCCATTGAGCAAGAGAGGAAAGGCGATGCCACACCTTGACTTCTGAGCACATGAAGAAAAGACGCTGAGATGCCACAGCAAAAAAGCACTTTCCTTTGATTATCACAGTATTTCAATCTCTTGCTTTGTCTTCAGAAAAGGGTGCTCTTGAGCTCCCTGGGGTGCCGTAAGGGTATATGGCATCCTCACATGGGGGCTCTCTTACCACTCCGGTGGAAAAAACTTTAGCCTGGGTGCCTGTCTTGCACTGTTAGCCTATAATAGCTAACATGTCTCCAATATTGCCAAACTGGGGAGTGGTGAAGTGATGTAGCACAGAGAGAAAGGCAGGCATCCAGGCTAGTGGGGGAGGTATGGGGGGTGTTTACAGACATGGGAGCAATCGGAGTCTAATCATGTGGGATGTTTTCTTAAGAAACTTTTTACTTTTCTTTATGAAATAAATATGAAGACGTGGAACCAGTCAGTCCTGTGCATATTGCTGTCTCCTTTATGTCTATGTGCAAACGTCAGACTCACATACATACTCATGAGGCATGGACTGATCATGCACGACCATGGAATAAATACACAAATGATTCATCTCGACTGCTTGCGACTGGCCTGTTCAGTATGTAAAGTACTGCACTGCACAGTTATGCAATTCACACCTCACATATGAGTGCATATTCAGAGCCTTAGTCTTGGTGTTAAACTTGCATTACTTTAAGATTTCACCAGATATACAGGGGCCATATTCTGGTATAGTTTACTGACAGAAACAGTTAAGAATAAGGGTTGGAAACACACATTTTCAAACCTTAATAATAACAATAATAATGTAGCCCAAGTGGCTCATATTAAACACGTAATCATTGGTGTGTATACAGAGCACTAAATAAATTAACGTCAAAACTCAACACATTGTTATGAGAATTTGTTACATCCTCTTGTTAGCTGGCTCAAGCTAGCCTGCTAACGTTTCAGGCTAGCTTGGCATGTGAGCTCTTACTTGGCATGAGAGCTTAGACGATTACTTGATTAATGGACAGAAAAATTGGATATTTGTTGTCATTTTAAAGTAAAAAAATCTCAGTTCTCAAATGTGAGTATCTGCTACTTTTCTTAATATTCTATGATAGTTATTTTTTTTAAAAAAAAACATCAGGTTTTAGGCTTTTGGGTGGACAAAACAAGCTATTTAAAAACATCACCCTGGGCTCTGGGAGATTATGATAGGCATTTTTCAATATTTTCTGACATTTTACGGACAAAACGAATAACCGACAAAAAATGAATAAATTAATGGGCAGATGAATTGATGGTGAAAATGACCATTAACTGCAGCCCTACTTGTCGTCGTTCAGTAAATGCTAACGTCAGCATCACTCTAGTGATTTCAAGGCTCCCCAGGTCAAAGACACACCAGTGCAGCCTAAGACAGTGGGTGTTTCTCAAACTCAAGGAAGGAATCCTTACACTGCTGAATTCCAAGGATGCTACATCATCAAATCCTGCCTAAGGACTGTTCCAATATCAAGGATCCTTTAAATTCTACCAAGGACAGAGTTCTTTATTCAGAGAATTTTCAAGTATACATGTGTGTATGCTCAGCAGGTAGAAAGTACCCACAATTCTTTGCGCATGATTTGCTGGAAGTGAAAGTGAGACCTCTTTAACGAAAAATGCGCCAGTGGAGCTCAGCAGGATTTAGATAAATATGTAATTTATTTGTATTAATATCTCCAGGAGTTTTTATCATATGAGCATGAAAAAAAAATACTGACAGAAACCTCATTATTTACGCTTTCCAATGTGTCCACTGCCAAATAATGAGCATTTTAAGATAATATGATTTAGATAAAACATTAAAGTTTTTAAATCAATCATTTGCAGCAGTGATAGAGCGCCAAGTGCCACAAATTACCCATATCATTTAGCGTGTTTGTTTTTTTAATATAATCCAGAAATATATTCTCCATAAAAGTCATGTGACTTTGAAAATACTGCTTACATTTGTTAAAATTGATTCTTCCTTGGAAGGACTCATCCTACCAAGGAAGGATCCTTGACTTTGCGAAAAAACAAGTGCTGTGGGTAGCTAAGAAGAGCTACCTTGCTAGTTGGTAGTATCTGAGCCTGCCAGAGGCTGGAGGAATGTGGTTGGCTGAAAGGCGAGGAGGGGCGGGGATTGGTGACCACAATACTGTCATGTAAATGAGAAAATATTAAGCAAGAGCAACACTAAAAATAGCACTATGAAATAAAAGTAGAATTTGAAAAAGGTGCCTGTCTAAAATAATTGATATAAAATACAATAAAGAACAAAATAATAGAAAAGAATGCTGAAAAAAAACATTTTAAGGCAATGATTTGAGTTTAACAATTTGTTTAATATTGTGGAACTTTTCTGCATTAAGGATAGATAACATATTTATAGCCTATTATTTATTTATTACAGGTCATTTTTAATTCCAGTCTACAGTGGTCATTTATAACCTGACTGATGTCTCTGGTTGGCGTCACCAATCCTGCCACCCTTCCCTCGGCCTGTAAAGCCTGTCACCTCCTAAGCCTTTATTGCTCCATTTCTCTCACCTTGCAGTGCCATAAATCACCCGTCAGCGCTCACCGGACGGCCTAATGTGTCTGAAATGTCTGTTGGAACAATTTAATTAGCGCGCATTTTTACTTGATGTTATTTTAAGCAAAGTGGTCAAATGTCCTCACCCTGCCGTTTCCTGGTGGAGATAGAATACACAAACTTGCATGAAAAATAAAAATCCGTAAGGTAATAATTATAAGGTATGGCAATACATATGTATCCAACCAAACATTTGACAGGTGACAATATTTCTGATTTGACCATTAATCGCCTAATAATTAATAAATAAAATCCATTTCTTTAATTCACTTAACAACCCACGTGACTTGTCTTTAAGAGTTTCGGTGTTTAGGAGCCATCTAGCACCCATGCCGCAACACGCCCTGCTGGATGGACTATTGTTTGCAGGTTATTAACCCATTAAAATCGTTTAATGCGCCTTGGGTTAATTACAAATCATGCAGCTCGATTATAATCGCTCTGTATTATTTCCCCAGCCAGGTGTTGAGGGGCTCTAGGTTTCAGTCATATTGCAGAGTGAATGTGAGCGATATTTAATTAATAGAGATTATCCTCACCTACACCTCTCCACCATTGTGCGGGGGACCTCGCCCGGCCGTCCGTCCATTGTTCACCGCGATGAGTGGATTGTTGTTTTAAGGGATTTTGAGTGGTTTAAAGGGGATTTGACAAGTGTGGTTTTAAAAGCTGTAATGTTAATCACTAACTTGGTAACTTCTCTCGCATCAAATCACAGTTTGAGTATGGAATGACAGAAACTGGCAGGGTGACTGTTAATGATCAGTAATTATGGAAGTTAAATCAAGGAGGATGATCAGCAGAATCAGATGGGACTAAGTGCTGGATAATCCCACGCTTCTAGAATGAATTATCAATATGTTTTTTGGGTATAACTCTACAAATCAAAACCATCTATAGAACAAAATGACCAACAATAACTCCCAATGTAATGGTTAAAGCATTAAAGATCTTATGTGTTTACAGACTTGTAAATTCCAGACTGTTTTCACACCGAGTTGTTTCCCAGGGAAACATCTATTATCCTATTATCACAACGCTGCCAATGTCGCCGATGTGTGAGGCAGTATTTACATGACTATATAGGCTACCATCAGCTCTTGAAAGACTTTATGGCTTTGTAGTCACTGTCTTTTCCCCCTGGGACACTGGTGCCATTTCCCAAACGTTTCCAGCTACATATGAAGGCATTAAATTGTATATTTCCCTAACGTATGACTGTAATTTAATAATTAGGAGCCATCTTTAATGCCATTCAGTGAAACCAAGTTGTTTTCTGATGATAATGCTATGTCTATAATGTGTGGTCTCAGTGCAGAAACCCAGCCCTCCTCAAATCCCTAAACAGTAAACCAAGATATTATTCCAATATGCATCATTTAAATACCCTCAGCTTGATGCATTTTTAATAAGTTTTAAATCAGTGCTCATATATGTACTCAATATGCTTCCATTCGTGGGAAAAGTCCATAAGGATTAGAGCCTGGGAATGACAGGTGAATGAATGACTGAGGGGCTGTTTAACTGTCTGCGTCACTCCTTTGAAGTGCACTTATGCACCGACGGCTCCTTTTTGTCTATAGGACGCGGCATCAATGTCGTCGCATTTTCACAGTGGAGCGTTACCTGCGGGACAAATCTGTCAATCAAACGGGCAAGAGCATATAAATATCATTGGCGTGGAGTCTGGCTACAGCTTCAGTTGCCCTCCTCTCTCTTTGGGCACTCACATCTGGGATACAAACAGACAGGCCTCCGTTTGGAATACAGCTGTGATGGGACCTTTGAATCTCCTTCCAGCCATGGTTCTGTCCATGTGCTGTCAGTTTACATTTGCTTGGTATGTTTCTTCCTTTTGGTGGAATCAATTTAAAAATACTACATTGAAATGTGTGTTTGCTGGTGGTATAATGACTTGGGATTAACGTGGCTTTTCTGTTTCCTTTCTGTAGGACGGTGAATAACTTCCTCATGACTGGACCTAAGGTAAACACATTTTTTATCTGTCTTATTGTGCGTAAAATCCTCTCTGTATATTCAAATGTTTTAGCTGAATCTACAATAAATTAATGTATTTTCTTATTTATTAAATGCAACGATGACTAACATTTCCCGTTTTTCCTCTCCCAAGGCTTTCCTGACTTATGCCGGCAGTGTGCAAGTTGGCGCACAAAGTGGAATACATGAGTGTAAACACCAGTTCGCGTGGGAGAGGTGGAACTGCCCAGAAAACAGGCTCCAATTATCCACACACAACGGCCTTCGAAGTGGTAAGAGACGTGTATCCATATATTTGCATCATATGAAGGACATGTATCGGGGTGGAGTGGTGATGAGTTCAATTCCAGTAACGCAACTTTGCACAGGCACTTTTGCACAAAGTTATTCCTCCAACGCAGAAAGGATGATGTGGCGGATTGTGCGCTCTGATCTCCATGGAGAGGGGACACAATCATAAGATAAAATTCCTTGCTAGACCCTCATTAATAAAACACCCAACATGCCCAACATTGTTACCCTGTTAATCTCCAACCGTGCCTTTACGCACAGCTTACGCACCTTTTACGCACAGTATTTGAGCGTAACCACTGCGCATCTGCGTTGCCAACTTGGGCTGCAAAGCCTAACATTGTATTTTGCTTACTTTGCATTGTAGCCACGAGGGAGACGTCTTTTGTCCATGCCATCAGCTCGGCTGGAGTGATGTACACGCTCACCAAGAACTGTAGTATGGGAGACTTTGACAACTGCGGCTGTGATGACTCCAGAATTGGACAGACAGGTACATTTCTACACCATGTGTGGTCTATTTACAATTAGATTTGATTATGTGAGATGAACATTTTATTCTTAGTACTGAATAAAAATGTGCATTTTTAATCCCCAGGTGGTAGAGGATGGATTTGGGGAGGCTGCAGTGATAATGTGGCGTTTGGAGAGAAGATCTCCAAACAGTTTGTGGACGCGCTGGAAGGTGGGCATGACTCACGCGCAGCCGTCAACCTGCATAACAATGAGGCAGGCAGACTGGTAAGATTTTACTTTTATTACTCACTTAAGTTTGTCAGAATGAAACATTTATTAATAACCTTGGTCCGGGGAGGGAAAAATGTCTTTTGTTGGTGGCATTTACGCATTGATTCTGATCTTGGAAGGAAGAAGTAGTGCAATTAATTACATTTCCAACTAACTGTTTCGCTATCTTGGCAGGCAATCAAAGCTACCATGAGGAGAGCCTGTAAGTGTCACGGAGTGTCTGGGAGCTGCAGCATCCAAACCTGCTGGATGCAGCTGGCCGACTTCAGAGAGGTGGGCAACTACCTCAAGCTGAAGCACGAGCATGCAAAGAAACTGGAGATGGACAAGAAGCCGGCGAGGGCTGGAAACAGCGCGGACAACCGAGGAGCCATTGCGCACGCTCTCCGGAGCATCGCCCGCACAGAGCTCATTTACCTGGAGGATTCCCCGGATTACTGCGTCAAGAACCACAGCCTGGGATATCAGGGCACCGAGGGCCGGGAGTGTCTGAAGGGTAACAAGAACATGTCCCAGCGGGAGAGAAAGAGCTGCCGCAGGCTGTGCTATGAATGCGGCCTCAGAGTGGTGGAGAAGCGCATCAATGTTGTGAGCAGCTGCAACTGCAAGTTTCACTGGTGCTGCACGGTGAAGTGCGACAAATGCACTCAAGTTGTGACAAAATATTACTGTACACGTAAAGACGGTGGAAGAAAACCACACAATAAAACGAGGCGCAGGCACCGTGAGCGCCAGCAATGATTGCCACTGGTTGCAAAGACTATGCTCATCACTTTTCATATATGGACATCAATAGGCATTATTCTGTATTACAGAAATGTTCATTTCAATTTCAACTGTTATATCATCTGATGCTATTTAATGCACTTGATCTTATTGATTTGATTCTGTACAGAAATCAAACTATCCACGAATGCTCACTCGTTCATGGTGGCGTTTAAGGGATAATGGATCAAATTTGTTGGATCTGTCTTCTGTGAAGTCTGAAAGGTGTCTAATATTTTAAATGTATATTTTTAATTGAAAATGCTATCTAATAAATATTTTTTCTATAATATGCATGACTCAGACTGATTTGTCACTGGCAAGATTTTGTATATTGGTGCCCTGGTGTCATACAGCCTATGGGAAGAAAATAAAGTGGAGCCTAATGCCATCCTTTTGAAGTGCGCAATAGGCGTTTCCTGAACCCGTCAACCAATCGGCTTTCTCGGACCTCGGGGACAAAGAACAAGAGTTCCATTTGTCCTCCATTCAAACAAAAGTTGCAGTACGCAGGGCCAAAATAGCAACATCTCTACTTTGAAGGATAACGGTGCATGTGAAAATGCATTCAATACTTTGGATCCTGCCCCTTTTGTTCAAAATATGCCCAGGACATGCTTGGTAAGAGATCTACATGGTTTACCTGTATCTTTTCTATATGTGTAGACTTAAGAAAAACTAATCTCATTCTTTATCCTCTATTTTTTTCTCAGGGTGGCAAGTAACGTACTTATGACGGGACCTAAGGTAGATAAGAAACTACTTAATTACTGGGATAACCCTGACAAGTTTAGGATAACCTTTCAAATGTGAATCAGGTCACAAAATGACATTGCCTCTCCTGCAGGCCTATCTCACCTACGCAAGAAGCGTGCAGGTGGGTGCACAGAGTGGGATCGAGGAGTGCAGACACCAGTTTGCGTGGGACAGATGGAACTGTCCCGACAGCGCGACTCAGCTGAAAGGACTAAAACGCGGTAGGTTTGAATTGTAAATACAAGTTCTAAAACAAGTCCATATATGCTGAAGGAAAAATTACGTGATGCGTCATGCGTAAAATGTGTGTGGAATATATCCAAAAATAAAGGGCATAATGTGCCGAAATGGATTATAATTATAATTATAATGTGTTGTAGTCATTCCTATACAATGGCCCATTTCTATTTATTTTTTGTAATTAAAAAAAAGTCACCGAAGTCATTTTTAAAAGATCACCATTAGAGGATTTCCTAAATATTCACTGATTACTTTAATTTCTTTGCCTATTTCTTCTTCCAGCCACCAGAGAGACGTCTTTCGTCCACGCCATCAGTGCAGCGGGGGTCATGTACACTCTGACCAGGAACTGTAGTCTGGGGGAACTCGATAACTGCGGCTGTGACGTCTCCAACAATGGAAAAATAGGTGAAGTTTCCATAAATATTTAACATGCTTGTGACGTGTTGTGCACAAAACTTAGGCCGACCTATGGATCAATTATAATTTTCGATATTTAAAGTTGGTGCTGATTTTAAGTGACATTTTGTGTGCAGGTGGTCGTGGCTGGCTGTGGGGTGGCTGCAGTGATAACGTGGATTTCGGAGAGAGGATTTCCAAACAGTACGTTGACGCGCAGGAGACGGGTCAAGACTCCAGGGCTGCTGTCAACCTGCACAACAACGCAGCTGGACGGCTGGTAAGAACTGTTTGCACAACGAGAATTTATTACATGACACCGTTTTAGGTCGCTGGCTTGGCACTGATTAACTTTTCCTGTTTTCCAACAGGCTGTGAGAGCAACAATGAAGCGCATCTGTAGATGTCATGGCATGTCTGAGAGCTGCACTGTCCAAACCTGCTGGACACAGCTGTCAGATTTCAGAGAAATCGGCAACTACTTGAAGACCAAACACAGCCAAGCTCAAAAACTGGACATCGACAAAAAGCGCGTGCGGGCTGGCAACAGCGCGGACAACCCTGGTGCTATCGTGGACGCGTTTGGCAGCGTGGCCCCGACAGAGCTCATCTACCTGGAGGACTCCCCGGACTACTGCAGGAGAAACACCAGCGTGGGGCTGTACGGGACCGAGGGCCGGGAGTGTGTGCAGCACGGAGAGGGTTTAACCCAGTGGGAGAGGCGCAGCTGCCGCAGGTTGTGTCATGAATGCGGCCTTAGGGTGGAGGAGAGGCGCACGGAGGTAGTGAGCAGCTGCAACTGCAAATTCCACTGGTGCTGCACGGTGAACTGTGAGGACTGCTCTCAGGTTATGATCAAACACGTGTGTGCCAGGAGGGAAGGTGCTCATGGGCACGGCTTTAGACGGAAATACCGTGGACCCAAGTGAAAAAGGAGCTCCTACATCACAGTGACGTCTGTTAAATAAGAGCCCATATTAAGATGTTAAATGTCTGCACTTCCCATGTCTCCTTGTATAAATACTTGTGTCTATTTATGAATATTATGTTTGTTTGATTATAATAAAAGTTAGAAATAAAGACTTCTGATTGTCATGTTTCATTCCAGCCAATAACTACAGAAACATTTCATAATTTTACTTAATAAATCCCAGGGTCATTGGATTTTAGGAGAAGGCACACAAGAATCTATTAGAATAAGAATGAGCCGAATACACTTAACAGAGGATTACACGGATAACATGGTGCAGTTCGCACCTAACCAAGGTGTTGATCCAGCGTTGAACCACTATCACTTTGATGTCAGCGTGTATTGATTTCATTCAAAGAGCAGAGAGGCTTTGAAAGACAAATTAGGGAAGCATTTACACCGCTACAAGTTACTGTTTGGCCTGATAATCCGGGCCAACACTGCCTTATCCGAGTCACATCCCACAGACAAAGCAAATGTATCACAATACATCAAAGCCTCCAGGGGAAACGCGTTTACACACTTGTGACCAAAATTCACTGTTTCACAGCAAAGTGGGTCACTGAGGGGTCCAGATATTACACCGCAACTCCAGTGAGGGGACAGTTATAAATAAGCCTGACTCGGATTCCACCCTGAAAGCAAGTTAATTTCTAATCTTATAATTTGCAAGTAATTAGGTCTGAGAGGAGCCTCGTCTCCGCCCACTGGCCTATCTGTGTCTTAAGAGCCATTCATTTGCCTCCTTCTCTCCTCTACCCCCTGTCTCTGCAAAAATTTTCCTCTCAGCTGGACGTGTCATAAATCTGCCACTGTCTCAGCTAAGTGAGTGATGGCATGGATATTACCTACATGAGGGGGTCCATGCCTGGGGGAGAGGGGTGGGAGGAGGCTGTTTCACCATCTTTACAGACCAGTTACTATAGAAGCAGTAAATGAGGAGATAAGAGAGAAATTACTGCATGGGTTAATATACAGTAGATCAACTGGTGCCACAAACATCCACAAGAACTCTGACAACTTGATGGGAGCCACTTCTTCCCATTTGTTGTTTCAAATTTGACATACCATAAAATTCAATTAATAGCCCTGGCTATTATTTACTTATATCACTAAAATCAACAAAGCCTTTATTTGGGGCAGGCATTCATTCCAAACTATTGCTCATCAAAGATCAGGAAATACAATCAAATTGTTTTTTAAAACAGTATGAGCATTACTTATTTAAATATTAGGCTTCAGATATGAATCATTTATTTGATCAAGCTCCACCAGACAGTGAATCAGAGAGAAAGAGAGTTACGGCACTCAAGGCATACGGCAACTGGCATACCAACACAACACAACTTTATCCTGTTAAAACAACACATGCTCACTCTGACCTCGTCACATATCGATGTTTGGTCAAGGACTTTCCACATCTAGATACCACGTGGAAGGTACCCTGGGTGCGTTGGTTGTCAAGTAATGCCTTTTATAGCATTGTCTTCTTTCAAAATACACTTCTGTTTTCACAAGAAATTTACGGCTTACAGTCTATTTCAAAATAAACACACTAACTCGATAAAAATTGACATTTTTTTTCCTTCAACAACTAACACGTGGTTGGGTTTAGGCAACAAGAAAACGTGGTTAGGTTTAGGCAACAAAAGTAAATGGCTAGGTTTAGAAAAATAGACCAAGGTTTGGCTTTAAAGTCTTCCAGGGCACCAACACTGCTCTCCCGGGTGAGAGTTGGTGTTTGTTGGACCCCTCCACCACCCCTCCCACTCGTTCTCGTCTGACTTTTGCCGCCTTAACATGCACTCTTGTCCTGCCATGTTTCCTCCTGACGCCACAAAGCACCATTAAACTATAATGGTGACTGGCTGCATACCGTGCCGACATATCAGAGTCTGATGTCACTGTCCATGTGCTGGACTTCGACAACTTTGGAACAAGACCAGGTTGGTTAAAACAATACTTATAACTTTGATTATTTTTTATGAAAAATCCTTTTGATTGTTTTGATCTGAGGACCCTTATGGACTAAAGGAATATGAATATCTTACAGGCTAATCGAGGAATGGACACACAATTTGAGGTAGCCAAAAACCTGGCTTTATACATCCAAAGAACCTCTATAAAAAAGGACTGCTTGGCAACCAGACCAGGCATCTAATTGAGACAGCTGTTTCTTTGTCAAAATGTGTGGCAACATTGGGTTAGTAAAAGAGACTAGGAGTTTAATAGGGACTAGGCTTTTAATTAATTAAAGTTTTACCGTATTATGGAATTACCACTTAAGCAACACATTAGGTCTCACACAGTGGTCTGCAGCTTGGCAAGTGTCTTGCCTAGGTGTCATGCCTTCCACCATACCCTCCACCTCCAAAGGACGAAGTGAGCTCATACCCTACATCACTTTCGAAACATTCCTATAATGCAAATGAAAGGTACAAATGTAACGCATTTGTGGTTTGCAGAAGCATGCAAGCCAACATTTTCTTCTGGCCACAAACAGCATACAACTCCACATAAATATATATGGGTAAATGTAATTTTTTGGGGGGACAAAATAGGTTTCTAGCGCAGGTACAGGGACAGAGAAAGTGTGAGACCACTACACACAGAGTGACAGAAAATCCTTACTGAATGAGGATCAAGTAACACTCTCACAGACCAAAATACTCCCTCCCATCCTTCCCATTTGTCTGTTTGCTTCTGGGGATGTCCTGTATTTCCCATGCTATCCTGCTGTGTGTTAATGAAGGTTTTGCCCCGCAGGAAGCCCTCACCAATCCACCCCTTTATCTCCACTCTCCACTGAGTACATTACTGGTTCCATATTGGTCCCATATGATGCTGTTGCTTGGTTGTGATCTACAAGCAAGATGACCACAGCTGTCCATCTATTCATAAACCATCTTCTCCATATAAAGTGTCAGTTATTGATCCTGCAAGTTTTGAAGAATGAAAGAAACATTTTTCAGACTTCATAAAATCAACCACATTTTTCTGAATATTACCTAACACTGATTTAACCTTTCTAAAACTGTTGCATCCCTTGCTTTATAATCATCCTGTCTTTCCTGCTTCCTTCACATTGGCAGTATCATGTCTTTCACTGGGGGGATATGTTTCCCATTCAGGACAGAAAAGGAAAACAGGGGTGATCTCCCACAGGGACCCCCCAGGAGGACTCATGTATTCACCCAGACTTGCCTGGGGGTCTAAGAAGATTTGAGCGTGATTGATCATCCCTTTTCTCCTCTGCCCTCCTCTCTCACCTGGGTGTGAGATACCAAGAGGCCTGACACAAGGCAGGCTGAGGACAGCAACACAAATGTATGAGTATCATTTCAGTCCATTTAGAGCTGACCATGTTTAAAATTGTTTGAGAAATCTGCATCTCACATCAATGTCCTGCTGTTCAGTCAAAAATCAAACACATTAGTGCACATTAGTACAAACTAAACTGATGCACTGTATGTAGTTAGAAGCATGTGGTAATGTTTCTAGGTATCTGAAAGGAAATCAGCAGTCTATGTTTAGAGATACCTATACTCTGCAGTGAGTGCATGCACTGACATCACACATCTCAAGAATAACCACGGAAACAGACAAGTAAGACGATGTGCCACCACAAATGTTTATTTAAAGGACAGAGATGTTATGCTAAACTTTCATTTTATACGGTAGGTTGAGTGTGTTCAGGACTGCAAGAGCTTCCATTTTGTGAGCATACTGCTGCCATTAAACCCTTAACTTTTTGGCGAATGTGACACTTACAAGGCAGAAGAATGAGTTTAAACAGTGTTCCCTCTAAAGTGGAGGTGATGGGATGGAATCCCCAAAGCCTTGCTGACTACATGAGGAGGGTAAGTATCAAAAACGCAGCTTATGAGTGAAAAAACAAACAAACAAACAAACAAAAAAAACCAGTTTAATGTCTTCTGTAGCAGTCGAGTTCTTAAGTTTCATTTTGTTCTTCTAAGTTAATTTAAAATCTGAAGTGTTAAAAATATTTATCTTAAATAAAGGGACTATACAATATGTATGAAACTAAGTAAAAATCTACACTATTTAATACATACTGATTAAGTAATGTATGCAACAGTTCCGTTTCTGCATTTTCAGTGTTCGTTGTCTTGCATTACTCCGCCACAAATTGATGCATTATATTTTAAAACCAAATCTGACACTTTCCTGAGCTTATGAGCAAAAAATGTCGGCACTGCACACATTTCTGCAAACCACGGATATGTTGCTTATGATAATTGTATGTTAATATGTAGCGGATGTGTCGAAAAGTCTCTTTACATTTCAGCATTGCTGTACTGTGGTTAATGTGTGGTTATGTTTAGTCACAAAAAAACCACTTGGTTTTAGTTAGGAGCGAGTAATTTTTTGGCTTAATATACACCGTTTTGGTGCCAGAATTTTTTGTTGATCTCAAATAGTTGTCTGCAGCCGTCTCAGCTAGGTCTTACTCCATTCATCATCCCTTCCACCTCACGATGACAAAGTGAAGTGAGCTCATACACATATAATCAGAACATCACTTCAAAAACGTTGATATGCCATGTATGAAACAAACAAATGTAACACATCCGGGGTTTGCAGAAATGTGCAATGCCAACATTTTCTTCTGGCAACTGGGCTGCACTATTTCCAGACGACTATATAACTTCAAACATACAGTAAAAGTTAATCTACATGTTCTAAAAGTGTGTGACATCTTCTCAGCTTAAGTTATCCGGCTGTGACAGATTAGTGATAAAGAGCAGCATAAATGGAGCACAGTTCGTGGTAAGTATGCCCGTAGCTCTGGAGGCCATTCCATTTATTTACTGTTCTAAAACACAAGCAACTGATTTTCTATTTCTCACTAATATTCAAATCTACATCATCCAGCAAATGACTGCATGTGACCTTCAAGTGTTCCCCAGCCTTTATGTCCCGTGAGTCTGACTTAATATTTATTTATTTCACTGACATCAAACAGTTTTCCAACCAAAAATATTGATGAAAAACATATATTGTATCTTCATAGAATAATCACTAAGATCCAAAATGAAATCAACAAGATGGACCAGAAGAAGGGGGGCTTTGGTCTTAAGTACTAAAACTGATTTTATTTACAACTTCTACTGAAAGTGTCACTGTAACTGAACAATGTATGACTTTCTCATTTATTTTTTTGTGCAGATCAAAGGCACAGAAATACCCAAAACAAGGTAAACACCACTTGGGTTCAACTATGCCACTGATACAAAGCCATCATTACTAAGGCCTGATTACATTCTTTTACTGTTCATTTTCCTACAGTATTTGTACAGGAAGAACTTTGGGACTCTGATGAGTTTGTAAGTAAAAAGCCACCAGTTATCTTTAAAAGTTTGGCCACTTTAATGACTCAAACTTCAGTGTCAGAACAAATTGATAGTTGCACTTGTGCCCACTACTTGTGCCTCATGTCTGGGCTGTGGTCAGGACAATGACAGCGACCATGACTATGAGAGTTCGAACCAGGAGGAAGGGGAAGACAGCTACATCTGTGCTCTGACTGAGCCACAAACAACTGAGCAAGAAGACAGTGACGAGGCCTATGAAGAGAGCTGCGACGAGCCTTCCTCTGCAGACATAATAAAGCCACTTCAACTTCTGGGATTGGCTAAACATCAGGACAGTCACTACAGAGGTAGCAGAAAGCAACCTCAACAACAGTGCTGTTCACAGAGACATGCAAGCATGCCAGAAAACATATCAGTTTGTCTGCAGAATTGTTCCCATTTCTTGCAGGCCAAACTTAAAAAATTGTTTATGTATGTATGTGAATAGATCCTGTTCGTGAGCCGACTCCTGCTGAAAGGACCTCAAAACCTCCACACCCTCATCCACCAAGAATGAGCCATACCTCTCAGAGACCTTTCAAAGCACCAGGTGACTGTGGTACATTTAAAAACTCCACAACCACCTGACTTCTTGATGATGTTAATGATCTAATCCTTGTGTAAAATGCGTTTTCTCATTCCCAGCACCAGCCAGTCAACCAAATCTGACTATTGACAGGAGCAAGAAGCCTGGGCACTCTGGCCCATCCCAGACAGACCTTAAAAAATCAAGTATGCGCTGCTTATCATGTAGTGTTAGGAGTAGTTGTAACAGTTGAACAGCAAAATGTTGTGACTTTTCGCTTCTGTTTCACACTATCCATCATGTCCACAAGAGGGCAGCACTGACAGGGCTCCTGGATCATCCACAAGCAAGACCCCTAAACCAAGACCCCCGAAACATATAGATGTGGCCAACAGGTATACGGAACCCTGAGCAATTTATAAGTGTAGCAAGCCCTTCAATCCCAGTATACAATTATTTAGGCTTTTTAATTGTGTTTCATTCCATCTCTCCCCTCCCAGAGCAGATAAACCCGTTCCTCCAGTGCCAGTAGAGCTTTCTCAGGTTAAAAATTCAATGCCAGGTCCAAGAAAGGTGAGAATCAAAAGTGGAACCACAACTGAGTAATAATTTCCATTATTTTAGTTTGTTTGCTGGAGAACACACATGGTAAGGGTGAGCTTTTCTGTGCAATTACACCCACATTTGAGTACTTTCAGATGGGAAACAGCAGATGGCAATGTTGTAAAAAGGACACAGTGGTAGGACCCTTCTGTCTGCTCTCAGCTCAAAAGATTTGCATTTTATTCACTAGGTTGGATAATTGGAAACATCTGTTATATTTCTTTTACAACAATAGTGTAAAGCACATTTCTGTCAGTGTTAAAGAGAAATGAGAAGAGTTAGTTTATGTAGTCCTTACTATAAGTGTCTTATTATGTTGCATCCAGGGCTTGGATCCCAGCTGGTATGGCGGAAAGGTGACCAGACATCAAGCTGAAGCTGCTCTCAGAGAGGTGAACAAGGTCAGGTGTTGCCCGTCACGGTCTCATATATCTCATCCTCCTCTTCCTGGAACACAGACACAGACACACACATAAACACAAACCGTGCAGGTGAAATTTTACAGGATTTAACTTGCAGTATCACATTGAACTGACTCTATTTGTCTGTGTGTGCATGGATTTGTCCATATTTGTGTCTTTAGGATGGGGCATTTGTGGTAAGGGACAGCACACAAGGCAAGGTTGAGCACCCCTACACCCTAATGCTGCTGAAAGAAGGCAGGGTTTACAACATTATGATTCGTAACCAAGGCAACTCCTACTCCCTCGGCACTGGCCTCAAAAATACCAAGGTAAACTAAAAATGATGATGCCATTAACTATGATGTTAAAATGAGAGAAAAAGTCTGTATTCACTTAAACTGAAAAGTTGACATCTTGTGGCACGCCTCGGGGAGTGTTTGATGCTGACTTGTGCTGCGCTGCGTCATTAGGTCCCTGTCATCTTTTTTGTGTGCTGCTGTGCTGCAGAGTTTCCCCGGGGTGAAGGAGATGATTACCCATCACACACACACTCCGCTGCTGCTCATTGATGCCACAGACCAGAGCTCTGAAGCGCCGAGCCAGTGTTGTCTGCTGCACCCTGCGGGACTCTGACCAGCACCAACACCAAGCTTAATGTGGGTGTTTGCATCTGCCTCTGTATGCTAATTTGTACGCATGCATACTTGTGGCTTTTTTAGAAGCCTTTTTGGAACCAAACAAACGTCACAATTTTCGCAAACACAAAAGGTCATTATTACATAATTCTTTTCCTTTTTTTGCTTACTTCATTTGTATTTTTAGCAAACAGAATGAAAGAATGATTTTTGCAAAGCTTATGGTGTATATTCCATTAAACTATGTTTTACACAAACACACAGCATTACCTTTGTTCTTCATGCCTCAGTGTCATGTCAAGCTGGGGGCTGCTGCTTCAGAGCCTCTTGGATTTTCAGAAACACTGACTTGTCAGGGTGGCCAACACAAATGATCAGATCACATTGCCTCAGCTGGGTTCGCACTGCAGGCATAAGACAAATACCTTGTCTCACAAATGCCTCAGGTCACCACAGTTCTAAGATGTTCAGAAGTCACATTCCAAAAAATATAAGGCTTCACACCAAGGACGATAGTACCTAACAGGAAATGACCTGAATGATAAACTTAAAGGTATACTATGCAGGATTATCTTTAAAAAAAAAAAATGTAGAGACTCATACAGAAGGAATCCCTCTCAGTCTTCACGTATGACCTCCTGGAAGTGTATAGGAGTTTCTTCATCTGTAGAGACTCTGCCCTCTGCCTGTATTTTCTTATTTTCTTCTTATCTAACTGTGTTCTGGATGTTACTGTGCACCGCATGCAGGTGAGGTCATGACTGTATATAAAGGTAGCACGTAGGTGCAAGACAGTAAGCAGCACGCAACCAAAAGGAAGCTCCAAAAATCATGGACACAGCACTGAAAAACAAAGCAAACAAGAGTGAATCTGGGGTTGGCTTTT
This sequence comes from Epinephelus fuscoguttatus, assembly GCF_011397635.1. Taxonomy (NCBI): domain Eukaryota; kingdom Metazoa; phylum Chordata; class Actinopteri; order Perciformes; family Serranidae; genus Epinephelus; species Epinephelus fuscoguttatus. The sequence continues at coordinate 31,121,323 of NC_064760.1, read as the reverse complement.
ACTTTCTATTTTGCTGACAATAGTTTTTTACTAACAGTAACTGACAATTCCTGCATGACATATCTTTATTAGTGTACACTCCTCTCTATTTTGTCCTGTTATAAAGCAGTATTCATTGTATCTGATGCAAAGATACGATACTCAGACAGAAGTAACTCGCCTGAACAACGTAAATTGTTTGTGATCATTGACAAACTGCTATTTATTCAGATATATTCAAATATTCTACACATAAATTCTAACTAGGGTTTGAAAATGTTTGTGTAAGCTCTGGGAAACTGATTAATACTGTAAAATTCACTCAAAACACTCAGATTGAACAGAACAGAACAGAATTGTTCTATAATGCAATCCAGATTGAAAAAGAGGAGCAACTCACAGCTGGAACAATTATAACTCTAGGGGGTGAGACAGCACACACAAACTAAATGACTAAATGAGTATTTCACATCTAGGATAACAATTTTCTTTTTGTTTTAGTGGGTTTTAAATTCAAAACTGACAACAGCTCTCTACGATAACAGGTTGATTGACATCTGCTCAAGCATATCTTTTACAATTTCTTAATAGCGTAAAATAAAGTTGTTTCATTTCCTATAAACTACAAGCCAAAACAATATAGTGTTAAAAAAAAAAGTGGAGGGGCGACAGCCAACACTGACACCAAACCTCTGATGTTTGTTTTCAGGCGTTGAGTTGTTGAAATAAGCAGATAGCTCTAATCAAGTAAGACAACAAGCAGACAACTGTGACAGCCTCTTTGCCCACAGCTGTCCCCTCTGGCAAAAAAAGAAGTTGCAACATTATGCCTCACATCAAATGGCATGATGGACAACCATGTGAGGGAAATCCTTCCGTTAGTCCTATCTGCCCATCAGCAGAGTGCGAACTGACAGACATCATGTAGCATCGTGTAATGCTGCACCACTGACATCTACGAGCGAGGCTAATTTGAGCAGCAGTTGGTGCACAATAATCCATTTTTGGCTATCACATTTCAGATCTAGGGTAACAGTTACATCATGTGCTTTGCATATTTGCAAATCGATCATAAAGGTCATCTTACTGGCATAATTGATGCTTACTGACATTTTGGAGGTGTGCAGGGAGTGGATGGGGATAAACTTGTTGTACATACATGCCAGTTGATCCATGCAGTTAGACAAGGAGTCCAGCCCTTTCAGTATGTTTTCCAGATCAGTGCAGGCAGTTGAAGTAGCTTGCTCTGTGCTCTTCTCTGTGTTCTCCATCTGAAAAATAAATGCATAAGAACAAAACCGTTTATGTCAACTATTAATTTATGTAACACACAAAATCTAACAAACTTATGCTGATGTAACATTCTAATTAAAACAAACATAAAATGACACAGATACAATAAAACAGGTGTCATGCTTGTACATCCATGTCTATAAAAACACACAACACATTCTCATTTATTTTGTTTATTATTATTATTATTATTCAATGTAACAGATCAGAGCAGAACAAAACACTTTGGTACCTACGAAACAAAGTTTGCAGATCATACTAACATCAAGTAACAACTATCAAAGAGATGCAGTCTGCACATTACTGAATGAAACATACTGTTTTACACCAGAGAGCAGAAAAATCAGTCCACATACCTGCTTCTTCCAAGTAAAAATGAAAACAGAGCTTTAGCATTTACTTTAAAAGATTTAAATACTCCATCAGCCATTGTCCCTACTGTTTAGTACAGTATTCTTGTGTAAACTTTGACATCACATCTGAGTAGTAGCTATGACAGTAAGATCAGGACATGTGCCCATCTCTGGCTCCTGCTCTTGGTCTCCACACACAACTGCTCTGCATTTATGATGGGCTTCTTCCAGTTTCTGCATGGAGTCCCACAGCTCAGGACTGGTCTTCAGCGCCGCCATGTCATAACACATCCAGGTGAGCTGCACTACAGGTGGACAGAGGGGGATAATATCTGTATTAACACAACTCCAAGCCAAACCTGAGTCTTCGAATGCAAAGATATTAACTGAAGTCTTCCTAACACCGTGTGACAATGCAATGAGACACAGTAACGTTAACACACCTGATAAATTTTCAGTGTCTTCTATGAGTCTCTCCAAATCCCTTTTCATCTCCAACACGTCGTCGCTGCTGCTCTGCGGTGGCTCGGGAAGTGATTCTGCATCGGCCATCTAAACAAACCGGTAACGTTCACATTATATGACCTTAATCAGCCGTCGGTTAATCGCGAATAAACTTCTCCGCAACAAAAAACTTGAGCTAACTTAAGTGGCACCGGCAAGCCGTTACTGACGTTAGGTCACGGCAGCAAAGGTAAACGTTAGTTAGCTAGCTAGCTTACGACGCTGCGGTGTAACTGTTAGCAAGGTCGAGTTAGCATGATATTATAGTTGATATGAAGTTTTTGACTGATTTCGACATGTCAACAGGAATAATGGTATTCCCAAACGCTAGCAGGAATTTCAATAAGCAGTTTGTGGGGTAAGAGGTGTTATTTAATTATAAACTGTGCAAAAACTTACGGTAGAGGGCGTTTCTTCAGTAAGTCAGTTTGAAATAGAGCTCGCGCTAATTTGAGGGAATAAAACGACGCAATGCGCATTTTCGTGATGACGTCAGCTTCCTATGAATTATCAACAGTCTTATTCCATAAACGGGTTGTACATATTAGACAGCCACTGTAGGCAGGAGGATACATTGTGACGGCAAGACTTTGGAACATTAATAATAATGCTAAACTGTGCAATATCTACACTTACAAATTTCATCAGCCTGCCAATTTAATAGATGTAGCTTTTTTACTGTTTACTTATGACACTGCCCTGTGTGTTTAGGTGTTTACCTACTAGGCTATATTGCTCTGCATTTTTTCTTTACTGTTTACTTGTTTTAGCTGCTCTGTTTTTTACACTATTCACTTATTACACTTATTTATTATTTTATTTTATTGCCTTTTTGTTTGTTTGTTTTTGTTTTGTTTTGTTTTTAATTATGGTTCTTGTTTCCATTATCCCCCGATGTCAGCTGGGATAGGCTCCAGCGACCCCTGCGACCCCTGTCAGGAAGTGTTGACAGACAACAAATTATGTTGTTATGTTATGTTATGCTATGTTATCTTATCTTGATAATAAAGTAATAATATAAATATCAAACAGGATATTAGCTTACACATATAAAAGAAAAACAGGCTGGCATTTCAGTCCCAGTTACAGAGACTAAAGTTGAATTGGCTGAATAATAAAATACTACATATTCCAACTTAAAGTAATACTTCACCCACAGAATTACCATTTGTAAATCATGCCATACTTTCAATTCATGAACTCAGGTTTTCTTGCATGCCTCCACTGAAAATGGTGGACATATTGATTAATTGATTGATTGGGGACCACCTTGTTTATCAAAACTATATCAAAACATCTGTTTACAAACTTTAACACAACAAGTGTAGTGCAATCTAAGTCTCATTTATCCAGCTCAGTAGCACTTCCAAAACACATGCATATTTCAAAAAGTAAATAAATAAATAAATAAATGTGACTTTGAGGGAAGATAAGTTTCACTTTCAGTTTAATATTTTACACAATAAGGTAATAAGACCACTATTCCTACAAATGTAATGTTACATATTTCTCCTAGTTCTATGATGCATGTGCTGCAAATGGTAAAAAGAGGCCATTACAGGACTGCTATTGCTTTGTTTATCATAATTATCATTTTTTATTTATAACATAGGCTTATAAGTGTGGCCCGGCCTTTACAGAAAATAGTACTGTGCTGTATTAGTAATGTAATATTAAATATTGCATATATCCAAAACATTTAAAAAGGAAAACATTAGCCAGAGTGTCCACAAAATCATCTTTCTCTTGTAGGTGGTTGGTTGTTTATCTTCATAATGACTAAGCGGTCCATGACAGCAGCAGTAGCATGCTGGAGAAAGAATATTATTAAAGTATACAATCTAAATAAACGAACAGTATTATTTCAGTCTGTTTGAATTTGCATCATGCTCATCAAAAAAAAAAAGATACAGATGACTGAACTCAATTAATGCTGGAGTAACAGCTTGAGTGGAAAAATATTTAATTGAGGGTGAACAAAACCCCTGGAGGTAGTGAACTAGCTGACAGCAGGAAAAAAAAAACAGAGAAAGCAGGGACAGACTCCTCACCTGCGAAAAGCAGCCAATCAAAGGAGACAGTGGGCGTTTCCAGGGAAACAGATAAAGCAGGTATGACAGGTGACATCTTGACAAAGCAAGGGCAAACAGACAAGGCAGGGGTGGAGAAGAGGAGCCTACAACTTGGAAGTTCCAAGACCACCATTTGGATCAGCTCACATTCAAATACCTGCAAAGGTGTGAAGAAGAAAAAGACTTTTGGAGGCCGACAAAACCACTGCTGAAAGATTTGCTTAGAGAGAGAGGACAAGCTAAGGGCAAAAGGTGCAGAGGAGACTCTGAGAGGTGAGGAGAAATCTCACAATGTCTTCATTTGAGGCCCAGGGCCAGTCTCCTCCTCGGTGTGGCCCACAGTTCCCCAGCCTCGGCCAGGAGCCCCCTGAGCTCAGCATGTACAGTGACTGTTACTACCCACCTCCTTCGCTGCCAAGTCCTCAGCGCACCACTCCGACATCCTACGACCTGAGCGAGTACAGCACCTCTTCCCCAAACCCTTACCTCTGGTTCAACGGCTCCAGCATCAACACACCGCCCTATCTGGCTACTACCGGCCCACCTGGTAACCCCGGTCCTCCCTTTGTCCCTCAGCACTACGGCATGCAGAGGCCTTACCTGGGTCCTGCCGGAGCTGGGGGTCCAGGAGGGGAGCTGAGCTGGTTCTCTCTCCCCTCGCAGGAAGACCTGATGAAGCTGGTCAGGCCGCCTTACTCTTACTCGGCTCTCATCGCCATGGCTATCCACGGGGCGCCAGACAGGAGACTGACATTGAGCCAGATTTACCAGTACGTGGCTGACAACTTCCCTTTCTACAACAAGAGTAAAGCGGGCTGGCAGAATTCTATCAGACACAACCTGTCACTCAATGACTGCTTCAAAAAAGTACCGAGAGATGAGGATGATCCAGGTAATATTTTCTTTTCTGATTGTTTTTGTTTCTGTTATGAATACCTCTCTCTAGTAAGGGAAGACTTATATGATTTATTCATATCATTTGCAGTGCTTTCTGAATGTGCTGTAGTTTTTTCTTGGCGTGTTGCGTTATGCTAAGTTATTTAAATTGAACCTCACTATCTCAACATCTCACATCACAGGCAAGGGCAACTACTGGACACTTGACCCAAACTGCGAAAAGATGTTCGACAACGGAAACTTCCGCCGCAAAAGAAAGAGGAAGTCCGATTCCCTCTCCGGGGGCGACAGTGGCTCAGGGGCTCCAGATTCAGGTGACAGCGAGAGGGGCAGCCCTAAACACTCAACCTCCCTTAACATCTCCCCCACAGCGGACAGGATCCCCTCTCCATCATCAGGCCCAGCACCTTGTCTCAGCAGCTTCTTAACCGAGATGTCTGGAGTGACAGCCGCAGCAGCTACTGAGGTGGGAAGTGATGGGTTAAACAGGCCACTGCACCTTCCTTTAGATGGGCCTCATAGACCTGCGCAACCTGGGAGCTTTAGCAGCTACTCCCCCAACTCAGGCGGCCCAGAGTGGGTGCCACAAGTGCCAGCTCCCTCTGTGCTCTCCTCTTCACCCACCCACTCTTCCCTAGGCTACACTAGCCCAATCCTCAGCCAGTACAGTGGCTCCAACGGGCATTTCTACCCCTCACTGGGCTCCACAGGAATCATCTACCATCGTGAGGGCACAGAAGTTTAATAAGACATTGAGCGGGAAAAGTTTGGTCTGAAAAGACTCTTGACGGGAATTTTTTACCTGTCTGTTCACTTTTGTTTGAGAGAGATTCACCTGTGAGAGACAACACACACACAAACACACAAAGTTTGCGCTGACTGGGACAGTTGAGATCACTATAGCGTGTGACAGCAGAGTAAAAAGGCTTTGATTCCCACAGTAACAGCTGAGTCAGCCGCGAACGACCGCGAGCGTCACTCCCTGAAACCACAGTCAGCCTCGTTATCAGATCCTCAGTCAGCTTTTATTCACACTTAAGCTAGTCTCTATCAGATCTGACTCATTATTAACAGATCCTGGATCTGATCTGCTGACATCAGGCCATTCCACACTGCTATCTGTGACTCTTTGATAGTATCACCCATACACAGCGCTCAGACAGCACATTTAGAGGAGTAGTTGAATTACACTATTGTCTACATTGTGTGTGTACAAAAGGTAAAAGGTAGACTTTCTGTCATGGTTTTTGTAGTACTGACGCTAAAAAATCTGATGAACTTACAGTCTTTGAGTCTGATAGTGTTGATTGTACTTTGTAAATATGTCAATGTGTTGTGTAATGTTATACATGTATGTTGTTGGTGTGTTGGTACATCTGTTACTGTACGAAACTCATTCTGTATGTATGGTGTATGCTATACATGTTGTGTTTTTTGATATGAATAAAAGGTTTTAGAGTTCCACTGTTGTATTTCTCATTTTATTCTTATGCAGAATAATTATTACTCTGAAGCAATAAGTCAAATGATTCCCAAAAAAAAAAAAAAAAATAGGGAAAGCCAGACAATAAGCACTCACTGACAGAAAACAGTCCTGTCAGGAAAGCGATGACCAGTGGAGTAGAACCTGCATGTCGGCGTAACCTGAGCTTTGTGTGATGGATAGTTAACTGATTCTGCCAAACGGTGAAAATCCACATTCCCATGCTCTCCCTCTTCACTGCACGACACCTGAAATCTCTTTCTGTCAAACCATCTAAACACAGATACTGCTGACTGGATGCAAGCAGCTTTACAAGGAGAGAGGGGCTTATACTGTAAAAGGCTGTAAAGATGCTGAAGTGTGAATTAGCTGCTAGATAAACACAGGCACTTATAGCACAGTTTATAATTGCACTCTAACTAGCATCTCTGGATGAATTTCACCACTATTATGAAAAGCTATTTAATGTTATAGAGAGTGGAGAGTGTGTGGAAGTTAACCAAGAACATTCGGTACAAGCAATAGGTGTAAATGTAAAAGCTTTATTGCCACATGCACATGTACAAAGAAATTCATAGGTTGTTTTCTCCAGTGACTGTCATTTACAAAAAGGAAGAACATAGATTTAATATGCAGTATTCATAGAATAAAAATATAATGCAGCCTACTATAACAAAGTATTAAAAAAATAAAGATGCAACGATACCAGCAACACGCACACGTAAAGACAGGTGTGGAAGAGTTGTGTGAATTTGTGCAGTAAGTCAGATGCATAGCAGAAACAACAATCTGAACAGTAGATTCTGGTATATGCTTATATGTCTTAATACAGCAATTCTAAATCCATACTGTAATATGATATCAAAGAAAATATTTTATATTCAAACACATAGTTAAACCATCCAGTTATTGACAGCCATTTTCTACATTGGTGGATATAATGATTTAAATTGATGAACTGCGACTGATATTTGCAAATTATTTTCTATCCTGCTCTCTACGTGTCCTGCACATGTTATTTCAATAAATATAAACCCTTTGATCGGTGTCTCCCTTAGGCCTTTATTTACCCTGAAACACAGGCAGCATGACAATCATTTACACTAAACACAGAAAGAAAGACACAAAGAAAGCGCACTTAGAGTGGAATTTAACATCCTGGCACAATAGGTGAAGTGTATTAGTGGTTAGGGGGTTAGACGGTCAACCTGTCAAAAATTTGCATAACTGATTCCAAAACAAGTGATGAGGTTGCATTTGGATGGATCATAAAGTCCCGCTTTATTAGCTGTGTCAGGCTGGCGAGTATATCCGATTTAACAGAGGGAAATGTCCTGCCTCACACACCGAGCCGTAAACCTCGGAACTCATTCAGGGAATCCTGACTGTGCCAAAGCCATATGCAAATAGAGGATCTTTCTCTGCAGATATCACTTTTACAGAGTGGATCATGAGCCCTTTTTTTAACCCATTTGTGCCTGAAACTAAAAGATTGAATTTCCTTTGGTGGAAGTGTTCTCTGGACTTGTACCAATATGAAGAAAATCTCAAAATCAGTGAAACCATCTGGCTGAAAGATTAGTTTATCTTATTGTAGTCTTATATTTAAGCACATGGGACTATTGTTTTTTCTATGTATTTCATTATGACAGAAATCCCATGTGCCCAAAGTCTAAATATAGTACGATACAAAACTGTCTGTATCTCAGGAAGCAGCACAATCAAGTATTTGGTATCTCTGAACTCATAACATAACAACTCATAACATAACTATAATATCAAGAAAGATCTCATATGGATGTTAATGTTTTGCTCATTTTATTTCTTGATTTGATTGATAAAAGTAAGATTTTTCATGTGATTTAAAAATGTATACTATTAGATAGTATGTCCCTACCATTTAAAATCCTAGAACAATCAGAACAAATGTTGCTCTTCACACTAAATAAATAGTCTTTGGGCACAAGTTAAGTATTAAAGACAGAGGGACGGAAGTAGGAAATAAGCAGAGAAGAGTGAAGACAGAAGGGAAATATCACTGTCCCAACACATCACACTTTGAAGTTTATGCAGCTTCTAAGTTTTTTAGTAGTAGTTTTTACTTTGTGCCTTGCTCAGACTTTGTGCTGGCAGATGAAATAAGCAGCATCAAGAACAGGGGTGGCCTTTCGCCTTGTCGATCCAGCATGAGCTCTGTTTTTGAGTGCGTCTGCCAACAAGAACGTTGAAGAGCTTTTATCTCGGAGACTTCATTAACAGCAGACATCAACTTCTGCTGTCTTACTCAGACAGTTTCAAATTGATGCAAATTTGTAGCCGTTAATCACGCCAGGGATGGGGATGACAAGGTCAGGGGGAAAATGCAGTGCTGCAGATGGAGCCTTCCAGATAAGAAACAGTAAAACCTGAGGGATTTATCTTACCGGCTCCCTGAAACCAGAGTGCTTTTATTGAAACTCAAACACACGTTTTAATATTTTGGAACTTCCCTTGTCTACTCTATGTTGTTTATTTGGATAGTTATCCCACCTCATACACAGATCACACACTTGTCTTACTTGCTACAACATCCAATTATTACACTGTTTTACTCCTGGCTTTTCTTCTCATCTGCTTTTATCTTCTTCACAATGAAGCAAAAACACTTGAAGCCTCCATAAAAACTTTCATCTGTTTGATTTTCTGCTTCCTTTACCTTATAGCACATTCAGTTTCAAAATGAAGCTGTCACATACTGGAGCACAAGCTATTAGACATGTATTTTGGAGCACACTGGCTCTTCTATGATTCAGGGATGCCCACACACAGCATCCATCAATCACATGTTACTGTAGCTACGGACCTTCCTTGCCTCAGGCAGTAGAATTATTGCTCAACAGAGTGATACGATTAAAATCTATAAATCCTCATCTCCACCTGCCGCCTGGCTCGTGGCAGTCTTCCACACACCTGTCGAGCTAACGGAACGCACACCCCCTCACACATATATTGTTTATGTGTGCGTGCTTGTGTGTACGCGTTCGTGCTGTGTGGTGCATGCGAGTGTGTGGTGTTTATAATGTAAACTCAGACAGAGAACGATTAGAGCTGCTACGCATGAGAGATTTGTGTGTGTGTAAGAACTGATTATTGCGGTGTGGAAAAGATTCCTCACTGTGTGGTGGATAAAGACTTTGTAAAGTCTCATAAATCTGCTCATGTTTATTCCCTCTAAAGTGAGGAGATGCACCACTTAACTTTGGATAACTGCTACCTGAAAGGAGAACTAACTCTCCTGGTACCAAATCAACCCAAAACACACGCACGCACACACACACACGCACCCTCTGTATTTACTAAAACAGTCATGTCCTATCGAGGCTGTTTAGTAAACGGTAGCAGAGAACGTCAAGCCTGGAGACATGTGGTCATGCCCAGTGCTCCAGCTCTGCATTACCAGCTTGCTGTTATGTGTAAACATCCACACACACTCCAGACACACGCATACAGGTGATGAAAGAAGTGAAATACCTTGCCCTTTATCTGGGAGTCATTGAACAACCTTTTCTGTTTTTGTGCTCTTTAGAGGTCAACGGAAAACGCTAGAATTCCTTCAGTTTCTTCCACCATGGCTTGAATCCAAGTCCTGTTGGCAGAAGTTTGACACATGGTTGTTAGAAATGGACACATGAAATACTCTTGCTTTGAAAATCCTCACATTTTCAGCAGGATAGTTGCATTACTGAACGTCAGAAATCCGAACAACACTGCTTAACAATATAACTCTTAACAATGTCTAAATACTCAGACACTCGCCAAATTGCCATCATCAATGTCCTGCAGTCTTAGCTCCAGTTTAGAAGAGGTAGAAAAGCTCCTGGTTTGCCCAAATTCCGTTCAAGCTCTCCATGAAAAAAGCATAAAAAAGCAGCAGCTCCTTCTGTGTAAAATAATACATCCCAGTGTCTCAGACTCTGGAGAAGAAGGCAGTGAGTGATCTCCTCTTCCTAAACATGGCTTATATACACGATTTGGGGAAAAGAGAAGTTTAAAGACAAACACAGAGCGCAGTGAGACTGTGTGTATATATGAATCATTGCTATTTCACCCTAAAATATTTCTATGTCAACATGCAGTAAACATGGCGATATGAACAGGGTTTTGCAGTGAGGGAGGGAGAAGAAGGAAGAAGGGGGGAATGAGGTGTATACAGTCTGTCTTAGTGGATATCTGCTGAACTGGATGGGGTATCTAAGAAATTGGAAGCCTTGTGTTCTGTAACCCTTCTGTCCTTTTTCCTTTTTCTTATTTATTGACTAATAGCACACTGAGAGTTGAACTTTGACACAGTTTACCTGGTAGGATGGGTTAATAGGAGGCATGCTGTAAGCTCTATGTGCAGTAGGGTGGGATATCTTTAAGGCATCAACCAGAATAACCTGGTGCCAAGTAGTATCAAAACTGCTGGAGTCAGTCGATACCTGCATCCGATCCTTTTTGTGCCAAGATCTAAAAAATATGACTGTTTGTATAGTTTGCTTGCAATCACCACAAGTGTTCCTCACTTTAATGCAACATGTGATTGGCCCACTACTGAGGCAGCTATAACCCATACAGTCTGTGGTGTGGGGAGGTCGAGCGCGGTGACGGTAGTTCAGCATGCCGAGATTCCACGAAAGTTTAAAGTATGGCTACACTACACACCTGTGGCGTCTAGTGGTATTTATGCAGCTTCCAACATATGATGGGTATCAAGTAAAGTACGAATAAAGGTATTTAATGATCACTTTAAAGCAGTGGTTCCCAACTGGTCGGTCGCGGTCCAAAAGTGGGTTGAGGGTCCATTCTGAATGGACCGCAAGTGACTCGCCAACAAGTCAGCTTTGTAAAAAACACACTTTATTTTGAAGTACACTGAATTTCTGGCACAGAGCTTTTACTTTGAAGTGCTGTTTTCTGCTGTAGAGTGAATGACTGAAGGACAGCTCCTTGACAGAGATAGCAAACCAGATGGACAACATGGCCAAACGCAAGTATGAAATCTGGACCCCGTCGCTGGACCAGTTGGGAACCACTGCTTTAAAGGTATACTGTGCAGGATTGTCAGTTACTGTTTCTAAACACACTCTCCAGCAAAAGTGGAAGTAAAAGCCAACCCTCATTTGGTGTTTCGCCTCACTAAATTTGCATCTTTTTGGCATGGTGTCTCTTGGATGCCTGCTGCTTACAGTCTGGAACCTGGTCGCGACCTTTTTTAAAGGGCCAGACCTCACTGGAGCACTGTGGGGATACATGCCCATAAACATCGTGAACACAAAAGATAAGAAAATACAGGCAAAGGGAAGAGCTTCTGCATACATAAAATACTTCAAGTGGGTCCTAAGTGTTGATTGAGAGGACTTATTCTGTATGAGTCCATGTTGTTTTTAGGAAAATCCTGCATATCTTTAAGGGTACTGGTTCTAGTACTGGTATTGTAGTTTTTAAGCAAAACCAAGACCTAATAAGCAGATATCTTTGTATGATTGAAAAATTTCTGGGCAACATTACAAGATTATCATATCAGAAGTGTTCTGGTTTCCATTTGTTGTACTGACCCATCATGTTTGAGCAGGCTCTGGTCGCATGTAGGTAGACAGTCCATGTGGAGAGCAAAAGAGGAAGAAACACTGGCTGAAATGCAATCTTGGAACCCCTTCCCTATTGTCTGATGCTTTCATATGCAAATACAGTATCTTTTTATAGAGATTAGTCATCTTTCAATTCCTACTACATTCTCACTTACTAACCCGACGGTAAACAAAGGGAAAGTCTTAGCCAGGATGTCCATTTCCATTATCTGGATATCTGATGGCTGCATTGTAACCCCTGAAATAATGGTGTTCCAGAGGCCAAATTATCTGACCTATAGCCAATGGGTTTGCAGGTTGTGCAGTTCTGGGGTCAAAAAATAAGAATGAAGCCCAGACATTCAGTCCTTTTCAGCAATGCTCTACCATGTAGGTCTATCAGTTGGTCCACCACTTTGCTCCAGACTGAGATATCTCCACAACTACTGGGTATATTGTATCATAAAGGTTAATCATGCAGGAGAATGTATGGAAAATCATATAGTGGGGCTCTGGTTTTAGATATAAGTGCATCAGTTATTGCTTTTGATAGTACAGTATGGCTCCCTGTAAAAGCTGGCTAACCCTGATAAAGGCGAAGAGGAAATGTAATTTAACAAGTGGCATTATTATTGCTCTCAGGAAGCTCTATCTAATATTATTCCTTCTGGGTGGGACATGGCGTAAAATCACTTGCTGAGTATACAGCCCAGCTGAGTGCATTCAGCTCCTCTACACGTCAGCTGGATCACACAGACTTACGAAGCTATATTTTAGCATGCAGGGTGAGGACTTTATCTGTTGGGTGGGCAGCATGTACACTAATGCATTCACATTTATTTCCATTAACCAGGTCTGAGAGTGGACCAGACAGCATGAGTGCCATCCAAACTGTGCCCATACAGAAGATGAATCGCCCAACAGAAAACCAAACCAAAGTAAGACAGAAAAACAAACAACAATGGCTCAGTTTCCAGTCTGCAAATGTGGCCATTAACCTTCAGACACGGCCTCTCCACCCCACAATTTTGCCTCAGGCAGATGTCAGCATGAGAATGGATATACTCCTGCTCACTGTAATAGTAGCTGATTTGGTGCAGACCTGAAAGAAAGTTGTTTTTCTTGAAAATGTGACATCACTTCACTGCAGGATGGTGATGGGAAGCTGTGGTGTTGGCACTGTAACCTGAAACCTCACTGTTTTTAATATTCCGAGGGAAGGCTGCGGTTTATTTTATTTTTTGTTTGTTTGGTTAATGATGATGATGATTGTGTTGCACATAAAAATGACAGCTCCCTGCTTCCTCCTCCTGTGTTTGTACAATCATTTAGACGCAGGGGCAATTATGCAGCGATGAACATGATACAACTCACCAGGACATAATGATATTCACCTGCCTTAGTGAAAATGAAAGTTTAATCCTGTTTAAAAGCCATTTTCAGGCTTTACATTTTGCCACTGACTGGTCACACACTAAAAAATCAAAGGACTCACCAAAGTGTGGGCTCAATAGGCCTTTTTTAAACTACTGACACTGCATTATGTTGTAAACAAGCGGTTACTGCAGCAAATGGCCACACAAGCTCTGCAGAATCGTCTCACCTGGAGGCTTCCTGGAGCTTTCTACATTAGAAAAGAAGGAGACATAATCAATTTGTTTTATGGCTGCACACTGAGAGCGGATAAGTGCACCAGAAGTCGTCTAAGCTGCTACTCTTTTAGTGTGAATATCATACTCCAAATTTGTGTCACATTCAGTTTTAATAGGCAGTAAAGCAGAAATGTGAGGAGGTGTCAGAGAGAAGGACATCAATACAATCATACAGCCTTCGGTCTTTAGTCATTCTGTTGTTGTCAGTGCCTGGAGGTCACCTCTGATGGATTAGATGTCACACCTACTGTACTGATGACAGTAAACGTCTTGATGAAACTGTCTGTCCTGTATGCGTGAAAACATCAGACAGACACGTCCTCCCAACCCTCATAAGCTGTGTGTTGTGACACACTGTTCTGACTTCAGTGAGAAAAACAAGGGTTTCTGACGCCACTGGTTAGATTGGTGCCGTTGGGGATTTTCCTTAATGTCTTTTCTTGAAATAATTAAAGCAAATTCATGTATTGAGGCTTTAAATGTTATGAGTTCTTAAAAGATGAAACTGCTAAATGCTCAGAGTCAGCTGAGGAGTACTTTTCTATAACCCCTGATGTTATGTTGTCTCTGATGTATATTGTTTTATGTGAGCTTGTGTGTGTTCAGTATTTTTTTCCATAAATGTTATGTCTTTATTATGTTTTATGTTCAAGCCTGTGTTCTGGGTTTTATGTGGCTGTGAGAAAAATCCCCCCTCAAGGACAATAAGTTGAAGCTGAGTTAACATGCTGTGTTATTTGGGGGTTTTCTTTTCAAATCACAGTCATGAGTCATAGGCAAGCTCTTGAATAACTACCATAGTTCTTGCGCCCAGCTTTAATATTTTATGGTTCAAGGAGACTATATTGATTTTTTGTTTGTTTGTTTTGTTTCCATTTTCATCTTAGCTACAAAAATGTTGTTCATTACAATGTTTCATGAAAAAAGTGCTCCCAGTGCTTTTTTAAATGACATTCTACACATGGTAATGTTTCTGTGACAACAATATCTTGATACTAGCTAGGTAGCTAGCGTAATGCTACACAGTTAACAACAAGCCTACAAAATGGCTTTTAGGTTATTTAATTATTCATTATAGGTCTCACTCTGACATCTCTCCACTTTGTGCATGTATAGGATCTGTTTGTACATGTGTGTGTATTTCAGACCTGTGTGTTAATAACAACAGAGTGAAAAAATTGAATTTCCCCACAGTGGGATTAATAAAGTATGTATAAATTATCTTAAAATGTTATTCATTCTGTATGCTGCTGTTAACAAATTTCGTTCCCTCGTGTTTTCAACATGTTTGAATGACAATAAACTGAAGCTTGAACGTTGGACCTTTATAAAAGTACAATACTCATCAGCAATATTCAATGTCCGGACAATCGCCTTCTCTGTCTAGGTTGTGATATCATGCTGTAGCTAAAGGAGTGGCAGTGATGTCACTAGCGCCTTTCTGAAAAAAGTTCAGAGATTTTCAACTAGAAGTGCCTGAGTGGCACAAAACAGCCAAAGTGCTCTGAAAAAAGATGCTGGGTATCACCTATTTCTCCAGGCAGTTGCATATGCTCTCTCCTCATTGGAAACAATCTAAAAAAAGATGCCTGCACTCAGAAAAGAACACTATGTGGCGGTTATGGTATGTGCTATTCAGATCTATGTTTTATAATATATATATGTATATAAAATCATTTTCGCTACATTTGAATGAGCCATTATATCTACATTCAGAGTGAATTCATCCACAGAGTCTGCCATGTTGTTCTGCAGTAGTCCAGACAATTCAAACACTTGCTCTAAATAGGGCCATTTACGTTTTTGCATTTTTGCATTTTTGCATCAGCCTCTGAAGTTCCCCTAGACGTTTGATTTTACAACTAAATGTCACTAAATCCTACACACTGGGCATTTAAGACATCTTGATATGACTATTTGACTAAGAAATAGTCATCTTGATATGACTATTTGACTATTTGACTAAGAAATAGTCATCTTGATATGACTATTTGACTAAGAAAACGTCACTGAGGAGCATTTTTACAACAACAAAAAAAAAGTTCTTCAGAAGGAAGTGATGCTCAGTAGATCTTGAAAACTCTCCTGTGCACAACCCTTTTTAAAATCCTGGTTTATAATAATATTAATATAGATATAATATAATTGAGCAAGTAAATGTTGGTGTTTGCAGGATCCCAAAGTACACACTGCAGAACTGCAGTTTGACCTTAACTGGCAAAACAAATTCATACTAGTGCTACTATTAGATGCTTGTAGCCACTGACTTAAAGTAGATCAACGTTAAACACTTCCAGTGGTTCATTAGGCATGTGGAGGTTACAAACCAGCACCACTTTTTTCAGGCAGTCAGGAAAGCAAATCCAAACTACTACTACTACTACTTGTGTTTCCACGAACGTGGAGCAACCTGATCAGGTGTGACAAGCAGGAACAGGCATCTTTAAAGGAAGGAGTCCATTTAGTGGTCACTGAAAGAACTGCTCCACAAGTTACTGCAGCAGGTTGGTGTAGAGTATCTGTACACAGTGGTGCATGTGGGTGTGTGTTTACCATGCTATAATACTCTGAGCCTGTTAATGGGGGCACCTTCTTTTTTTTTTTTTTACAAGTCAGACTGCTTTCCCATTACTTTGCAGAGCTGTTAAAGTGAAAATCAATTGCAAATTAATTGCCTGCTTTGTCCTGGTGAGATGTGGGTTTTGCACATGGCTTATCAGGGAAGATAATCGATCAACTGGAAGACTGGACTATTTAAATGGTGGCCACTTACTGGGTCTATAAACACACCACAAGCCGAAATATCAAACAAGCGCAAGCATGCACAAGTTGTATAAATGGCATACCATGGGTGATGGAGAATAAATTATTCACACAGTGACATTTTTGCTTTTTTTTTTTTGTGCTTTTATTTTGTGCATAGTGCAATTTCATGATGCCAGTTTGAATAATTGATCGCGGCTATGTCAAGCAGAGACAAAGCCACTCCAAGGATTTGACTTGAACCATTTGATGTTAAAGGTAATAGTCTTGTCAGTCAGAGCTTGCAGTTGGCTACCCTCAATAAGACTCACACACATCTACATATTGTGCATGTGCACAATACTTATACTTACTCATTCTCACAGTTTCGGACACAGATTCATTTCCATATAAATAAGACGCCCAAGAACAGGAATCAGGTAAGAGAGGGTAAAAGCAAGAGGAAGCCGGATGAATAACAAATGTGGGCGGAGGAAAGCAAATTATTCACAAGTGTCCGATAGCATGCATCAGAGAAAGAAAGATGGAATGAGGGCAACAGAAAGAGAAAGACAAAAACAAAAAGAAAATGTATTGGAAAAAATCATACTTGAGGTGTGACACGCTCAGAAAACACAAGGGAGCGGGAGAAGCTTCCAGAGAAGGAATAAATTAGCTTACTTTCCACATGACAACCATTATAAGAGAATATATTTTCCCAGGACGCGTCCGATGCACACCTGCCAGCCAATATGCTGCTTAAACAGGACACTGGCCAGAAGCCTAACACAAATCCCTATCAGTCAAACTGCAGCCTAGAATGTGGCTGCACATATTTACATGTGTTTTTTATTTAATGTAGTCAGCTATAGAAAAAAAAGAATAGTGCAAAAAACTCAGTAGAAATTGCATCTTTTTTTTGCATTCCTTTTCTTCCTCACAACCTTGTGCAGTCTTTGCAGAGAGAAAATATTTTTTACAAATGGTAAAATGTTGTGACGATCAATTAAAAATGTACGCAGAGCTGTATTCGCAGAACAAGGATCTATGGGAACCCAATCAAACCACATACCGTGAGAAAAGCTGCGAGAAAATTAGACTGTCTAGGTTAATCCCTGAAAAGCTAGCATGTAGTGCAGATTATGCATCATGCGCATGACATGGAATTTACATATTCAGCACTTTAATGCAGAACCAGCAAGGGAGAGCTAATTTCTTGATGCAACTGCATTCATTCATCTCCATGAAAAAGGGATTGTGGCCACAAAGGAAAAAAGCCATAACAGTGACTATGTCAGTTTTAATGCCTATTACCCAGTAATTGGCTATGTGGCTGAAATTCCCTCAAAAGTCATTACACATCCAAGAAACAACTGTGCGGCTAATTATTCTTACTGCAGTGAAACTCTATAAGATTTGCCCTGGCCAGGCGCACAGCCTCGGCCCTCTGAACCTTCATCTTCCCACTGGGCTTTTCTCCAGTTCCTCAGTAAATCAACTGGTGCATACTAATTGGTGTGTCTTTATCCCTTAGGCAGAAGGAGGACCAGTATGTGTGCGCATGCATGCACGTGTGTGTGTGGGTGGAGAGGTCTCTACTGGACCATGCAGATGAGTTGGATCCCACAGCTGCTGCAGGATGAAATCCTTTCTTTGACAGCTCACATCAGTACAGTAGATTGTCTCCTCATGCACACACACAAACACACTCCAAGGAGGTCCTTCCTACTCCACACTTAAGTCTTTTTTTTTTTCCAAACTGACTCACAATTTTTTGGTAATCAATCATTCACCAATGTCTCTGGTGAACCTGGGCTTGCCAGCAGTTTTAACAAACCAACTTTGAGTGGCTTCCAACTCCCTGTCATCAGTTGTATTGTGTTTAAAACCAATAACATAACGCAGCTGTTGTAAAAGACATTTCTGTCTGTCGTATATAAAAATGATTTGATTGAGTGTCCCATGTAACAACCCAGAAATTATCATAAACCGTCAGTTGGAGGTACCACTTATGATGCTACGCATCTGTGATAACAGCTGCACAGAGAGAAACAGAGGTTGCAGAAGAGAGCTTGAACTGAGAGGAGTGTGTCATCAGCCATGGTTAGGCCAATCAAATACAGACTTATCTTCAGTACGGATGTGTAAAGAGAACTGGATAAAGCATTGAAGGCGATGCCCTGTTCATTTGACAGTTGCTTATTGGTGCATGACGACGAAAATGTTCGACTTCCAGGGTGTTGAATTACCCAGGTCATCCACATTATTGGGTCCATAGAGCAAGCGCACTTAAGACTTTGCCAGCTGAGCAGATAACTTCCGGTTTAGCGCTCCGCTAACTTGAATGGGGTTTAAGTTATTTAATTACTAATTTACAAATGCCTCTTTTCCAGTGTAAGTTTATGGGGAAAAGTCTTTCTGGGTACAGTGGCATCACGTGATGGACCCAGAAGTTGCAGTAACATTGTTTGGCCACTATGTCAAATTGTCCTAAGCCTAGTTTACATGACACGATTTTCACTGTGATTTTGACGTCGCAGAGGATCTTGAGAGCCAGCTTGGGTCGGAGGTGAGTCAGCAGATAGTCTGCCACGACGAGTCCTCATGTGTGAACAAGCCTACGACTCGAGCAAGTCGCCCCATCGTCTGCGACTGGGACTGGATTTCTGGCATGCTAGAAAACTGGAGACACGACTGACAAAGAGTATCAGCCAATGAACATCCCATGTCAGCACACAGGAGGACGGAAGAAATGTGAGGACAACAAGCCGCAGGGATGCCTGGTCAGCTTATTATCCGAGACTTTGGGCTTGTTTTTTTATAAAGTTGCTTACAACTATTGGTGGTTGTGAGTTGCAGTTTTTTGGACTTGTTTTTTAAAGTGGAGTTGCTTATTTGGGCCCTGGTTGCTTGTTTCTCTCCCAAGATCTGGCAACACTAACTCACCGGCAAGCAACAACAACAGTGGCGGCGTCCACAGGATCACGGGGAGCACGTTGTGTCTGGACCCAGGCCCTGGAGGCAGATCTGATTCAACACTGGGAAGAATATCCATGTCTTTGTGATGTGTTGTCTCCAAGTTAAAAAACGTAGTTTGGTGACGGCACTGCATTGTCTGGGGCTTTGTCAGCGAGGGCTCGGTGGAGAAATCTTGTGGTGTGCACACACAGGTCATAATGCAGTTGGCGAGACTTCCGCTGACAGAAACACACGTCGGAGAAAGGTCTGGCTGAACCCATCACAACCACTCAAAAAAAAAAAAGATGCATGAAGTTAGTGGATAATGTTTAAATTAAAGAAGTCATTTAGCATTAAAAAAAAACATGTTTGTCAGATTAAAGTATTTTAGTCAGTTGACAACTTTTAACATTTTTTAATGAGATGGAATTAGAATAAATAAATTGGATTATTTTCAATTAAATAGTTTGACCAATAAACATCATCACAACTTTTGGATGAATATTAAGTTGGTTCAACTTAATTAAGCTTATTGAGATCAAAGAAAAAATATGTTGGTTGTACTAAGTTAATTGAGTTTGTCAGATTATAAAAGACTCGTAGGATTTACTCAATAATGTCGGAGTTGGAACTACTCTTAAAAAATTCATGCAAATTGCTACCTTATTTTTTAAGATGAATCAATGGATTATTTTTCCAGAGTGTGGGTTAAGAAGTCCTTGTAGTGAAAGGTTTGTCTTTACAGCGACAATCTTAATTTTGTATTATCAAATTCACAACAAAATGGAGGAAGAGCACTCGGAGAGCGCAGACTTCCACCAAGGCCAAATTCCCTATCTCGCAATGTTAACGAAAATGAATAAATAATTTGTGTATCTGCCAAGTGATTTGGATCTGCTTCAAAATTTAATGGGTTCTTCCTTTGCCCATACTACACCTTTCCACCCAGTTTCATGAATATCATGCCAGTAGTTCTCCTGTAATCCTGCTGAAAAACATACAAAACAAACATGACCTCCTTAGAAGAGATAACAAAAAAGCTCTTGATAGTGGATGTAATTCTATTTACAATTTATCAAGCATATGGTTGAAATAAAATCAATTAGCAAAACAGCAGCAATAGCTCGCCGAGAAATGACACAACACAGCTAGACTCATTTATAAACATTCTAAACAAGACAATTAATCACAGAAGTAGACACTCCACATAAAGACACAGAACACCGGGACTCTGATTTGCATTATTTCCTCCTTCTCAGTTCCATCCGCCCATCAGAGCTGACAGGATGAAGGTGACAGGGGAACGTATTCCCTGTTCACCTCTCCTCTCTCCCGTGTGAATTAAATGAGATGCTACCCCAGGTCCAGACGATAACCACTCCTGACACTCCACTCATCTGAATTTCAAGTAGAAAGGCAAAAGGGACAGGACTTGCTCCGGGGAGAGGGGGTAATTCTGGAAAGAGACTATGGGTCAGTAGACTGATTTGACAAAGGTAGGAAGTGCCACAGTAAACTAAATACAGCCATGAAATTACCTATGAGACAGGTCAGTAGTAAGGCTAATGAACACAGAGATGTAGGTCTGAAGAAAAGGAAATCAATAGAGAGAAAATCAGAGAGAGAAAATTAATCATAGTGTTATCTAGTAATTAATCTAATTCACTTAAGAAACACATTGTGTACAATAAGCAGAAATAACCACCATCACAACAGCAGCTCCTTGAAGCTCAATCTGGGAGTGTTTTGGCCTTTACCCTTGACCTGTTCTTTTCCAGGGTTGCTGCTGGTGTTATGACCGATTAGATCCGTTTGCGATCTCATGGGATCCACCGAGCTGGTTGATGGATTCACACTTCAGTTACTCGATAAAAACAGACTGGAGCACTCAGGGTGGGGGACAAAACATTTCACTGAACTGTCAAAAGCAGGACTGACTGATGGGGAGATGGAGACAACAGAAGAGGAGAGAGATGTTTAGGTGCAGGAATGGAGCTGTAGAGGACTGAGATACAGTTTTTGTATTTGCATTTGATATTTTTTCTTTAGTTTTATTTCAACACATTCTCACTCGGACTTTGTCACATATTGACGTTTTGTCACAGACTTTCCACATCCAGATACAATGTGAAAGGTACCACGGGTGCGTTGGCTGTTGACGTTCTTGGATGCCGTGTCAAGTTCTGCCTGTTACATGTATTGTCTTTTTTCAAAATACACTTCTGTTTTCACAGGAAATGTGCTGTTTACATAACCTGGAAATCCAGATGCCCCGCCCCTAGCAAATTCGAATTAGCTCTGCACGGGAATCTGGCCCCAACCAGCAGAGCCTGCTGAATCACCAATCGGACCAATCAGATTAGTCTATCTGACAGAGGCGGGCTCTGGGCAGACATAACATGATGACGACAGTGCTGTGTTGTAGGAGTCAAAAGGTAAACAGCCAAGATGGCAGCTGCCGAAGGACCGCGTCCATTCAGTTTAGCTTTGGAAGAAACGCTAAGCCAACTACACTTATCTTTTTCCTTGAGAGAGGAACAGAAGACTGCCCTAGAAGCCTTTGTTTCCAGGAAGGACGTTTTTGCCGTTTTGCTGAAAGGATACAGCAAAAACATAATATATCAGTTAGCCCCACTGGTCCGCAAACAAATGGGGCTTAGTGTAATGAATACGTCACCTTGTTTTTTGCTCTGATTGGCCATCGTGCTATCCAATTGCGTGCAGCGGCATTTGAAATGCCTCAGTTAGTGCTGCCCCTTGGGTAGGAAGGGTGTATCGGTGAGGGCCAGACTCAGATTTTTTCTAGATTTAAGTCTAGTTGAGTTGATTTATGCTAAGCTAACCAGTTACTGGCGATAGCTCGTGTATTGTAGGCTACAGAAATTAGGGTGGTGTCTTATTTGATAACCGTCATTATTTGATGAGTGAGACTGGGCTGGTTTAGGAAGTAGAGAGAAAAGGAAGGGAGAGAGGCTTGTTTTAATAGTACAGCGATAATAACGAGTGGAAACAGGAAGAAAACTAGAGGCTGGATCGAAACAGTGATGCAAACCGAGGTGCTGGTATTTACTGAGAAGCATGGATATGTATTTACACCAGTCTCCATTAAAGATGCTCTCCCACCATGGCGCTGCATTCCTTGGAGTTTATCCTCACACCATCTCAGTTTTTCTCCACACTGCATCCACCTGCTGTTAACTAGTCCCACGGGTGCCCTGTACCTTTACATTTTCATGTGCATTTAAAAGCTTTTCCCTGCAAATGAAAAACTGCGCTAAGGCATTTTCTTTACGTTCTCTCAGTATCCCATAACAGGCGAGACTTATTGATCGAATGAAAGATTGCAGACTCTAATTGGCACTGAAATGCCTCAGATTCCCAGGAGGTTGGCTGGTGTGATAGCTTAGGGGAATTTGAATCCCATAGCTGGGTGGAAGGTAAAAATTAAATTCCTGATATGATAGGAAGACTTGGCTTCCCGCTAGGCCTTTATATATCCTGTCCATGTAGAGGAGCTCTCAGTCTTCTCTGCTGCTGACAGCGCTAATAAGAGTCTGAATGGACCTGAGGGCAGAGCACACAGGAGCTACGTGGCCAGAGAAGTTGCTCATACTGTTTTTCTTCCCCTCGGCATGCACTTGGCAAAAATAAATGAGTGTGAATTAGTGTAATATGGTGTAAAATCCATATTATTATTGTATCAACACAAAATTTGCCTATTACAGAATGTGCAAGTTTATCCCTGAGGATAAAGGGGTCAATGCTAGTTTGATAAAGATATGATTGGAGACAGATGGGTAATTGGGTGTTATTATCTTGAGACTAAGATTAACAGTCTGTTAAAATCATGCAAATTTTCTCAGCCCTAAGAGCTATATTCCAGATCAAAGAGTCGGTGGCTTACTTAGGTTGATGACTGACTTTATATTGAGTCACAATGACAGTTTGCCTTTTCTGAAGATGATTATCTCACATCGTTGGCTACGAAACCAAAAATAAAATTAGCCGTAGTTTTTGTGTTGTTGCAGACAGTGCTCCAGCCATGATGTTTTCCAATTTGGGGGATACACAGGTTTAAAGCTTGAATAACCTCCCAGCCATTTCAAGTGGCGGCTGGCTAAAGACAGAAAATAAGATGTTAACATCGAGGGAGTAAGCAGCTTATTTCTCACAGGATTATTCTTTTTTCAACCCCTCCGGGCTGAAGTACAAATCCCAAAGTCCTCATGGGAAAGCAGCTGTTCTTCTAACAAATCCAAAATGATTGTGGCGTGGCTCTGACCACCAAAAAAGTTGTCCCAAACAGGACATTTTTTTAATGCTTTTTTACATTTTATAACTTCTGCTCTACTTAATAGACTCGGTCACTCCTCTTCAGTGTGAAACCTGTCCGATTAATAATACAGTAGCTGTGCACGCATGACATACGAGATAAAACATCAGGTGACCTTTCATTAATTATTTCAGGATTTTCTTGACGTCTAGTGTTTGGTCTTTTGGGGCCAACAAGACGATTTGTATGCTAAACAGACACCTAAACCTACAGTATGATTTGTCAAGTCCTCTTTAGTTGTTGAGTCTAGTCTTTATTCACACTGAATACTGAGGCCACTGCTTCTCTCATACTGAATACTGACTATCCTGTGTGCCACTGCTTCTCCTGCTGGTAGCAACTTCCATTTAGATTGTTTTGAAAGGACAAATCCTTTATAAAACACCAAATTACATCTTCTGACCTATATTTAATTAGGTACTCTCACATTACTGTTTTTTTTTTAATCAAAAACCACTCCCAGGGAATGTATTAAAGGTCCAGTGTGTAGAATTTAAGAGGATACATTGGCAGAAATATAATATAATAAGTATGTTTTGATTAGTGTATTATCACCTTTTTGTTACCTTAGAATGGGACGTTTATAGAGCGTCCATGGAAATCACCATGTTGCACCACCATGTTTCTGCACTTTTTCATCACCCACCGTAGTTTGCATTCCCTCCTCAACAAGTGCTTTGGTAAAGAACTGTTTTTTTTTTTTTAACATGAAACTGATGTATTTAGAGTTTAAATCACTGGGTCTGATTGTTAAACAGAGGACAGGACCTCTGTAGATAATTCAGCTACCAGTAAAAACCTCCTGAACATCTGGATCTTAAGTTACCAGACAAAAAACGAGAGCACACATTACCAGGTACTGGGTCAGAAGCCCATTTTCAATATGCCGTACAGTGTTTGAGAAACACTTATTTGTAACGTGAAACTGTTTTGAGGTTTTTGTGTGTATTTTACCAGTTTAAATAACCATCAGGTCTGTTTGTTTTGGAGAGAAGGAGACCTCTGCAGATAATTCAGGTCACAGTTAAATGTCTGGATCACAAATAAGGTCAGCACATATTAAGTTGTCAGAGAAAAGAGGTGAGCAGAAATTAAGTGCTGGGTGGAGTACTGGAACTCTATACTCAAGGAAAAGTAACATTATGTCCATAAAAAATGACTCAAGTAAAAAACACTTGGTTAATTGGTTTGATTTTCAAAGTGCAAATTGCTCTCCATTTACATATATATAATGTTTAGGGTGTAAACTAATGGAGAAAACTCCACTTGTCGATATACATTGTTCTAAATGAAGTATAGCAGGTTGGCTAATCAAACCGTAAAGGAAAGCCTAAACAATTGAGATAAGAAAAATCTCACACTCTTTCTCCATCTTCTCCTTTCTACGTCTCTCTTCCTTATCCGAAAATCAAAGATTAACACAAGACATGAAAAAGCTAATAATAGCTAGCAGCATTTACTTCACCTACCAACAGTATGTGAATGTGCTAGTGGAGATCTCAGTGTTGTTGAGGGAGCACAGCAAGCACTTCATCATGTAACTGTTGTCTTTTTTTTTATTATTATTATTATTTTCTTATTAAAAGCGTGGCCAGATGTGTCGAGGGATTGTCACCGAAAGCTGCCTTGTCTTCTGGGGTTTACTTTCATTATCATATTGTAGTCACAAAACAAGTGGTGCTTTTTTTTCTTTCAGGCAGCCGGCAACTTTGCATCTACAGAAGAGGAGCTCCTCATGTGCTCTCCCTCCTACAGTCGTTGAAATGAAGAAATAAATGGCAAATGCTAGTAAAGTAAAAAGATTACTGGCTCAGAATTATGCTTGAGTAAAGAGCAGAAGCAGAGTTTTTAAAAAGGAACATGACAAGTACTCATGTCTTTAAAAAAACCTGAACTCATATCAAGTCAAGTGAACTTTATTTATGCCGCACTTTAATCACAAACAGAGTTGATCCAAAGTGCTCTTACAGCACTCACAGAGAAAAAAGCAAAAAGAACAGATCAATCATTACTTTTGCTCTTGCACCTGTAGCAAAAAACTGTATCCTTGTTGTTCATGTGCGTTACTACCCTGTTATTAGTAGGCGCTGGGCTCGCAGGTCCATCTGTGACGTGTGGGACAGTGAAGGAGAAACCATGATTTGTAATGTGGAACTGCTTTTACAAATTTTATCACCTGGTCTGGTGAGGTTTGGCGAGGAAGAGACCTCTGTGGATAATTCTGCTTCCGCTAAAAATCTCCTGAACAATTAACACTGAAGAAATCCTGAGGTGGAAATGTTTCATCTAGCTAGTTGCAATCTGCAGTCCTCACAGCTCAACACATTCTCACTCCAACCTCGTCACATATTGACGTTTTGGTCATGGACTTTCTACATCCACATACAGCTTGCAAGGTAACCTGGGTGTGTTGGTAGTTGATGTTCTGGGACACCATGTAAAGTTCTCTTCTTTCAAGATACACTTCCGTTTTCACAGGAAATTTAACGTTTACATAGAGTCTCTTTCAAAATAAAACGCACTACATTGGTACAACACCGTAAATTGATGTGGTTAGGTTTAGGAATAAAGAACAGAGTTTGGCTTTTGAAAAGTCAGTGTTTGTCAGACCCATCCACCCCACTCGGTCTCTCACCACCTTAACTTTCATCCCTGTCTTGCCACATTTCCCCATGATGCCACTGGGTGTCCATAATGGCAACCGGCCGTGTATCATGCCGACATTAAAAGATGCCTGTTTTCGTTGGTTTCTGACGCCGCAAGTCACTGCCAAAGCACCGGATTTCGACGACTTTGGACTGAGGTCCCTAAATCTTACACACAGTTTCTTTGAGCATATTCTCAAGTTGGAGAAAATCCATCCATCCATTTTCGTAATTGCTTATCCTCTTGAGGGTTGCGGGGGGGCTGGAGCCTATCCCAGCTGACAGTGGGCTAGAGGCAGGGTACACCCTGGACAGATCGCCACACTATCTCAGGGCTGACACATAGAGACAGACAACCATTCACACTCACATTCACACCTACAGCCAATTTAGTCACTAGTTAACCTGCATGTCTTTGGGTTGTGGGAGGAAGCTGGAGTACCTGGAGAAAACCCACTCTGACACAAGGAGAACATGCAAACTCCGCACAGAAGGGCTCCCTACTGGGATTGAACCAGGAACCCTCTTGCTGTGAGGTGACAGTGCTAACTACTACACCCTTGGAGAAAATCTACTAGAAGAAAAAAAAAGAGAAGAAGAGTAGAGAGCACATGATGTTCCAGAAAATATGCTGTGTTTTTGTATTTTGCTGAAGTGGAAGTATGTTGATCTGTACCTGTATTGATTCATTTATTCAGTGATATGTAAATGTGCAGCCTAATGCTTACATAAGACCAACTTTGAATGTTTATTATCATTAAGTTAGACTAATCAATTCAAACCACCAGGGGCTGTCAGATGCAGAGGTTACTTCTAATCTAATCTTATTTCTAAGGATGTTGTTTCTAATCCTCTTAGGGGTTTTACTTTTAATAAGTTTTTTCACTGATGCACCAAATGCGGATGTGGTTAGTAGTCCTGCAGGTGGCTTTCTGCTCCCAGTCCCAAACAGAATGCTGTGTCATGCTCTATGAACGTTGTCTTCAAAGCATTTTAATTATACTTTTGTGAATATGCTGTCCTTGAGGGACCAGGCAGCTAATGTCACACATGTGATCATATGCAGGGAAGGGATAAAAACACTTCACCGAAACTTTGACT
Organism: Epinephelus fuscoguttatus; assembly: GCF_011397635.1. NCBI lineage: Eukaryota > Metazoa > Chordata > Actinopteri > Perciformes > Serranidae > Epinephelus > Epinephelus fuscoguttatus. The sequence goes on along the minus strand of NC_064760.1, from coordinate 31,093,723 downwards.
GCAAAGAGATGAAAGGAGGAATGATGCGTAGGGGGGCGATAGTAAGACAGTCTTTAAGAGAGTTCTGTGCCTGACAGGAACTTCAAACTCTACTGTGCCAAAGAAGGGAGACAGGACTGAAATCAGTTTATACTCTGGGATCAACAAGTGCAAGGACAGGAGTATATATAAACACCTGAGATAAAAGAGAGGAGTGTCTAAAAAGAAGAAATGCCTTAAGCCTCAGATAAAGCCCAGAGCAAAAGCCAGCAGCGCCTGTGAGAGCACACCTTCTGGGAAAGAAAGAGTTGAGAGAAATGTTGAATTACAATGTCATGTCCACTGTATCTGAAGAAAGAGAACAGCAAACACTTTATCCACTTCCTGTGGACTCAACAGTCATGGGGTGATATGACAGCTGGCTCAGAGCGGAGGCCAGCGCACACGGCCCAGAGTCTACGTCACATTAATTCATACGTGTTCCTCCTGGACATGGCAGCCGTCAGAGTCATTTAGGAGAGATTTATCACTGTCCGTCTTGTGAGCCGTCCTGTGACATTTCCATTTGTCACATGACAGTAAATCACGTTTCCATTTCATGGTGCTGCTCTGGACATGAACATTACTTGAAACATGGTGTCGTCAAAAGCTTATTCGGCATGATAGAGAGACATAGAGAGAAAAAGAAAGAGAAATTGAGCCGAAAAGGGAGAGGCAAAGATTCAGAGAAAGATAGTTATGCAACAGGGGATTGATGGGAAAGAAACCAAAGTGCAGCATTAAGTGTTCTTGGCTGAACAGAAGATGATTGGGGAGGATGCAGCGTGCATCTATGTTTTATGGAATTCTTGGGTGAAATGGATGGATGGATGAGTGAGTCAGAAACCGAGGGCTGTAAAGGTGAGATATATGAAGCAATAGTGGAAATAAGTGACACACAGCTGAGGGAAGGTCATGTGGCAGTGGGGAGCTGTTAGCCAAGGATAACTGATGGCATTTAAAATGAAAAATGAGGTAAGGATTGGACAATAGGGAACAGTTTGTGATACATGCACCATAATGAGGCTGAGATACAAGCATCATTGTGCCGCAGCGTAGCATTTAACATGTACATACATAAACATAGATTTCAGCAATGGGTAAATCATTGTTGGAAACATATGTAGCATCAATGTTAAGATGTCAAATAATTCATTAAATGTAAAAAAAAAATTCTACCAAAATTTTAGACTAGTATTACTTTGTTTTATGACGTGCATGTATGGAGAAATGTTTTCAGAGTTAGCATTAGCAAATGTAGTTTAGAATGGGTTGAAAATAAACAATTGCGCTAGCTAACCAACATGATTTGGTCATTCAGACTTCACTGGGATGGCATCATATTTGGTAAAAAGGAATGAGTGTTTAAAGGAAGTGTTTAGAGTTTTTAGTGTGATGAAGGTGCTCTTTGGTAGCGCACAAGTTCAACGAAGAAGAAAGGTCCCTGGCACTTTCTGGCAAAAAGTTAAAAAGCATTGAATCAGATTATTATTTCATGGTTTGTTCATTTGTTTCATGGGTTATAACTTTTTTTAAATTTTTATTTTTAGGTTCTTTTTGAGTGGATGGGTTTTAATTTTTGCCAGCAGAGTTCCATAGACCTTTCGTCTTCTTTTTTCCCCTTTTGCCATATAACATTTTGTAATTTTACTGTATTTTACTGTAAAGTGACTTAAACCATAGATGTATGACAATACCTAGATACCAGATCCCAAGATGGTGCCTATTGTTACCGGCTCACCCTTCTTCCCCTTTAAGGACAGTGGCCTTGTAGGTAACCTGTGAGGGTGACATGTGCCTCAGTGTGTACATGGAAGGAAGCAGCTCTATCGGGGTGTCATGGTGACAAGACGACAGCTGTCACCCAGACTGTTCATTTCAGTGGAATTGCTTGCCTGATGCATACGCCCAAAGAAGTCTCTAGCCTCTGGTTTTACGTCCACGGTATGTGGACCCTGGATATGCACAGCAATGTTTCTCATGCTGGCCCCACTCGCGAGTTCCTATTCAGCTCCTAGACTTCACACTGTGATGATGTCACAGATTTTTTAAAATCTCTTTTCTCGGCTCCAGTGAAGTTTTTCTGATATAACCCCCCATTTATCAAAACTTTCTAATAGAAAGAGTCATACTGACCTTGTCTGCAGTTCAAGTTGTCCTCTCAACAGTTTTACAGACGTCTCTTTTGTAATGGTGGCCTATGGGGAAAATGTGTTTTTGGGCCGCAGGACATTTTTTGTTGCTGCAATACCACAAGTGGCCACTAGGAAATATTGGCAGTAAGGCTAAGCAGCCTTAAAAACCACTTAAAAACATACATATTTATATCATTATTAAACAGCATTTTAAGGACGTGTCTCTTACTCCTCAATTTCAATTTGGATATCAACAAAGCTAGCGTTAGCTTTGTCACTTGATTCAGTTTGCTACTACTTAAACAGTTTCACCTGGCAATTACTAATATTTAGAAACAACTGCTCTTTGTACAGAAGAATTTTTTTTTTTTTTTTTGAGAAACCTCTGCTTAGTAAACATTATTAACAGGTATAAGTCCCAACTTAAGAACACCTGATGCAACCAGATCCAGAGGCCCAAGTCATCTCAACTCAAATTTATTTATGAAGCAGATTTTAAACAACTCACGTTGACCAAAATGCTGTACAAAAGGAGTAAGATGCTAAAAACACACACATGAGAGGCATCATAACAGTCAGGTACACAGCTCATTCATTCAGAGACACAGCACACACAGACATCAGATAAAACCACATCAGGAGGACTCAAACGCTAATGAATACAAGTAGTTTTTGAGCCTGGACTTAAATGAGTCAATGGTGGGGGCAGATCTGATTGGGAGGGGGATGCTGTTCCTCAGTTTGGGGGCAGACACAGCAAAGGCACGATCACCCCCGAGCTAAGTCTGGAGCGTGGTACAGCCTGGAGCTGACTTGAGGGACCTGGGGGGTAGAATAAGGGGTTAGGAGGTCTGGGATGTAGGATGGGGCTAGACCATTAAGGGCTTTGTACACAAACAGGAGAACCTTAAAGCCAATTGTGAACCAGTCAGTCTTCAGTGGAGAGAGGCTAAAACGGGTGGGATATGGTCTCTCGTCCAGGTACCTGTGAGGAGTCTGGCAGTGGTGTTCTGAACCAGCTGGAGGCGGGACAGAGTGGATTGACTAATACTGGTATACAGAGAGTTACAGTAGTTTAAACGGGCATGGGTGACGATCTCCAAGTTCTTGAGGGAGAGCAATGGCTTGATTTTAGATATGGTGCAGACTCACAGTTGGAAAAAGCTGTCTTTACTACTGCATGAATTTGCTTGTCAAACGTAAAGGCGGAGTGAAATACCAGGTTTTTATATGGCTTTAACCAGCTGATGCCAGTTATGGTGGCTAAGGCAGGCTCAGGCCAGCAATTCTACCTATTCTGCCTGGATACTGAAGCATCTGTGATTTTGATAGGATATTTAGGTTAAATTGACCAAGGACAGCAGCCATACAGGAACATAAAACTGGCAGATATAGTCAGAGGATGCAAAGAAATATGAAATGTGAGCCAGCTAATAAAGCTGTAAGATGGATGGACAGGTGGACACATACACGGATTTTGCAAGCTTTCAAGCAGTGAGAGAAATAAAAGGAAAACGTGGGCTACTCAATCACAGCAAGATGTGAAAGAACAGGCAGGCGGAGGCAGCCAGGTGGATGCTGACTAACACTGAGTTGTCTGCCGCTCCAGCATCGCTGACTATAATTATTCATTAGCCCCCTAACACACAGATCAAACAGTGACATCCTCCCCCTCAGGTGCTTGACAAACGTCTCCATTTGTCTCTTTCACTGTCAGAGATTGGGACTGGGACTGTGTACTTCAATTCACATGGTGGGCGCAAATCAGATGATCCTATGTTCATTTCACAGCACTCCTAATCATTATCGTTAAATGTAAAAAGACTATTTACCCAAGAACACAGCCACCAGGGTGTGAAATTAAGAATAAAAGAGCTTTATGACTACAGTAGGTTACTGATGCACTAAATAGCTTGCGATGGGAACATATCACCTTGTTAGCAACCAGTTAACATCAGTAGTCAGTACTGGGGAACACAGGCTGGGGAAGCAATGGGGTGCAGCAAGTCCATTGCTTTTGCTGTAATCTTATAAGACATTATTAGGCTGTATACCCTCAAGGCTTTCTCACACATGCTAGAACTTCCACCACTGGGCTGTTGGAGGTCAGGCTATATAATTAGAGCTGAATCTCAAGGAAGGAAGAGCAAATACAGATTAATCACCCCGTGTCACTGGTGCTGGAGCTGAAGGATTGACCGTTTAGCAAAAAAAGTGCTTTGGTCTATGGGCTGTTGTTGACAGCTGCGTGTGGATAATCATCATCATTACCATTACTGGTACTAGGACTCTGCTCCTGGTTATTATATCCAGTAATGAGCAGCAGCGACATCAAGACATTCAACACATTTTCATTGACCAGAATGTGGACAGCTGCAGCTATAGGGTAAGATGAGTGAGCCACAGTAGTGAAGGAAAGACATTATTTTCAGTAAGGTTTTAATGAAAGGCAAACACAGAGAAGGAGGCTTACAGTAAATGTGTTGCTCATCTTGACAGGAGCCACATGGGTATTTAATGGAAGTGAACACACAGATATGAGACAGAGCTGAGAGGGAACTAATTCAAATGATGACAATAATGCAAGGGAACGGAGTTCAGGGTGAGGAGGGACAGGGAATGAAGGAGGGAGACATGGGAGAGCTTTGGAGCCCAGAAGGAGGTGCGGTGTCAGTGTAAATTGAAGGAGAGGGGGGTAGATAGAGATTAAGGGCCGAAAGTATGAGAACGTGTGGGAGGAGGAGAGTGAGGGGAAGAAAAGAAGTGATACGGTGGATCAAACTGGATGCATGTGTGTGTGCATCCAGCACTGTGTGCCTGTGTGTGTGTGTGTGTGTGTGTGGAGGTGGGGGGCAGTGAAAAAAAGAAGGGGAGAGAGATGCAGCACAAATGAGAGGGTGAGTGGCATAAACAGAAAGGGAGAGAGAGAGGGAGGCTGGGAGGAGGAGGAGGAGGGGGAGGAGGTGGGGGGGGGTGCACAGAGGCTCTGTTGGGAGATGAATACAGCTGTGCAGAGAGACAGAGGGAGATGCACAAACAGTAAAACAACCAACACTAGCCCACACAGCGGGACCAAATGATAGGAGCAACAGTGGTTTATTGGTAGATGGAAGGAACACTGGGATATAACCAGAAGTAAGTGAAGAAGGAGAGAAATCTCAGCCACTCAGAACATTTGGGAGAGTGGGGGAGGAAACAAAGAGAAGAGGAGTGACCTGAGGTGGAAAACCAGAGGACTGAAACAGGTAGGAGGAAGAGAGGGGCATGATGAGACCAAACCTGAGAGTGAGGAAATGTGTGCATGTAAAAAAAAAAACAGGGAGAGTGTTTTTTTATGGTTTTAAAAAAATGAAATTCAAAGATAAATATTTTGTTGGATGTGCATGCACAGATTATTAAATTAAATTCACTGAATTTAAAGAAAGGAAACAAAGAGATGAAGCCAAATATTCTGTATTTAGGCGATGCTTATTTGGACCCATAGAGGCATGCATAAAACAAGACAAATAATCATGTGAGACTTTAGTCTGAGCTACAAAGCGGTAAACAAAAACATGAATGAAAACATAAATGTGCTGGCATGAATTAATCATCAACTGGTAAGTGTGGAAAAACAACCTAATAACATTGTGTGGCTCGTTTACTTCCACTGTGGCCACATAGTGTTCATATGGAGCATCATTTATAATGGCAGCGCTGTGTAAATAATACATTGAATATTCAATGGAAATGCTTTGCTGAGGTCCTGGGAACATGTCAACATGTATGAGAACATAAACACACGAATGATGGATTCAGATGATGTGGATGAAAGTGAGATGTAAGGAGAGCTGCAATCTATTACAGACAGTGAGATGTATCTGCAGGAGGAGAAGGGTGAGTAACAACTAGACAACGGGGAATCCTTGATGAGTTAAGAGACTGGATTAGTGATCAGTGGAGGGGGCTTTGTGAATAAACCATGAGGTCGCAGCCACATATATCTGCAGATGACAGTTTGTGCGACACACTTATGTGCTAGAAACACACAAAAACAAGCATGTGTGCATGTATAAAAAGTAGGTAGGTGCACTCATGTCTTATCTAGACGCTGTCTTTATCTCTTTGTGTATTCTTAAGTAGCTACTTGTGTATTCATGGGACACAGAGGAAGAAATCAATACAAGTTTCCGCCACGTTTTCACAAGTATGAGGGCAGGCCGAGAGATGGCACAGTTTTATCACATCAAAGGGTGACAGCGTGCTGCACGTTTCCCCTGAGGTTTGGGATCACATTCAGTTAGCTGCTGCCACCCTATGGTGAAACAGTGTTATCCCACGTAATGTAAATGTGCAGGAGGAATAATTTGTGGTCGTGTTTTTGTGTGTTGCATCTCCCCTAGCACAGCTGCTGACCTCTGTCCGCTGGTCCACAATGTCTGTCCAGCTGCACACGCTACTGACCCTCTGCCTGACCGTCACACAGGGGTGAGAGCTGAGGTTCAACACTCATGTACAGGGTTGAGAACACATGCTAACACTGATCTTTATTGACTGAAAATGCAATGCCTTAGGTTGATGTATGTTCTCGTACAACTTTTATGACCCGTTTCCTGCCTTATTTCTTTTCCATCTCTCTTTATTGTCATCAGTGGATGTACGTTTTCTAGCAACCACTGGGGCGAATGGAACGGCTCTCAGCTTCAGCCCACGATTCAGAAGCTGATGAAAGGATACAACCGCTACCTCAGACCTAATTTCAATGGTAGGCTTGAGCTTCATAAAGAATTTATACATGTAATTGAGTTCAAGTGTTGGTTCATGCAAAAATGTAATTTCTGTGTTTGACAGAGGGTCCTGTGGAAATTGGAATGAGTCTTGACATCGCCAGCATTGATGCCATCTCTGAAATCAATATGGTACACCAATCTTCCTACTATGTGTCAGTGGGTGAATCAATGGCGCCACCAGGGGCTGGCCAGGGCCACCCTTACACAATAACTGCACAACCCCCCCACATACACACACACACACATTTCTTCTTGCAAAAATAATTGAAGGCCTCCGAGTCCTGCACAGGTCTGATTTTCAAGACTACAATCCCAGCATACAATACTGCACCGGCCCCGCCACCCACACTAATAACCAATAAGTTCCACAACCCAACCGGCCAACACAAGATTTGAGGCCCAACCTGAAAATGCAAATTGTATAATAACCATGCGCTGTTCAAATATTTCTGTTAGGGGGTGTGTTTAAATTGATCATTCTGAGCCATTTCATGCATGTAAAGATAACAAACTTTAAAACAAAGGTAATTTGGGAAACACAATTTAAATGATGATTTTTTTTTTGCTTATTCCCATTATACTGAGCAGCATATCTCCACAGTTAATACACCTGTCAGAAACACACCTGATTGAAGCAGCTCTTATGAACCAGTTAGTGCAGAGGACAGAGGCAAGACACAAAGTCAGTGATCAGAGGATTAAAATGTGAAAACATTCCATTAAATTATTATTATTCTCATTTTATTTAAATATATTTATCATCTAACATGCAAAATCTAACGCACATGTTCCTTTTTCACCCAGAACTGAAACCAGAAATAAAATTAAGACAAAATTCCACCCGCAAATCACTTTTTTTTTGCCAGTCACCTGACGGGTACCCACAGGTACCAGACCCAGTGCAGGACTTGCCTTGTTGAGGTGTTTTTAAACTTTAGTGGGTTAGCTTCCAGTAAACATTGTGTGTCTAACAATCAGTGTTTTCTGTCAAATTAAAGCTGTTTATTTGTCCTTTTAAGGAAAAGGACGACCAGCCTTTTGAAGAACAGTGACCCACCTAAAACATGACACATAACACATTAAAACAGAATTGTTGTGGAACTCATAATGTCAACTGTACTATTATTAGTCACATCAGATAATTAGTAACATCAACTCTAAAACAAGAAACCAAGGCACATCAGTATGCGATTCTTTAACCCTCATTTTGACATAATGTAAAACTTCAATTAATAGCCCGGGCTATTATTTGCTTGAATCACTGAAATCGACAGGCCTTTAATTCCTTTCAAACAAAACTGTTGCACAACAAAAATGGGAAAGACAATCAAATTGTTTATTTAATCCAGTATGAATAAAATAAGTTATGGCACTTGGGGGTTACGGCACCCGGCATACCAACACAACATCACTCAATCCTGTTAAAACAAAACTCACAACTTGTGTTAATTTCTATGAAGAACACTTCTGATTCTTTTGATCTAAGGACTCTTACGTAAGAACTGAAGGAATATGAATAATTTACAGGGTAATCCAGGAATGGACGCATAATTTGAGGTAGCCAACAACCTGGTTTTATACATCCGAAGAACTTCTTGGTAACCAGAGCAGGCCTCTAATTGTGACAGGCGTTTATTTGTCAAATTGTGTAGCCACACAAGGCTAGTAAAAGGGACTAGGTGTTTAATTGAAGTTTTACGATAGTTTATGACTAACCTTTATACAACTGTACTACAACAACATAATGGAAGTCCTGAAACTCAGATATGGTTTTAGGTTTTGGCCACCCCAAGATTTTCAGTGGCCATATTGGGCCAAGCAAAATTTCTGGGGGCCACTGGGTTGAATAAGTGACTGAAGAAACAAATAAATGACTAGAAGTCTTCTTTACAATATCTTCTTAGGACTACACTGCGACCATCTTCCTCCGTCAGCGCTGGCGTGACTCCAGGCTGGTGTTCCCTGGAAATGAGAGCGTCAGTGTGGACGGACGCCTCGTGTCACTGCTGTGGATCCCTGACACCTTCATCCCCGACTCCAAACGTTCCTTCCTGCATGACGTCACGGTGGAAAACCGCCTCATACGCATCTTCAGCAATGGAACAGTTCTCTATGCCCTACGGTACAGGTTTATGTTTATTGATTCAACAGTCGCTGACATTTGATCATTTGATACTCCTGCCCGTGAGCTTTTCAGATTCTGCTGAGCTGGAAGAGGTTAAAATGAAAGGAAATGTAGGGAGATGAAAAGAGAAAGGCGAGGAAGAAAAAATCTACTGAGATTTTTTTCATGCTGTTTTCATGATTGTTGTGGTAATCAACCGTGAATTGGCCTTTGGTTTGGCTAAAAAAAGACAGGAAGAAAAAAGAGCACTTATGTATCATCGCTCAGTCATATAACTCAAGGGAATGCCACTGAAATTACTGTTTTTTCTACCCTTCAAACAGTTCAGATTGTGGTGGGGAAAATTCGTTGCCTGTGGCCACAGTCAAAATTTGTTCTGATGTCTAATCTGTCATGTCACACTGATATAAAACTTTATTATGACTGGAAAGCTTTACTGAGGACAGAAAGGGCAGTGTTGTGCAAGATGTTCCTTATTCTTCTTGATTAGAGGGAAAACATTTTATATAATAGTTATGTTGTACAGATCCATGTTTGTCAGTTGTTTTTTAAAAATATTATTGGCATATTTTGCTTTGTATAGAAATAGAACACTGATGTTCTTCAGTAAGCAATACATCATCTAAATAATTTTGATTCTAGTGCTCAGAAACTGTCAGCAAATTCCAAGTCTTATACATAATTAATGCATCAGATGCAGAAATGTCTGACACTTTGGATATGAGTCTTTGTTCTTTCCGTTGTTGCTCAGGGAGGAAAGTTCTTTGTGTTCTCTGGTTATTAACTGCCCTGTCCGACATCAAAGGAGTAACAGTGTGTTGGAGGGAGTTGTTCTAATGATCTTGTTATGAATGCACAACAGCATCACGGCTACCATCGCCTGCAACATGGACCTGACCAAGTATCCCATGGACAGACAGGAGTGCACCCTGCAGCTGGAGAGCTGTGAGTACCTGTGTGAACCCTCCACTCCATCAAGTGTGTAGATGGACATACATCACCATCATCTCATCATCACCATCACCATTTTCATCATCAGTGTAGTGAGTATCAAACTGACACTGTTATTTTAAGCAGATCATTCATTCAACTTTAACTATAAACCGTTGTGTGTGTGTGTGTCAGGGGGCTACAACCTGCAGGATGTGGTGTTCTATTGGACCAGAGGGAATGACTCAGTGAAGGGTCTTGACATTCTGCGGCTGGCTCAGTACAGCGTAGAGAGCTACTATACATCAGTGTCAGAGGCTGTGTATGAGACAGGTAGGACACTACATCTCCCACAGTCCCCCTCACATGTGGAGTTATATGTGAGAGCACAAATGTAATAAAGCTGTGTCTGTTTGTGTCTCCTCATACAGGACAATACCCCAAGCTGGTGCTGCATTTTGCATTGCGTAGAAACGTGCTGTTCTTCATCTTGGAGACGTACGTTCCCTCCATTCTGCTGGTGGTTCTCTCCTGGGTCTCTTTCTGGATCAGCCAGTCCTCCGTCCCAGCCAGGACCTGTATCGGTCAGTACCAGATCTCTTACTGCATTTTATCAGAGGTGAAAGTGTAATGATGATGGTGTATTCCACATTATTAATTCATTGTAGGATATTATTTACGACCTTTTCACATCCCACCTCACAGACTCAATACGGTCAGAAAGATTAAATGTATTTGAGTGCCATTCATTTAAACATCAGCACATGAGAGGGAGAGCTGTTGTAATGAATATCAACACAGCTATGATTCTGCAGCACATATGAGGCAACAGGTAACACATAGGCATTCCTACACAATAGCTTGCTACTTTGTGTACACGTTACCACAGGCCAGCTACTTTACAGCACGTACATTTATCTGTATTTTCCATTTATTGTGCAACCAGTGAAATAAGGGTCTGTTGACAGTCACTTTGGTGGCATGTTTGATTCCTGTGAGTTAACAGCTTGACCAGATAGTACCTCGTGGCACTGGCTGATGTCATATGAGCACAGCTGGTTGATGCCGTAGGGTTCATTACAACACTGGGGGGGACACATATGACAAAGGGGATTTGAGGGGTCACACAACTAAGTGTCACAACTAAGTGTTGTATAAACTGGTGACATGCCAACCAATATCCTCGGCAACTTTTACAGATGTACGGATGGATGGAAACTGTACTGCTCAGGACATGAAGTTCCTCCAGCGCGTGATAAAAGCTGCACAACTCATTTTAGGAGCAGCCTTCCCTTCCATTCAGGACATTTACAACAGCAGGGTCAACATTATCAAAGACAGTACACACCCCAACTACAGTCTGAACACTTCTGCCATCAGGCAGACACTACAGGAGTGTCAACCCCCACCCGACTGCTTTGACTTAAACTTACTTCTTGCTACATTTCCATGAGGCATAGTGCACTTTACTTTTATTGCGTTTTAATTCTTAGGTAATTTAATTCAAATTTTATTATTGTTCTGTGTGAAGGGAGACTGGCTATTAAGAATTTCATTGTACGGTGTGAATCAGTCTTGAATCTTGAAACTCTTGAATAGAAATAAACGTAATCCTGAATGTTTTAGTACAAAACAGATACACTGTCTACACTGGGAAAAAAAAATCAAATTTAGCATTTTTACTGTGGTTAGAGGGCATGTAAAACACATTTTGTGTTTACAAGGCATTTAAACTGATGTTAGTCGATACCGCATGTTACTCAATAACTCTAAAATTATTTATTAACTGTAAATTATGCAGCAGAGTGCACCAAGTTCAGCCATGCATTATAACGATCATGCATTAATGAGAATAAGCATCGATGCATCATCCTCACTACAGCCTCAGTTCAACACATGATTTGACCTTTATATGTTTTCTGACACCTACCCAATTAAATCAAAGAGCAACAGCAAAGGAAAAAAGCCAATGAGGGGGAATCTGATGGCTGAGATGATGAAGAGTTGATTACCAAAATATGGATTCGAGGTTCAGTAGCTATTTTGCAAACAGCAACACTGTGATGTGTTTTCCAGGGGTGACAACAGTCCTGACGATGACCACACTGATGATGGGCGCCCGCACCTCCCTGCCCAATGCCAACTGCTTTATCAAGGCCATAGATGTTTACCTGGGGATCTGCTTCACCTTCATCTTTGGTGCACTGCTGGAGTACGCCTGTGCCCACTTCTACACCATGCAGCACCAGACCATAGAGGACTTACACAGGGTGAGGAGTATTTTTTACATTTAATATGAGGTGATATTTTGCTTTTAACGTGTTAGATAATTAGAATATTGGAATTGTGTTGTCACCTATCAGGAGCTTCTGAAGGAGTTCAATGAATCCAATGGAAACGGCTCCATTCCCATCGTCAGCTCCACCCAACCGAACCAGTCTGTGGATATCGGCTCCACTGCAGAGGAGACCACGGAGCAGTCAGCGGACAGTGACACAAAGAACAATGCTGGATCAAAAGAGAGGGCAGTGTCAAAGCAGGGCTGCGGCCTGTCTTCAGTGAAGGACGCATCACGCAGGGCAGCGTCCGTCTTCATTGTGGAGAATCCGCACAACATCGATCGCCATGCTCGCACCGTTTTCCCCACGGCGTTCCTCTTTGTCAATATCCTCTACTGGCTTTACTATCTTTTTTTCTGAGCGCTGCTTCCAAGCTGCTGCATAGTTCATTTCACCATCCTGAAGCTGCTCTACCTCCTCATTTGAGACCCAAATACCAGTTGCCACTGCCTGGATCTAAACAAGCTTTTTTTCTATCACATATACGAATCCTTTATACCCCACAGACAGGCTGCAAAGTGATGACAAGCAGCTGACATATAAACACGTAGAGGGGAAGATAGAAAGTCTGTCTGTTTACTGACGATTCAATAGAACAAATGAGGATGAGTTTTAACAATAGACTGCCTGAACTGCATCACACTATACTGTGTTGCATCCAACTGCCTTCATTAGGTGACTGACGTAGATGTTTTCTTTTCTTGTTTTGGCTTTCATACATCGTTTGTGTGAGACCATATATTGTATACCTCACAGCAAATCATGTGAAATTAAAATAATAAATCAGTGACTGAGAATGCATTTTTTTTTAGCATTTGTACTGTAACAAATGATTAAAGGTCACGTGTTTGAGAATAAGACACATTTATTATTCCCTTATCCAGTTAGGAGAACAGTAAAGTGCAAAAGTAAACCACAGGTTCAGCAGAGAAGTTGTTAAAATTACATATAATGGAGATTTTTTTTTCCACACTTAGGGAAAAGATTGGTTTGAATCTGTGAATAGCACCACTTTGTTAGTCACTCGGTTATCTCCTGCAGGAGTACTTAACTGTGCTGTGTGCCAAAGAGGTCAAGTGGATGAGGGACTATTCAGTACGGCACAGCTTCAACCCGAGTGGAGAGGCTAATAAGTGCAGTCAAAAGTATAATAACACACTCAGCCCTCCATGGCACCGACGTGAATACCTCTGATAGGTATGTCTTATGATGACGATGAGAAATGAAACCTTGATAGTATAAAAGCATTAAACATACAAACAGTAGTCATGGCTCACTCTGTACAGGCAGATAAGAAACATTACATTATATAAAAGGCACATTGTGGCTTAAACTGCCTCCATCCTCAAACATATCACGTCTCACATGGCACCTTTACATTAAACATTGTCTGCAACAGCAGGAGAGGACACAGCCCTGTGCTGCCTTCCCATTACAACGCTTCACACTAACTGTGCTTTTCAATACACTTTTCTTGTGTCTTTCTTACTAAACTCTCTTCTCTCCTTCCTGTTTGCCACGTTTCAATCTGTGTCACCACAGGCAAGGAAAATACTTGGATACAGACAGTGAGCACTTCTTGGATTCCTCACATGTGGAGAAGTCGTTTTAGGAAGACAGAAGAGTAAATATTCAGTGAGATGTACCTCCACCTGGTGGCTGATTTCTTTCATTACAGTTCGGTAAAGTCTGTGCTTTGGGATCTAGATGGATCTTTAGCAGGATTTAATGTCACAGTTGTCAGATCCTGACATCTGTTAATTTGTTTTCTTGTCCTCTTCGTGAAACTGCTCTTAGGTTGCTTTCTTTGACTCCCATTCCTGTAAAGACAGAAAATATGTAAGTGATTTAGTAACAATGTTAAAATAAGGTAATTATTCAAGAACAGGACTTTGAAGTGATTGCAGGTGACAATAAGTCAAACAAAAAATAAATAGCACCATTTTCAGTTATGCTCCCGAACTGTGCATACCAATAAGCAAAAACAAACAGATTTTTTTTTTTTAGATTTGTAACCCTGAAATTAATAATTCACCCACAAAATGACCATTGGTATATCAATTACTCACCCAGAGTTACATTGAATGAAGAAAATGTAGTGTTTCTCATGTCTCTGATGAATCCAAAAAAGGTGATCATTCTTCATGAATTAACGTAATAAGAGTGCCAATTAACAACAGTATAACTGTAACAACATATCCCTTTACAAACTCTTGTACTGCACACAACTTGTGCAGTATAATCTGAATCTGCAGCATGTGCTGGATGCCACAGAATAACATCCCGCAACAAGCACATCAAACCAAAGCTGGAGCACTTTCAAAGTTTTAAGGAGACATTTGACCTGGTCATCACCTGTGAAGAAATGCATTTTCACTAAAACATTATGATTTAAAAACATATCAGTACCAACAGTCTCACATAGGGACGTATAGCGTGCCTGGGCAAATGTGTGTTTTAACTCTGCTAATGGCTTGTTTCTCGTAGGCGCATGCATTTTATATTGTAAAATTTAAGGGAAAAATCCATATGTTTGAGCACTTACTGAGCATACACCTGGATAATTAAGACTGAGTTGTGTGTGTGTGTTTGCAAACTGTCGTAATATAGTTTTGCTGTCTTTAAATGCAGAGCCTGATTATTTTAATTCATGAAGAATGTTTGCCTTTGTTGGATTTTGTTTACCATAGAGACATGTAAGAAAAACCTTTTGACACACAGTCAGTAATTTATAGAAAAAGATGATTTGAGGGTGACATATTTTAAAGACATGGCTTCACAAATATATCTTTCATTACTGGACCAATACTTTTGTAAACAGTGCTTCATTTAGTTTTTTATGAGTAGATTTTTAAATGCAGTTTAATTGGTTAACTAATTTAGCTACTGTTCTCAAAAAAAAAAAAAAAAAAAACCAACTTCTTCAGACAACTATTCCTGACAAGTGTTGATAATTGTATTGGTGATCCATAGTGGTGTACCACACCAGCTTCTTTTACATCTGTGCACCCAAGTGGTGCATAAACACAGTTCTGTGATAATGACAACAATGCCAACCCATGTAGTAGCACTACGCATATAATAAACTCATTCACCTTAGTCCCAATGGTGTTGTTTAGGTCGTAAATATTGTGAAAGCAGAAGTAGCTGAGCAAAGCGATATCAAACATCCACCTGTAGTGACAGAATCCTATTTGATCATAATCACTCAAAACACTCTCACACACACCAGACACTGAATTATAAATGTCTGTCAGAGACTGTGCGAATGCACGCAGACTGTATGTGTGAACTGTGAAAACCCATTAGATGATGACACATGCTGCTGTGATCCTATCAGCCCCCTGTGAAGCCTGAGAGAGAAATGTGTCCATGATGACAGGCTGAGGAACGGTTCAGGAAGTGACTGTGACAGTTACTGAACAGTTACCTTTGCCTTCTGCATGACAGTTCCCGTAGCAGCGTAAACAGATGGAGGTCTCCGACGCATCTCTAAGGCACAGTTTACTGGTAAAGAATCACTGTAGATATTCTGTGTCTTTTTGCTGGAGGCCTACACAGACAGGGAAAAACAGCAAATAAGCAAATAAACCATGTGTACGCAGGCAGGTAAACATGTATTTGTGTGTCTTTCTCACATAAAGCAACAAATATACCTTAACTGGGGGTTTAGCCTCAACAGGTGCTCCCAGGGCTCCACCAGCCAGGCTCTTCTTTAGGTTTTCTTGGACCTGAGACAGCCGGAGCTCCAGGTCCACCCTCTCTACCTCTTTAGCTCGACAGGCGTCCTCCAGCTTCAACACACGGTTGTTGAGGGAGGTCTGTCTTCTCTCTGTTCCACAGAGACACAGCAACACATACGACACAATGAGACAAACATGAATGAAACAACATTTGAAAAGTAGTAGTGATATATTCATGTTCTTTTAGATGGTGATAAGACTCTCAAAATAAGATGCAGTTACAGAAGTACTGTACTTACACTAAGTACAGTTTTGGAGTTTATACTTGACTACTTCAGAGGCAAATGTTGTGGTTTTTACTCTCCTAAAGCTATTTCGCAGATTAAAATTCTACATGGAAAACCTACGATACGTTTTTAAATTGTGATACATTTTTATAGATTAAACCAGGGCTGCACGATGAGAAAAATATGCCACATGCAATATTGTTGTTAAATATCATGGAAATAATATAACCAATACTTCTCCTGATTTCAATATACTGCTAAAATACAACAAAGTGCTTGCTACATTAAAACAACATTCTTTTATTGAACATTGGACTGAACACAAAAGGCACTAATACAAAAAAATTGTTAGATTTCAGAGCACGTTTTTTTTTTTTAATGGTCTTTCAACTGTGTCAAAAAAGTCTTTTACGATGCATTTATGGCACAAGATAAAACTGCAATAATCCAATCAAATAATATAGCACATGCTAATATAACAGTGGCTGAAGCCGTAGTAATGCCTTATGAGTACTTTTACTTGTGATTCATTTTGCTGCTACTACCTTTGTGCTTTTACTTGAAATGGAGTGCAACAATCTGATATGCTACTTTTACTTCTGATCTCAAATCTGAATACTTCTTCCAATGCTGCCAGCAGCATACTGTGCAAAAATACAGGAAATTAATTTGATTCAATAATAAAAGCAATTAGAGTCTGTATTTATCCCTGTAGGGCAACTGTCTTCTCACATGACCCTCTAATAATGGGGGTCAGAGTGCAGGGTCAGATACAGAGCAGGGATACAGGATGTGCACTTGGTATTCAAGCATCCTAGTTAATTTGCAGACTTGCAAACTATGACTTACAAACTGCTTCTTTTAGGATGACCTGGTGTCCCTATGTGTGTCTCCATCCCTCAAAGTAAATACAGTAGATGTACAATATGTTCTAGCTATGCTGTTCATGGTGAGAATACAGTGATCAGTTTCAGTTTCTGGATACTGAAGAGCTGCAGAGTTAAATTGGAGCTAAACTCAGAAATAACTGAGAATTTGTATAACATCTGTTCTCTGCTTTGACTTTGTATCTCCTTACCAGAGGCTGTTTTCAGCTCTTCCTTTAGCTCCCTCTTCTCCTTTCGGAGGGTCACGAGTGCATTTCGTATCCCATCCCTCTCTCTTTCCAGCTCCTCTTTCTCTTTCAGGTAACGCTTGGCATCCTCCTCAGCTCGTGTTTTCCCATACTTCCCATATTGGTTGGCGTCTGGGTGGAGATGTTGGAAGAGAGCAAAGGTGAGGGGTCAAATGCGCAGAGGTTATGGGAAGGAGAGAAACATCTCACAGCAATCTTTCTGCCTCTCCTTATTAATATCATGTTCCTGACATGAGGAGTATGATGTCACCTCGACAAGTCAAACTAAAGCACAGCACATAAATCTGACCCTTTTCATAATTCAGACAAAGAATTTTTGGAGAGAACAATGATATGATGAATGAAATAAAAGATAAACACGCACACACTCCTGCAGAGCGAGAGGTCAGGAGGTAAGACAGCGGATCTAATGTGAGTGTCCAATAAATCTCAGGTTACATCCTGAAGCTCTCAGCCATGGCGAACGCCGGCTCTTTGATGTGTCAGAACGTCACAGTGACGGCCTGTGAAACAGCACTGAGGAGAACGCTGAGACAGTCGACCACGCCGATATCACTTTCCTAAACTCGGAGCGCTTATCTCATTTATTTGTGTGAGAGATTTAGAGGCCAACTGACACAACGGAGGAAATGGGAGAGGCGAGAGAGGAGGGAAGAGATTATGGATGGAAAGTGAGAAGATGATCGAGAGGAGAGAAATAGGGGAATATTGAGCCGGATAAAAGCTCACATTTTATGACTGTCTGTGAACTAATACACCACTGAAAGAACGGTATGAAGAGTGTAAGCTACAGCAATAACAGCAATACTAGACCTCTGCAATCTCACTCCTGTGTGATACAGAACAACATTAAGGTGCCATCTGTATCATTCTTGTTTCCCTTGAAGGGCAGCGGGCTGCTTCCCTTGTTCTTTTTTATTTATTTCTAGAGAGACAGATGGAAAGCAGAGAGGGGTGTGAAGCTAAAAAGTTACAGGGCAGAAGCTTCTAAAAATATTTGGTGCTACTGTACATATACATCTCAGCTGTTTGGTTGGTTGAGAATGGTATTATGAATAATTTTGATAAAACTTTACAATGTTTGTCAATCTGTTTTTGTCAAACAGCACAAACCTCTGAAGTTTCTTGCAGATACTGGCTCAGTCATAAATGACTTATATAACAAATGTAAGGGGCTCCACAAGGATCCATTGTAGGTCCTCTTCCCCTCACAACAGACAGTATATCAATAATCTGGGCCTTAGTGTTAATAACTGCCAGAGATTTGGGTGTGTTATGTTTGTATGTTAGAGCCTCCAGATTTCTGTAATTTTCCAACTTGTTGCCTCAAGTGACATCACTTTTAGAATCCCTGGAACAGGGACACACAACTTGTTCTGCCCAAGGGTCACTTTTGCAAAACGACAGAAGGCAAGGGGGCGGTTAATAAACAAACATGAATTATATTTATCAGTATATATAGTAAATGAATTGCTTGTTTTTAACCTTCAATGTTTTCTGTTCTCACTTATTTTTTCTAAGAGGCAAATCCAGTCACAGCAGCACTTGCAAAGGTCAGGGGTACCTGGGAGCGTTTCAAGAACTTGTGGACATTTGGGGATCCTCCCCCGGACTTGTTTTTTATCAAAGAAGCACTACTTTGATGCTTGTTTTGCACTCTGGTACCTTATTATATTCTAAGTTTAAAAAAAAAACCCATCAGTTTATTTTCACAGTGAATAAGAAAAGGGTCGGCGGGCCACCTGGCAACCTATCACAAGCCAGATTTGGCCCATAGGCTGTAAAGTGGAGTATCACTACCCTAAAATAAAGACCGCTAGCCTTGGGAACTCAGCTTTTAGTTTCGTCTTTATAAATAGAATTACCTTTAACGGTAATATATTTCTTACAGTTTGTTTCTGTCGGCTGAATGTGAATGTTTCAGTTTATATCTGTGCCCTTGCCATTACTTAGTTGTCTCTTACTTACAAAAGAGAGCTTGCTTGAGTTTCCAATACATAAATAAACATTTCTATGAAACTATCGGTATAGTTTATGAGAATAAGGTTAGCATCACTGGAGGTGCAGCAATGTCACTTTGGAAAACCAACTTCACCACTTACTTGAGCCTGTTCGTTTGAGGGAAACTAAAGGCTTGGTTCTGTCAGAATCGCTGCTGGAGAAACTTGAGCGCCGCTTCCCCTGATTCCCAGACTGCTGCCTGCGGTTCTCCCCTGACTGGGTGGAGTAGAGAGAGGGTGGGAGGACATGACAGATGTGGAAGGATGCACAAAGAAGGATGAGAACAGAGGGAAAAAAGAAGGCAAAGTTTGTATATTAGGCTGAGCAATAAACTAAACTTCAAAATAAGTTTGAGAACACAGAGGTGTGTTGTGTGTATGTTTGTGTCTGTAGGTGGTGAGAGGCATGTGTTTAAGTGCCTGTCAGTAGGGTTAAGAAAGGAGTTTACAGGCTGTAAAACTACCATGACCTCTTGCCTTCCTGTCACCAGTTTGATTGCTTTTTATTTTTTTGGTCTTTTTTTTCCACTCTCACGCCCACACACTGTTTTTTCTCCGGCCTACAAAAAGCCGTCATTGATAGACGTGTAACAGAGCACTGTCTGTCTGCTCGGGTGACTGATATGGAGTGTCATATTCAGACAGAGACAGTCAGAGACAACAGCTGCACACACAGAGAAATGCAGCTTCTAATCCTGTCACATCAAAGTAAAGCATTACACATAAGATTTAACTGAACTTGGAAAAAGTGTGTGAGCATCTGAGCATGTGTGTTCCACCTGCATGTCCTCATTAGGGACCTCATCATATGTTCTGGAGTCTGTGGAGGTGCTGCTGGAGGACGTGACCCACCTAGGATCAAAGGAAAAAAAGAAATGAAATCTGCATGAGATCTAAACATCACTGCATGGGTCAGTGGCCTTGCTTTGACCTCAGTCCAAATATTCCAACTCCTCCCTCTCCGACTCACTCACAGGAAGGAATGTCGCGCAGCGTCACGGATGTTAGCGATGGTGTCTACGTCAACGTAGTCGTAATGCAGTGACTCTGGATCTGTTGCGGAGCCTGTCTCTGCCAAGAGGACGCCAAGCCATCGTCCAAGGTCCTCGGAACTGCTAGCCTAAAATTGACACAGGGCAAATTAACTTTTGAATTCTGAAGTGACTCAAAACATTTAAGTTACACGCTGTAAAACCTAAACAATGAGTTCAAGGACACAAATGCTGTGTAGAGCTGAGGAGAACAGCAGAACATGTTAGTCTCTTGTCACTAAGAGTGACCCCCTTGAAAATACACATTCATTTGTTAATATAGATATTGATTAGTGCAACCTTAAAATAACTGAAATAATGCTCAGTATTTTACCTCCAGAGCAGCCACCTCTGTGCTGTTCCGCAGAATTCGGAAGGCAAAGGGATGTTTGGGTCCCAGCCCCGGGACCACCTCGCAACCATGGAGAGGAAGTGAAGGCAGGGAGGTCCGGGGATCTCCTTTGTCATGGTAGAAGTGCAGGGAGCCTCTGCACACACAACACCACTGTTCCCGCCACACCTGGTTCACCAGCACCGACACATAGCCTGCATGGTGAGGAGGGAAAGAAACATGACATGTCTACAAACCTGGAGAGATAACGAGTGACAGTAAAGTAAATGTGAATGTGAATTGAGAAGAATCTTGCGATACAATTCATACCACAATATAGGGGTTATGATTCAATAAATTGCGATTTTTAAAACTGTAACCCTAAAAAGAACAGTCCCTGTAACAAGCTAGCGATATGTTGGAATTAAAGATTCAAATAGCTGAAGACAGATTTCCGCACTGCTATCTAGAAGTCAGGGTTTAAACACAACACAAAATAAACCACCGCCACAAATCTCTGCATGTAAACTATTAATTAAATATCCATAATGCTTTTGTTAATTGACACAGTATCACAAAACACCATGTTCCTGTATAAATATCTTCTAACAGCCCTACAGTGATGTAGGGTCTGACCTTGTCGAGGGTCGCTGTAGGATGTCCGTGGATCTCCTGGCCGAGGGGGCTTCTTCTTAGAGAAGCTGATGATTCGTGTGATCTTGCGGCCCGCAGCTAAAGCTCCCCGTTTCACCTTACCTGCGTAAGAAAAGGTTGCATATTTTTCAGATTTATTTTGGGAAGGGGAAACTGTAATTTGCCTAAGATTAACACATTTCACTACACTATGGACTACGAAAATTAAATAACATGTTGACAGCTGGGCAAACTCCATGTGCTGATGAAGACCATGAGAAAGATGTGGTTTAATAAAGCTAATAAGAGGACCTTGAATTAAAGGAGCTGTATACAACATTCAGAGCATATCTGTGATTCAGACTCTGAGTAGGATTGTCTGTACACGGCTTTCAACATGGAGGTGGCTGAGCCGGTGGCTTGGCTAACACTGCTAACAGCGCGAATAGCGCTTACAATGGCAACAGTGCTGACAGTGCTAACCGTGGGGAATAGGAGGGTGGATGCACAGTGCAGAGTGATGGCAATTAGCTAGCCAGTGGGACACACTTCCAGGGACTCACTTGCACTAACATGCATGCCTAGACAGACTGTCTAACACAACAAAGAACAGAGAAGCTCGGATTACAACACAAACAGAAAGACTTCACTCTCTGCGTGGGATGCCATTACTCCACTCTGTCTTTACACAGTTAAAAGATGCTTGCTGCTTTTTTAATGCTCTGAATGTCATATACAGAACCTTTAATATTTTTTGTCAGACTGCTGTATTGATTTGAGGCTGTGTGTGTCTCTGTCTCACCATTTTCTCTGCAGTTCTCTCCAGTTGACACACCCACACTGTCTGAGTCTGATGTGTTCCTCTCTGCAGATAACCTCTGAGGGAGAAACACACAAACACAAGTTAAGACTTTTCAACAGCAACAGAGTCCAAGCCCTACACAGGATCTGTCTGTCTGCCAGTGTCAAACTGGAGCTTAGCCTTCTACACTTGTCTTAATTAAGAGCTGGATAACTATACTTGAGATAGTTCTATTACAAGCTTACATGTGTCTGGCTCTGAATTCTTTTACACATAATGAGACAAACACTTATTTTCTGCCCTTTTCTCCTACCAGCGAATAGCGGCTCCTCTCTCTTCACCCTATGCATTTATTTATGACAGGGCAGTTTTATGTTCTGACAGGTTTGTGAGCTCTAAAGAGGATGTGTCTGCTTCAGCACTGACTCACCACCACTATCATTGCTGCCTAAACATCCAATTACGCTACATATCCTCTTTGTTTTGCAAGTCAAATACAGGTATCACTGTGTATTGTGTCTAGCCAAACAATTATTTAGGAAAATTGATGGTGACAACACAATTACTGCTTGCCACCAACTTTTCCTCATCTCAGCTGTACAGACGATTTATGGCTTAGAGGTAAAAATGAGAGGGACGTGCAGACACAAACATCCTCTCTCCTGTACTTACCTTGTCAAGTTCAGTTTTTCTTGGAATGATGGGAGACGCAGACTCCTCAGGCCCTACGCTCTGACCGCTCACCTCTCTGACAACCTGCGGGAATATTTTACATGTGTCACTCTTAGCTATACACTTCCTTCTGAGGTTTGTTTTTCCACACCGTCAAATCTGCTTGCAGTGACTGGCGACAAGATTGATGGCTGTGTTAACTGTCTGTATGCCTGCAAGCGTACATACACTTTCCAGTTGTAGCTTACCCTGAGCCATCTGTGGGCCTGCTCCTTGCTTTGTACCGCCAACACCAGTGCATCTCCGTTGGGTAAGGTGAACCGGAGTTCATGGTGCTTCCTCTTGCTGTCTTTGGGTGCATAGACCACAGTGCACTGGGGCAGCAGCAGGTCCACATAGGGGCATGTGTCCTTAGAACTCTTGTAGCACTGCAGAAAGGAGAACACATAGGATACTGTAAACTGGTGAAGAAGGGAAGAATTGAAAAGGCTGTGTATGTATCCGGAGTGTATGCTTGCATGCTTACTGAACAACTCCTCACCTGTAGTCTGTTCTCTCGTATGACAGTAAGCTGTTTTGCCCATTGGCCGAAACGTTTCTTGCGTAGCAGGAAGGCGCAAATGCGACAGTCCCTGGCTGGAGGCATGGAGCTCTCGTCTGAGGGCCACTGATGAGTGAGTTGGACACCAGGGCTCCTCTCTTCCTCATCCTCCTCGTATGACTCATAGGAACTGCTCAGGGCATCAGAATCATTGTCTGAGAGGGCAACAACAGAGAAGATAAAGCTTTATTTCTTATAACAAGGCTTTTTATCACGTAAATTGTTCATTGGGGGGGGGACTCTGTTTTCAACTCACATGAATTTTTGCGGTGTGTGTTTATGCAGGTAGTGGGGTAGTTGTTTTCTGCGTCTTCATACCCATCCTCTATAGAATTGGGAGGGCTAGACCTGACTGAAAATGGAGGACATGAAAAAAATTCCTAATTACTCCTTATGTTCCATCATGCACTTTAATGCGACTTGTTCTTTGTAATTATTGGCTTCGAGGTTTTTACAGCAAAATGACACTCAGGGCAATGAGTTCAGCAGAGGCGGGAAGATGCTGACCTCGTGTGATGATGTACTCGGGCAACTTGCCAGGACTGAGGGGCACAGCCTCCTCATAATACTCCTCGGGAGGAGGCGTTGTGGGCAGAGGGGGAGGAGAGTCAGCTGAGTGCGGGGCTGGGGAGTCTGCACAGTTCTGCTAAGAGGAAACACACAAACACAACTCTCGAATTTCCCTCATAAATACGAAGGATTTTTTTTTTCACAGCCTACGAACTACATCATCAAAGAGACACAGAGTAAAACCCTCAAAATGATATCCATAAATTAGACACATGGGTTCTGGGCGGGTCCCTAAATCTTTACTCTTCCAACAGCTTGCAGGGTGAGGAGCATATGTGCATGGGAAACCCCCACAACATGGAATACGATCTCTGTTTTTCTTTGCTTTTCTCTACAAGTCATCTATAGGTGTTATAGTCCTTTGAGAAGTTTGATTTGGATGGTGAGTGCTGAGGGATACTATATATAGCCCACTTGCCTGTTTTAAAGTGTCAGTTTGTGTGTTCTTTTCTTCTTTCAGATCATCTGTGACATCCTTAAGGTCTCCAAGCTGGCAGTCTATAAAATACAGCAACATACATTGAAACTCACACTTACATATATTAAGGTAACATGATATTTACAGCTCATTAATATAGATAGGTGTACAATTAACAGCACTCAAACTCACCAAATGTGTCAAAGAGGGACTCTACGAAGCTGGTGCCATTTCTGTAAACTGCTGAGTTCATATAGATGTAGTCTGTTCCTGAAACTGGAGGCAAGGACAGACACATTTTATCCTTTACAATGTTGTGTGTATTGCACGTTTTTATTATGTGTGTCACAGACAAAAAAAGAGAACAGAAAAAAAGTTGCGGTCCTAACACCAAACAACTTTTCAAGCGATTTCACTGTTGTGGACAAATTTCCATTGTCAGCATAAAATCCTATGACTGTTGTCATATAACTCTGAGCTTTGAGATTCGTATACAATCAAACACGTCAAATACTATTGTAAGTTTTTAGTCTTGGCTCATGCAAGTAGAGAAATTCAACAATGTAAACATGGTCAACAACCAAAAGGTGCGGAGCAGCAAACTGGGTAGACAGTAGACATGGAGGAGATTCCACAGAGGCGCAAGAGCATGAACAAGTCTTGGTTTTCTTGAATTGTGGAAAAGGAGGAGAAACTGGTGGAGCTGTGGAGTGAACAAGTTTAATTCGGGGTGTATCTCACCCACCAACCAGCACTAATTTTAGAGAGAAATCTTAATTTTTGTGACAGTTCACCTCTCATTCCCATGGTCTTCTCCCACTAATATTGCCACTGGTAGCCGAGTTCAGGCAACAATCCCACACTACAAATCCGTATTATCATTAGATGTGAGAGGGTGTCGGACTTTAGTCTTTTAAAAGTCTTTTCAAAGTCTTCTAGTGTATAGTAAACATGAGACACAGACAGAAGTCACTTCATTAGTCTTTCCTCCTCTCACTAACCTGATGGCTGTATCTGCTGTAGGAGGTTCCACACAGAAGTCTTCTTCTCCTGTGTGGAGGAGCTGAGGTTCTCCTGGTCCAGCATCTTCAGCAGGACACCCAGCTCATTCACCAACACCTCCATCGCTGCACAGAGAGAGCCAAAGGTCAGGGGGGGCACTGGTTCAGTGTATCAGCAGAGAGGGCAAAGGTCAGGCTGACATGTCTAAACAAGCCAAAGGGGTGTATGTCAAAGTGTTGTTTTCCGCTCTGCCTACCCTGTGTCTCTCTTTCATTTTCTGTCACTTTGCATCACAGTTTGTCAATATCAATCTGCTGGCTTATCACACAGTCTCCCTCCTCTCCTCCTCTCTGCTTTACAAGCCAGACTAAACAACGACAAGATGCTGGAGTGAGAGGAAACACGTTCGCTAATTGCTCACAGAGTAAGCACAGACCATCCTGCACAGAGAGCTAAGAAATCCAGTGCTGTCTTTCTGCAGCAGCTCTGAAATGTTGCTGGCTCACAGTTTGATGGGCGCCTAGCCAAATTTCAATCAACTGTCGCTATCAATATTAAGAAGGTAGATTAAATGCGCTGCACAGACTGTAAAGGTGTTGGCAGAAATATTCTGACAAGAATAACTGAACCACCACTTTGCAGAGCCCAGAGCAGGCCAAATGTACCAGCGAGCAGTCTCATGGCACCTGATCTTTTACAAAGGAGAGATTCAAAGTCCTGAGCTCACAAAAGCACAAGCTGGCAGACAGACAGACAGGCAGGCAGACCTCCTGCAGTACACATTCACATTCTTCACAGGGCTCTCCAGGTTCTTTAACACTTTGAGGGCTCATCTTATAGCAATGTATGATCCACATCACATGTTGGTCTGTTCCACTCCCTGTTTTTAGAGCAGAACGTAAATAAATCGTCTCCCTCCCCCAGCTGCTGGACATCCTGAGAACAGGTCCACAACCTGCTGCTGATGTGTGTATTTGGATTCCTCCTTTATCTGATTGTCTGCCAGACACAAGCAAGAGCCACCAATCAGCCGCCACATCCCTCCCTTCTTTCTGCTAATATCAGAGCTTCTTTTGTATTCCCTCCCTCTGTATTGTTGTACCCTAATTCCTCTGCCTCTATAATCCTAAAAATCCCCCAGCAAAACCTAACAACTGGCTGAGTCACTGCTGGCACACTTGTCTACCTCCCCCTGACTCCCTCCATCTCTTTCTCTCTCACTCGCTCTCCCCCCCGTCCCCATTTTCACAGTCCAGCCACATTAGACCTGCTGAACCGTGCATCTTGCTGGGGTCAGCCACGGGACAGCTGCTGAGCCAGAAAAGTCTTTGTTCGGGGGGGGGCGGTCATATGGCAACAAGAAAACAAACGCAACATACACACACATGGGCATGCACACACGCATAAAAAAACAAACAGGAATGCTTGTATGATGTGTGTTCAGTGGGGTGTGTTATAAGTGAACTTTGGTGTACCTGTCAAGAAGCCAGCCTGTTGTGTGCATGTATCAGTTTGAGGAGCATATTTATGAGTTTAGGCACAATGTTGGACTCTAACTTGCATTACTCTGACACAGCAATCTTGTGTGTAATCATCACTGACAAGTTGAAAGTCTTGATAATCTGTAAGATGTATGTGGTGTTTTGTAAATGGTGCGTGCTCTACTTTTCAGACTGCTCACACTCCTTAAAGACATACATACTTTCCTGAGGTGGGTCTTCCTATGGGCTTCACAATGCCCTGCCAAGGGTACAGTGGGAGTGTGTTTGCCTGTGTCTGTTCAACCACTTCTTTACTAGTGTGGTTTCCTCCTATTGTAATAAAAAGCACGCTTGCATTTTGAGATGTGGGCATGAGGAATTAATCCATGCGGGGACCTGGAATGTCTCCTCATTAAGATCTGATTCACCCAGGGGAAATAAGGAAGTGGGGGTCAGGGAAGGAGAGGAAACTCATGAGAATGGGATGTTTTGGCCTGGTGAGTGCTGTCCCTCTGCCAGGGGTTCCAGCTGTTTATATTCTGGCTCTAGCACACCACTGGGCTTCCCCTAAACTAGTGGAAGACAGAACTTTATCCACAGTATGACTCATTCACAGCAGAGAGAAACTGAAATTCACACCAGTCAGCATTAAATCCAATATAATGCAGAAATCAAGGCGTTGCTTTCAAGGAGTTGGCGTGAAGTAGGTCAAAACACACACAGTGAAGTAAGAAGTAAGTAACTTCACTATTTCACTTGGACCAGCGCTCCGAAAAGCTGATTATCCAATTTGACGATTACAGTGTTGCGCCGCTTGTGCCAAAATGAGCAAAGAGGAATTACTACGTAGTATTTGGCATGTGAGGCACATAAGACCACCCTTAAATCCCCAGCCTTGCCTCTATAATCAACACCACACTGCTCACACGGGTTCTCTCACACATCTAAAACAGCACATGATCCTTTAAATCTCTGCTGCAACTCTGTGTGTGTGTGTATGTGTGTGTGTGTGTGTGTGAGGGTGTGATGTGCGTCTTTAATGGCTTGGAAAGCCAGTGAAAACAGATACAGAGCCTAGCACCTGAGGGGAGCTATACACAAGCTTGCATAAGAAGATAATTCTACATGAAAACAGATTGGATGTGGTTTGATTAAAGCCAGACCAGGGTGGAATTACAATATTTGCAGCTACAAGAAGGGTAAACCATAACTTTCATGTACATTCTGATTACATTTTAATCCATTACAGAAAACATCATGGAATTTTAGACATCACAAAAGACGGGTGCAGGCAGTGCAGCACACAGGAATGTGTAGCCATTCAAACATTTACGTCCTCACACTCCTCTGACAATTGCTGTTAAACACTGGACACATTCCTCACCTTGTTAATAGTGCAAGACTCTGCAAAGTGTGTTTGTGTGAGGGTGCATGTGTAATGAAGCGGAGGGAGAAGTTTGTTTAACAGTGCAGACTCAGACCTTTAAAAAAAAGGGCTTGCATTAGCAGACCTCCTGTACAATCTGTTTGAGAGAATGGGGGAAAGAGAGGGGGAGGTGGGTGGATGGGGAGTGGGAGTGAGTAATGTCAGCGAGTTGAGCACCTGTGCTAACATGTCCAACAAACCCTGATATGATGAATAATGTGACCTTGATTGGGTGCGCAGGTTTTCTTTCTTCTCCCTCCTTTTCATGCCAAAGCCTTTCTTCATGCTGAGCTTACTTATCTTGCCTCAGTGACACACACACACACGGCTCCACAGTATGTCGAAAGTGACAAAACTCAAGTCTTTCTGCTGCAACTCTGTTTCACAATATTGTTGCAGGCAGACATTCCAGCTAATCACACAAGAATCTGTATCCCACAAAGAGGCTCTAGTGGCTCAAAAAATTGCAACGTTTCACCATTGAGTCTGGGTGGCAATCT
This sequence comes from Epinephelus fuscoguttatus, assembly GCF_011397635.1. Taxonomy (NCBI): domain Eukaryota; kingdom Metazoa; phylum Chordata; class Actinopteri; order Perciformes; family Serranidae; genus Epinephelus; species Epinephelus fuscoguttatus. The sequence goes on along the minus strand of NC_064760.1, from coordinate 31,064,835 downwards.
GCTGCTTTCTCAACAATTCAACAACCTTTCTTGGTATTCCAGCAAGCTGGCGCAATGCTTAAGGAACGAAGTAAACATCACCTGATGTCTTCATTCAGTCTCATGTTTACAACACCTTCACAGCCTGTGTGTCGTCGCATTGTTCCGTATATTTACATATCTTTACAAATCCTTGCACCTCCTTTAGCTTCAGATTCCTGCTGTGGTGATATCCTGAAAAGCCACAAAGACTTCCCTTCAACACTTACCCTCGACAGCAGCAGTGGAGGAGAGTCCCACCATCTTCCAAGGTTAAGAAGAAGACAAACTGGTTCATTCATACATAAGCAGATACTATGGGATATATTCCAGAGTCAAAGCCTCCCTGTGTGCTCTGTCCTGTGAAGTCTTTGTAGTGGAGGTGAGCTACAGTCTGCCTACTGCTGAATTCACACTTCTTTTACCTCTACCACCTCTACCGTCTTCCCTCTGATCTGTTATCTCGCTGTACCTCCCTCCCACTCTGTCTCCCCTCCTCTCTTTTCTTTTGGGGGGTAGGGAGACTGTGGTGGTGCTCTGTGTATGTGTGTGTGTAGCCCTCCGCTCTAATCCTAGGGATCGTATAGCACCTGGGAAAGGCTTGCTGTGTAAACACACACATGTCGACTAATAGCTAACCCACATTCTTTATTCTACTACATTCCTTCTCTCAATACATTATTAACCTTTAACTAGATGCACATAAAAGCTGCCATCCAGATGATGCCAATGACCCCAATGACATACCAGGTACAATAAAGCATTGTATAGCTACTTCACATTAGAGCATCTGTTACAGGGTTACTTTCTATGTAAGATACCAGTAAAATGTTCCCTTAGTGGAACTGACGCTGCAAGTAGTAGTCTCTATATTTTTGAAGCATTTATTTAGAAATAAAAAGTGAAAGATACAATGGAGACTGAGTAAGGGCTGTGGAGAGGACGTAGAGGCAAGTTGAGACTTCTCAGAGTTACACGTGGATGACTCGTTGCCTTGAGGCAGACTCGTATGCCCCAACACGATATGACACGCCACCTTCAATCACAGGGGCACTAATGCTGTACAAACAAACCCACAAGCACACACAGACAAAGGCACAATCATATGCACAGCAATGCAGAAACTCACATGTACAGACAAAACACACTGTGTCTCTCAGGTGTAGGCTGTTACTGTGTATCAGCTGCAGAGTGAAAACGGTGCCAGCTGGCTGTATGGGGCTGCCTGGTGCACAAGTCTGCACAACCATCACTGCAAAGTTACTATATTAGATTTATACAGAGCATGTAAAAATAAGATTATGTGTTGTTTTGAATTCTTGTAGGATCCCATGGCTTTCAGGGGAGCTATTTTTTTATGAGGAGGGTTGGGGCTGTTCTTTGAGATATCAGTATGCTGTGTATAAAACATAGAAATGAATAATGGTGACTGAGAAGACCGAGTGGGAACAAGAAAGTTTGTTATTTCCTGATCTTCGAGTCAAAGTGAGTGCAGCTTATGATACTGCGCCACCAAGCTGTGATGGTGATGGCAAGAACTGCATGCATGCCCGTATTTTTATTAAAGTAATTTGGTGATGAATCACCCACACGCATGAATCATACATCAGTAATAGCCCAATTTTATGCATGATCCATGATGGTAATGATACATAAAAAATAGAAAAGCATGGCAGATATAGTGTATTGTCAGTATTTTTAAAGACCATGCCAAATTTCACGTCATACTCTAATTCTAAGGGTAGCTCATGTCTTACTAAGTGGACTCAAGCTCCCGCCTGGCTCCCGCCTAGCTCCCCTGTAGTTTGCACTTTTCCTTTTAAAACTCTTTAGTTAAAGGAACACATTTTGGGAGATATGCTTATTAAATTTTAGCCAAGAGCTAGATGTCAAGATCAATACCACTCTTGTGTCTGTATATTAAAAAGGAAGATGGTTGGCTTAGCTTAGTACAAAGACTGGTAGCAGGGGGGACAGGTAGCCTGGCTCTGTCCAGTGGTAACAAAATGCGCCTATCAGCACTTATCATGCTCACTAATTAACAAATATACTGTATACATCTTTTTTTTAAAAACCAAAGTTGAAAAAGAACAGGCTGTGTTTTTCCCAGAAAGTTACTGCTCCCAGACAAACTAATAGTTCAGCAAATAACCTCCCTTAACCACATGACGTTTTTATGCTTTAAGTTTTGTACAGATTTAAAACAAAACCTTGGCAAGAAAACAAACAAGGGTTTGTGATGAATAATGATGGTCAAAGCCTTATTTTTCATGTTGTCTGAGCACAAGGACAAGAAACATAACCTAACCTTAACCTAATAAACAGCCTGACTGGAAAAATGATGTATTTCTTTAATTTAAATTTGAATTTGATTAAAACCACATTAAAGAAAAATAAACAAGACTATGAATATGACAGCTTGTGGTGGTTCAAAGTGTCCAGTACTTGGTGCAACGGATTTACTTGGAACGTCAGTTTGGTCGGCGGCAAAAAGTTGTTGAGGTTTAACCCTAGTACCATTTAAACCTTCGAAAATGGGAGCATCCGTAGAAAAACAGACTACAGTAATGGCTGAAGAAACCTATAGAGATCACTGCATAACTAGACAATGCATCACAGACAAATAAGTCATAGTGTGTTCATATAAAAGAGTATTTTGAAAACTGTCTTCCGAGGATGTCAGTGTAGAAAAATGGGAAATTAATTGCCTAATAATGCAATAATGTAGACAGGAAGACCTTTGTCATCTAATTTGATAAACAGGCCAGATAGCTTCAGAGAGGCATTTCTAGTGTTTCCCAACTTTTTCCAAAATCCCCCTTAGCTGTGATAAATGCCACAGACACACCCTGGTTAATAGACTTGGTTATGACCTCACAAACCACTCCTAACTGTGACTAAATGTGACCTCTGACCTCCCCAGTAAAGTTGTGAACTCACACAAGACCATGGATGCCAGTGGAGGGATGGGAAAGCACACCATGCAGTAAAAACATCTCTATTCTTCACATTACAGCTGGGTACAACAGCTCTCAAGTGTCTGAGTAAAAGTGATGTATTCAGGTAATTGCTAAAACATGACGCACTGTTAATCTAGAAAATGCATCATCCACATTAACAATGATTACCACTGATGCAAAGCATAGTTCAAAGCACAAAGAGGCAACTCCTGCTAGACAAAGCTGCTGTGAGAAACTCAAACAACTGTACCATCTGTGACTCCACAAGAGATCAGTATCTAATGAAAACTGCAGGGCTTTTCTTGGAAGTCTCCCCTTTCTTATTGTCTTTGGACATGTTGGATATACAGCCATTTCCCAACCTGATCTGACATGAAAGAGCACTGCAAGTTGAAGACTTTGAGGTGTCCAGACAAACAGTGCAGGAGTCTTACTTTGTCTCATCACTAAGGCCAGCTGAACAATATGACCGAGCAACTTTTGAAAGGAAATGAAAAACATTTTTTTACGCGAGAAAGCACAATCTTATCTCGTGTTGAGTGAGTCACAGGAGAGGTTTTTCAGTTGAGAGACAGCAGGGTTTGACCGTTATCTTTATGTCGTGTGAAGGTTATCAAAATACCATCATCCACTTCAGTCATCAAAGGTGCGCCATGCATGTTTAAAGAAAATAGCTGAATCATAACATTAAGAGGACAGATGAAAAATAGATGTCACATATCTACTTCAAAAAACCCACCAGTTCATCACACCCCATTTACTCTATATAGACAATCACTGATATGCATTTACCCGACACACGCGAACAAAGGTGAGGTAAACCAGAGGACCAGATGTGCTCCAGGTTTTTAATTACATTAAGAGCTGTGCCAACAATGTCGTCTCTCACCAGCCTGTGCCCTATCATGATGAAATCTCCTCCCACTCTACTCCTCAGGATTCCAGGCATTTCCTAAGTCTGACGGGTTCTCCTCTCCCCAGCACGAAACGTGTCTGGGCATTCACAAACTGATATCACCGGAGCCCACGACAGGTAAACAGAGACAGTACTGGTTTATTAGGAATACGATACAAATCAGCGACTGTGACTAAACTGTCTTTTTGCTACTGTTTGGCCTGTGTATTTACCATTTATTGTAGGATTTGAGGTGGATCAACACAGCCTGATTAGAAAGGCAATTGTGATTAACATTTATGAATGGCGCAGATTTATTAAAGCTGCTATAATCTGTATTTCAATAACAACTGTGGATCAAATGACTTAATGTATGTGAAAAGGCTTATACGTGTGTAGTAATTAACCCATAGAGAATTATCACTCTACAGTTACAATCAGCCTCTTTCAGTCAAAACCCACTTTGTGCTACCTCCTCAGCACCAAACAACCAATAGACAAAAGCCCCTTTTACACTGCCTGTTCAAGCAGGAATGTTGCACTGTTATTCCACCTCACCGTTCTGTATCAATGGTACAAACACGAAATGGGGGGACAGACAGTAGTAGTAAGAGAGCTGACGTCTGTGTAAAAAATTTGAGGCGGGCGGACAGGACAGGTGTCACATTTTGATGTTGTGGTATGTGTCGAACTCAAAGAAGAAGAACAGAAACAGAAAATGTATGAAAACTGGGGAGAGAATGAGGTCCAGGAGCTCCTTACCCTCCTAGCAGAGGATAAGATCAACTGCCATAAAACAGGGATGGTAAATGATTGTTATTGCCATGTTATGCAATTTCTTTTGTTTCGAGAGCGATGACGATACAACATTACTACTACATTGCAGCCATCTAAAACAACCAGCCTAAAAAAAATCAAAATCGGTTTAAGTGTTCACTATATTTGATATATTTTCACAGCTTTACCCTACACACTAACTGATTGGGACATTGGAGACCAGCAACTCCCATGTTTGGCGTGAAGTAAAATGTTTTTGCCAGTGGAGTCTAGTGGGGTTCAGATAACGGCTTCAGTTCGCTGTTGGAAAGGGCTGCCTGAGGGCAAGGCAAAGTGCCCAAAATCTTCTCTATATAGCATATACTCAAACTGATATTGATTCTTTTAGAGTGGCCTTTTTCTTTAGGTGGCTAAAAACGAACCAAAAACGCTGTTTGGTTTTAAGTACGTGATGCGAGGTATTTTTTACCTGAAGGTTATTTTAAACAACATTGTGATTCAGTCTGTATGTCACACTAGAGGCCGACGCTGTTGTGTAACATGTCACACTACTTATTATTACTGGCACTTGGTCTGTTAATGTTGATTTCCTTTATTCATTTGAGGGTCGGGAAAAACATAATAGATGTCCCAGAGAAACAATAAAAAGGAAGTACATTGGAAAGTGGTCATCAAAAACAATAGAAACCCAGTAGAAACCAGACACCCTGAGAAAAACAAAGGTGGCAGGTAGCATAAAGGCTGGTGAGACCATTGTCAAATGTACAGAAAGTAAGCTTAAAAATCATCAAAGCAGACATTCAAAGGTCATGCCAGCTCAGATAAGTTAACTACCGAAGGTCCTTAGAGAGTGATTTCGATCTTATTCTTCATGTTGCCAACAAAACACTTTTCCTGTCCTACATTAGTTAATGGGCTGACCAACTTTATGGGGATGCCCCATGTGTCTCCTATAGAGATGGACTTCCTCCCTCTACTGATGACATCACTTATCACCGCCGGCCTTCTGCTTCCTCTTCCTGCCAGCTGACCCACTCCCACTTTACTGTACTGTCTCTGGTGACCCTATTCTCAATGAGCAGTCTAGATCCTAGGCTAGATAGAGCGCGCCTGCTTCTACATCTGTAATTCAAAGGGACAACAACATAATGGAGCTCTTGAATGTCCCATTATTAGAAACCCTTATTTAGCTGCTGCAGGTAGTCCCGCTGAGAGTGAGCATTCCTTTCTCATGGCTTTGACATCTACATTAATTATGTGGGCAGACATTTAGACCAACATACAATAATAAACATAGGCCAGATACCAAACGCACAATGCAAAACATGCTGAGGTTTAGCAGCAGGTTAAGAGAACATGTGGAAAAGCTTATTTGGTTTGGAGGAGCTGTAAAGGTATACAAATTAAGGGCAGAGGGGAAAAAACATGTTCTCCCTGCTGTTTTTAGTGTACACAGGAAGATGCTTCAGGTTATCATAAAATACAGCAAGAATCTGATCCTACACTCCATGATACGCACAAATACAGTAAATACAGATGGAAAACAGTCCAGAGAAATAAATGATTTGGATTTCTTTGTTAAATCTGTCCTAGTTTTCTCTTCTTTAGAAATAACTGGATGGTACACTGACTTACAGACTGACACTTCAGCAGACTGCTTACTTACTACACTATTTCATAATCTTAAATTAAACAAAACATAAAGCACTTCCGAGCTCTACATTTTAAATTAAGTCTCCATGAAGTAGAGCAAGGTTTAGTTTAAATTCCCTCCATCTTTGCAAGTATTTGTAGACATCATTTAAATGGGTATGTATCCTGCAGTCAATGTCTATAACTAATTTCTAGCTCCAACATGCGTCCTTCTAATTAGGCCACTCTAATGAGCTTGTCACAGAGAGGGAGATCTACTCAAAGTCATGAGGCCTCTTAAGCGGCTGGGACGTTTCCATGGTGATAGAGTGGGAGAATTATGGGTTTGTGCACTCCCACTCACCTGTTTAAGCATTAACTGGCTTTTGAAGGGCAGCAGTGGAGCAAAGAAGCTTTTGATGTTCAGACGCGCACACACACACATTACACCCCTGGCTTCACTGTGGTTGAGTAATCTGGGAAGCAGCGGTGATAGCAGGGAGCTGCTATCTCAGCAGTGAGGGAGAGTCAAGGGCCACAGTTACAGGTCAGGTTAGTAAAGCATTGCTGCTCATTTTCCCATCTGACATCTACTATGTTCATTCACTTTTGCATTGTTTTAGTCAGCTTTAACCTGGGATCAGATTACATGTATCAGCTCAATAATGGCCAGTTCTAACAGATGTGGGGCATCAGAAACAAAGATTTGTGCCACAGAAATATTTTCACAGTGTATAGTGTGACATGGGAGGAAAACAAGCAATGAAGAATCTTTTACAGCTCAGATGTCCTCACAAAGAAGGGGTTTTTCATTGTTTGCCTGGTGTGACAGTGTTCTCTCCTCCTCCCAAACAATTGTTAATGTCAGATTCATTCCTTCTGTAATCATTTACTTCCTCCTTATTGTGTCAAATCTACTGAATCTTCAAATATGCTTGTTTAGCACTGTAATAGACTGGCAAACTTTGAAATAGATTTCCCCTTCCATGTATATAGAGGACCCGAAACAGGGTTGGGGTTGAGGTCTTGTTTATGTCTATGAAAGCTGCTCAGGGGCGCGTGAAGGGAGGAAAAAAATCAACTTCCTGGGTATAAAATTGCTCGGCGAATAGCGCGTGCACACTAGAGACATCTACCAGCCAAGTGGCTAACTTCCGATTTAGCCCTGCGCTAACATGAATGTGGATAAAGTTAATTAACTGTGCGATTCTTCTAGGCTTAAGTAATGTTATCGGACCAAACTGATCAAATTCCAACAGTGAAATTAGTCATTTTGTGGGGTTTGTGACACTCAAAAAACAAATCTACTGGTCTACAGACGTCTCTTTCACAATGTAAGGCCATGAGAATTGAAAAACAGCCTTTTTGGGCCCCGTGGCATCATGTGACGGACGTGGAAATTGTAGTTCTTCCACTGTTTGGCTGCTATGTAAAATTGGCCCGGCACTACTCCCGGAGGCTTGGATTTCCTTTTCCCAGTGCATTATGGGATAAGCTGATCTTCCCAGTGACGCTGAACAGAAAAAAAACAGGTATAGGAAATGGACAGATGGGTAGAAGTCATAGAGAGTACCAGCCAGGTGGCAACTACTACATCAGAGTATTTTTCAATATGGACTCAGGTCAAAAGTCAAAGGTCACAGAGCTGACCATGATGTAGGGGATGTCTGTCTGCTAAACCTCCTTCCCCTCTGTCTCATTTCTCATCTCCCTGCTCTCTGATTTATTCAGGTCTGAGATGGCACAGAGGGCTTGACTCAGCCTGCTGCCACACAAAGGCCCTACAGTGCAGTTAGTATTATTCAGATCCCGTATCTGCCCTGAGTCCTATGAGATCACCACAATGCTATGTCTCGCTCACAGAAAAGTATTCACACACTGAGAAAGATGCTATTCTGCAAGTGGAGGCACTGCTTTACTGATGTTGCACAGACAAGGGTAATATACACAGAACACACATGCATGCCTGCGCGCGCGCGCGCGCACACACACACACACACACACACACACACAATTGCTATTACACAAGCTGCTTTGTCTCCATTAGGGATTTTTCGTGTTAATGGGATTTTGACCGGAGCGCAGCACTGTCTTCAGTTGTGCACCAGAAAACTAGGACACACTCTCAGTGTCTTCTTGCTGCTGTCTGAATCTAACCATCATTCAGAGCACAACTTCCTCTTGTGGATGATCTAAGGTGCTTTCCCGTTCTCCTTATATTATGTTAAGTGGTTAAAGATATAGCTTTTAAATTTTGTAAATGCAACATTAATGCAGTTGACCATTGTTAATGTAGTTGCTTTTGTTTAGGATAAATATAGTTTGAATTTGCCCCCACAGAACAGCATTTCTGGATTAATCCTGTGAGTCCTAGCTTGATGCAAGTTCACTATTTCAGGAATCAATTATAACTTACATAGTACGTTTTTGAAGCAGCATAAGACCCCAAAGATTGACAAAGTGGTAAAGGAGCCTTAAACAATGATGCATCATCTTGATGAGTAATAAAAGAGTAGCAAGTGTTCAGTTTTACAAGTCTTAAAAATCATTACAACACTAGCAAAATAAGAAAAACATGCTCAAAAGAAATGGTAAGATGTAGTTTATCAGTTATAAAAGATGAATGTTACAACAGGCCATTGATAAACATCAATAATTACAAAGATCACAACCCAAAAAAAATTATAAAAGGATGTAAGCCCAGGGGCGGCATGGTGGTGTGGTGATTAGCACTCTCGCCTCACAGCAAGAGGGTTGCCGGTTCGATCCCGGGTGTGGGAGCCCTTCTGTGCGGAGTTTGCATGTTCTCTCCGGGCACTCCGGCTTCCTCCCACAGCCCAAAGACATGCAGATTGGGGACTAGGTTAACTGATAACTCTAAATTGTCCGTAGGTGTGAATGTGAGCGTGAATGGTTGTCTGTCTCTATGTGTCAGCCCTGCGATAGTCTGGCCACCTGTCCAGGGTGTACCCTGCCTCTCGCCCAGTGTCAGCTGGGATAGGCTCCAGCCCCCCCGCGACCCTCAAGAGGATGAAGCGGTTAGAAGATGAATGAATGAATGAATGAATGATGTAAGCCCAGGGCCAATCAGTGTCAAAACAGTCATCTTATCCAACAAATGGTCTTTCACATTTTGTTTCATCAGGATGTGTCTGTATTTTGTCAAATAAGCTGTTCAACAGTGTGTCTCGTCAACTGGAGGCAGACCTGTAATGCTTTGGTAGACTTTTCAGGGGGTTGCCATGTTGACTGATGCCTTTCATCAGAGAGATATAAAGGCTGAGTTCAGGATTTAGTCAAGCACTTTTCATGACACAATCCCATCGCTTCAACAAATTACCAATGTAAATGTTACAAACATGACTAGAGTGATGACAGAGTTGATTTAACTCCTGTACCTCATCTACAGACCACAAACCAATACTGATGCTTCTACTGGATAAAGTGATCACACACCATGACAATTTCTTTCAAGGATTCCTTTTAAACTCTCCTGAGTGCATGCCAAAACCACTTTCTGTCAGAACTATCTGCACTCTTTGAACTGCTAACCTGGGTTTATGCCTTAGGCCAAAAAATTACAATTTCTATACCTGTATATTAACATGAATCACATGTCAGTGTTAAATTATGGCTGTTGTCAAGTAAAATACAGTAAACCTAACTGATGACAGGTAAGGCAAGTCTAACTACTGTTCTCTTATATTCTGCCAAGTCTCTCCAATAAATCTGAAGTATATTGCTTGTACCTGTACACATGCACGCACCAGGCGGTGTCTCTCCTCACCCTCTGCAAAAGAAGAAAACACCATATTTTTAAGTGTCAAATACACTCTGTAGCTGCCTGCTCTAATGTTGTGAGGTATATCTCTGTGGAAACCATATATAAACAGCTGGGCAGAGAATGGCCATTGCCTACACACGATGCACATGTGCACGCCTACATGTGCACATACACACAAATACACTGCACTGCATATCTCAGCCATATGAATTATAGTGATCTTGTCATCTCACAAGGGTTAAAGAGGGGAATTCCACTTCTTTTAGGGCTGGTCCACAATCATCCATGATTTACAGCTCATTCATGATGGGGCATATATATATACATATAATTCTGTATGTAATATAATGTACTGCATAAGGGTGAGCATATCTGCTAACTAAATGTATATCTAAAAAGTGCAAACAAACCAAGGGGAGGTGAACCTTACATGCATAAATAAAAATGTATATGGATCTGTTGTTATTGTAGCTGGTGTTCCAATTGGTTGAGATAACACAGCATTTACCAAGCACTGCTGAGAGAACTGACAGGAGTGCTCCACTGGGAGCAGCTTTACAACAGAGTCTAGTGAGGCCAAGGGATCTACAGACAGCTATTTAACCAATCAAAATATTGTTTGTTCAAATGAAGGTAGACAATGAAATGTGTCACCCAAACAACCTGCATTATCTATCTTTTGTTTCTTAGAGCTACTTCCAGGATGAATCTTGAGGCTGACCTGGGTGTGTAATGCTGCAGGGTTTACAGTGGGATGTGAAACTGAGACATCAAACTGAAGCACAGGATGAGATTTTATTGTTGTGAAGCTTCCTGTTTCCTTGCCCCATCGGACTCCATTAGAAAACTGCTTCCAACTGAGCATCCACTTCCAACGTCTGGACTATGACAGCTTTATTTTTTAGTCAAAGGGACAGTTCAACACAAGATCAGAAGTACATATTTTCCCTCTTACATGTAGTACTATTTATCGATCTATTGTTTTGGTGTGAGTTGTTAAGTGTTGGAGATATGAATGAAAGGCTACTTGTAGTTCACCTGAGCTACCTGACGTTACAGCTCAACCTAGAAGGATGCCATTAATGTTTACATCTTGTGCTGTCATGAGCCTTTCGTCCATGGGTAGATGCATGCTTCCTTCTGCACAATGATACAGTTGGTGGTTTTAGTTTAGTAGGAAGAAAATAGTTCCTACATGAACTCGCTCACAACAAGGTTTGTGGATTATCTTGAGTGACAGGGTCGTGATTTGTGGAAAGAGACATTGCTGTTGAGTTTTTCAAATGGATTTGAGTGCCATCTAGTTCCACTGTATTCAAGAGAAGGCAGACATCTCAATGGCCGATATCTCCAACACTCAGCAGCTCACACCAAAACAATCTAGATTGATACTACAGCTAAGAAGAAAAACATGTATTTTTGATTTTGGGGTGAACTGTCCATTTAAATCGGCCACAGCAATACATTAAGACCCATGTTGTAAACATCTGGAATAGTCCTCTGAGAACGATATAAGCTTTAGACTAAAGTTACTGTCCCAAACTTTTTGCTGTGTGAAAATGCAGATTACAGCATACATAATGAGTAATATGGCATAAAAGCGCACACAGTGAGGTCACTGACCACTGGCTAGATGACGACAGCAGACTGCATTCTAATTATGCTCTTTTGCCCTGCTAACCCGTGCCCGCTGACACCATGCTTTAATTCAACTTTTGACAATTCAAATCCTTGTTGACTGTCAAACACGTTCTCCATAAGCCTGAAGACTTACATTTGTGTAATGAAAAAATAAATTGTTACTCAGAGCAACTGGTTGGTTTGAGGTATCCCATAGGCACCAACACACACTCAAGCAAAAGCACAATAACACAACCACACTTCTTTTTTCATAGATTCCTCAGTGGAATGTGGATATGCAGGGCGAACCATCTCATTAGAGGAATGACATGGTTGGAGCAGGGATTTCTTGCACATGTAGCAGAATTGTGCTTACATGAGCAGTACGTTACATTTCTGCCTCATTGTGGAGTCCACAGCAGATCACTGTTTTGTCCACAAGTTCTTCCATATGCTCCCAAACATCCTGACAATAGCCACGATTCATCATATCTGCTGGGCTAAATCACAGACAATCCCACCACTGCAATGCATCTCTGCGGGGACAGCCTCTCCCCTCTCACACCCACCTGGTGCTCTGCTTCTCACCGTGCACACTGAGGCGACTGTGGAAACAAAACCTTTATTACACTGCCGCTCCAGCTGGCTTGGATAGCGCATATTAAGAAGCTTCCACAAATTCAAGCTCATACCTGCCTCTCATCAACCTGATCAAGCCTGATACCTGAACTCGCGTACCTCCACACAGCAAGTTGTGACAGTCAGAAAAGGAACATGAATAACCTTTGAGACAGTTAGTTAATAAATTCATCAACAGCAAAGCAATCAACAAGCTGCGCTTATCAATATTTATAAATTAAGAATGGGCCAAATTACCCATGACAGTGTTATCATGCGACTTTGCAGTTTTCCTTGGCTCCAGGGAGCTTGTCAGCGCCTTTGAGATTATTGTTTAGATTTTATGGTCAGCAACTTTACTGTTTTGCTTAAAGGCATTTGTCCATATTTTCTGACATTTGCAGACTAAACAATGAGTCAATATATCATTGCTTGTAACTTTATTTAAGAAAAATTAAGTGAAAGTACTTTAGCAGCAACTAATCAGGGGATTCAAAGCCCACATAAACAGCAGGATGCTCCCAAGGGATCACCAGCCATCATCGTGTGTTTTTTCCTGTGGTGTTTACACAAACGCAAATCTGAGATACAAAGTCAGTCAAGCGAAATTCCTGTGTGTTTGTGTGTGTTGAGAGAGACTGGAGTGACAGGTGAGGTTTCTTCCAGCCTGGATACAACCTAAAGACACTTCCTCCTTTAGATGCTTTGTGTACACACCAAACACACTGGTGACATCCACATAATCCACACACACTGACAAGGTGAGGATGGATGGCAAATTAGTAAATCATGGACAGGAGAGGCAGAAGTGACATATGCAACTTAAAAGAGGTCTTTTTCTTGAAGGCAAAGAGGCTGTTAAAAGGTGCTAGAAATAAAATAAAGTACCATGTATGCAGTGTGTCCCATTTCCTTTCACCTCAAGTCACTTAAGTAAAAACTTGAGTAAAAATGTCCATTAAGTTGGACGTTATAATCACTCGCACATGTTTACCTGCCTGGCGGCTGGAAACAAGTCTGTGAAAAGCACTCTACAGCTGTGAAGGCAGTAACATAATACAGTCAGGCAACATCAGCTGAAGTGTAAAAACAGATCAAACAAACATAAACTCCAAACTGAGATCATAACTTCATATTTGAAATGCTGAGTTGGGCCACACCTTTCCCTGTTAGTGCTGTTACTTCTAACTTTGTGCCAAAATCCACAAGGGGGGTAAGTGTATTTGTTTTCAGTTACAATGTGGAAAAATGTTGTACTGTGCAGGGGGGCAACTGCACCCCTCCCAGAAAAACACATGGGGCGGAAACACATTTTGTGTTTCTTGCTATTTCAACACAAAAGCATGGCAGAACTCCACAGCTTTCTATGCTGAATTCTCTGCTGGTGGTGTCCAGTGTCATACAATGATTACCATGACCGCCTAATCTCCAAATATCTCATCTCCACATCCACATATTTGACTTGACTCAGGATGAGTGAGGTTCACTTTCTGTAACAACAATCAAACTTTAGATGAACACTTGGTTCTCTGCCTCTCCAAGCAGCTGGGGGGAGACCAAAGCAACTGTTATTTATATGTTTAAAGTGCACTGCCATTGTGTCTTCTTAGATGTACAACAGTAGGGGGAATTACAGGGAAAAGGAAGTGCCTCAGACAACTGACTTCTGGATGAAAGAGTCACACAGAAAGAATAGAAATTTAGAGAATAATATTAACTGCAATTAGGGCAGAAATTTAGATAAATCTAACTATCCCCAGCAATAATCCCATGCAGTGTCTCCCCAGTAAAACCAGTGCATTGCAGGGAGCCTCAGTAAAGGTGCTACACTCAGAGGTGTGCGAGGAAGTGAACACACACAGTGGATTTGTGAGAGGGTTTTGACAGCCGCAAAAACTGTAACATAAAACAAACATGCATTTCTAATTCCAACTTTGCAAAGTGACGCACAGCACTCAGCATACAAGACAGTCTCTTTTGCAGCAGTGTTTCGGGTTGAAAAGTAAACTTACATTTGGTGCCGTTTGTTTCCATTCCCCTGGTGATGCTGTCCATGTGAGTTCTTGAAATTCAATGCAGGCCCATGAGTGAGTAAGTGAGTGTGTGAAGGCGTGTGGAGCCACCGCTGACAGATACAGTCGATACTTTACAGATCCGCTGGTCGGGAGCTCGAGGCAGGCTGTTCCTCCGCTGGGTCCTAGCGTCAGTCTCTACAATGAGCTGCCTTTACAGCTCAAAGAGGTACATGTCAAATGCTTCTTGGTTAGTTAGGGTTCGCTTTCTTACCGTGTTAATTAAACAGGACGTGTAATACAACTCTCTGGTATGTACAGTAAATATGCAATTTAGTGGTTGCTAGGTGGAGCCAGCAGCCGGTTAGCTTAGCTTAGTTTAGATTAAATACTGGAAACAAGGGGAACAGCCTAAGCAGTTAGCCTAGCTCTGTCCAAACATAACAAAATCTACCAGGCAGATTTCCCGAAGCGCACTAATTAACACGTACTGCCCAGTTTGCTTAATTAATACAAAAATCAAAATGTAAAAACGTCAGTTCACCGTTTATGAGGGTTGTTTGGCTGTTGTGCCTCGCGACCCCCCTGCGTGAGTCGGGCTGTATCTTGGCCGGAAACAGTGTCCTCTGGTTGCCTAGCAACTGCTGCAGGCCAAGAAATGGTGAAACTTTGTCAACTTTTACGCTTGTTTTTTCTTTTTCCTTTCTGTCTTTCTCTCTAGTTTTTGTTTTAAATATCATACATATATCAAAAAATATAATATACATATATATAAAAAAATGTGTTAACTAGTAAACTTCAGATGTGTTAACTTTGGACAGAGCCGTCAGCCAGTCTTTTCCCTTTACAGTCAATTGCAAATTGTCTAGCCATTACTTTACAGTGTGTAAGATTTAGGGGGACTTAGTGGCATCTGGCAGAGGGGATTGCAGATTGCAACCAGCTGAAACGTCTCCCCGTTAGAACTTCCTCAGTTCTCATTGCTAAGTTTTAACCAGGAGCCAAATTATCCAGAGGTCCCATCCTCTCTGGAACAAACAAACCAGGTGATTAAAATCAGTACACACACAGAATAAAGCAGTTTCACATTATAAAAAAACTTTTTTTGTAAATATCATATATATATTTACATATCAAAATATATATATATATATTGTGTCAACTACTAAACTTTAGATGTGCTGGTTAACTTTAGACAGAGCCAGCCTTTCCCCTGTTTACAGTCAGTTGCAAACTGTCAAACTATTACTTCACAGTGTGCAGGATTTAGGGGGATTTAGTGGCATCTAGCAGAAAGAATTGCAGATTACAACCAGCTAAAACTTCTCTCTGTTATAACTTCTTCATTGTTCAATTTTAACCGGGGGCCAAAGTATCCACAGAGGTCTCATCCTCGCCAAAACAAACATACCAGGTGATTAAAATCAGTACAAACACAGAATAAACAGTTCCACATTAAGAAATCAGTGTTTTTGAGACGCTTTCGTCACAGAGGAGCTGCTAACTATGGTGACCAACACGAAAATGCAAATGGACCCATCTAGAGCCAGTGCTTGGTTTGTCCGTTGTGGGGTGCTGTAGAAACATGGTGGTGCAAAACGGCGATCTACATGCCCATGATGAGGACCTGCTCCCTATGTACACAAAAAGAGTAGAAACGCAAGAAAACATACTTATTATATTAAATTTCTGCACTGCATCGTATGCATTATATCCCCCTTAAATCCTACACTCTAAACATTTAATAAAGTATTTTACAAGTGGATGGTTGCCAACTTCAAATAAAAAGAGGAGACTGAATTTGTTTCAAGTTTAATTTTTAGTGACAAAATCAAAAATAACAGTATTCAAAGGAAGTAAAGTCTTCGACAACCCTGGATCTTTGTCAGTGTGTGAAATACCTTGCGGAGCGTTTCATTGTGAGTGAATATAATCTCTGTAGCTACAAAATTATTGGATTATCATTCTAAAAGAAAATAAATAATAGTGATTGCAAATGTATGGATGACTACAGTCCTCTCTCTAAAACATTTAGTCATCTTTCTATTGCAATGGGCTGGAAAACATGGAGCAGGAGAACTGAATTAGTGTTTCCTTTATCTATTTAATCTACTGAATTGCACATTCTTTTAGGTTACCACATAGCTGCACAGTGAATTGTATCTATTGGTGACCTTTAACTATTTAACCAGAACATTTCATGGAAGTGATCTGCTAATCTGTATATTTGCATTCTCACTTTGGTTTTCATTTGCACACAAATCAATGCAGGTCACACATACGATTGAAAATAAGTCGTGTCCACCTCAGATTGTAACTTTTTTTCATCCTATATCAATTAGTGTAAACTGGAGGGACAGGTGAAAGAGCAAAAACAATGAAACAAGTAAACAAAATTCATCATTATAAATCAAAGCAAAGTGATGTATGCTCACCCATTCTTCTTCTAATCATTCACACCGATAAAGTGTCATAAATGATATACTGTTATCTACATTCTACTCATTCAGATTGCTGGTGCTGCACACTCATAACTAAGAGAGCATAACAAATAAGGCAAAGCCAAAATTCTCCTCTTTATGTTTTAGTACTGCGGCTCTGGTCACAGACATCCCCACATGTGGCCTTATAGGGGCACAGTCACCCTTTTCCCCATCCTTCAGGCTTAAGAAAAGCACATCACTAATGTACTACAGTCTCTATTGCTTACACACCACCCCAGCACACTGCCACAGTTGCACTGGCAGCCATCTATCAGTTTATCAGTCCATCTGTGCATAATGTCTCAGTGGCCTTCCCTCGGTATCTCAGAAGTCCACGCTGGTGTGACCAGAATTTGGTTCGTCATTATGAGGAGATCTAGAACAGGTTTCTCAGCCATGGCAGTGAAACTGAGCAGACGTCCACCTATCTCTTTCTTCTCCTCTTACAGTCTGTCAGGCCTCTTGCTCTAATTATGGCAGTATTCAACAGACATCCATGTGTTATTAAAACAGTCGGGCCTGTTTCTTGAGCTCATTTCTCTTCCACAGAGCCAGCCGGTCAAAATCCTCCACAGTCATGCCAAACACTTGGAGGAACTCCTCCGGGGACAGGTGACGCTGAAAACACAAGGATAAAAGGATGACACACAGTTATGACATTTTCCTTTTCATTATATTTTACAATACCCTATTAAGTCTTACAGTCATCTTATATATTATTCTTATGGCCATTTGCCATTGAGGACATTGAGGTTATTATGAGAAAAAGACAAACTGAATTTTTTGTAGGCACAAAAACAAAATGCATAAATGAAAAAGAATGTAGTATTTTCAACCAGAATTACATAACTGGCCCCATACCATAAAGTAAACAGCTAAAAATGACAGAAAATATAACTGAACAGTTCAAAGAATATATACAGTACAGGCCAAAAGTTTGGACACACCTTCTCATTCAATGCGTTTTCTTTATTTTCATGACTATTTACATTGTAGATTCTCACTGAAGGCATCAAAACTATGAATGAACACATGTGGAGTTATGTACTTAACAAAAAAAGGTGAAATAACTGAAAACATGTTTTATATTCTAGTTTCTTCAAAATAGCCACCCTTTGCTCTGATAACTGCTTTGCACACTCTTGGCATTCTCTCCATGAGCTTCAAGAGGTAGTCACCTGAAATGGTTTTCCAACAGTCTTGAAGGAGTTCCCAGAGGTGTTTAGCACTTGTTGGCCCCTTTGCCTTCACTCTGCGGTCCAGCTCACCCCAAACCATCTCGATTGGGTTCAGGTCCGATGACTGTGAAGGCCAGGTCATCTGCCGCAGCACTCCATCACTCTCCTTCTTGGTCAAATAGCCCTTACACAGCCTGGAGGTGTGTTTGGGGTCATTGTCCTGTTGAAAAATAAATGATCGTCCAACTAAACGCAAACCGGATGGGATGGCATGTCACTGCAGGATGCTGTGGCAGCCATGCTGGTTCAGTGTGCCTTCAATTTTGAATAAATCCCCAACAGTGTCACCAGCAAAACACCCCCACACCATCACACCTCCTCCTCCATGCTTCACAGTGGGAACCAGGCATGTGGAATCCATCCGATCACCTTTTCTACGTCTCACAAAGACACAGCGGTTGGAACCAAAGATCTCAAATTTGGACTCATCAGACCAAAGCACAGATTTCCACTGATCTAATGTCCATTCCTTGTGTTTCTTGGCCCAAACAAATCTCTTCTGCTTGTTGCCTCTCCTTAGCAGTGGTTTCCTAGCAGCTATTTGACCATGAAGGCCTGATTCGCGCAGTCTCCTCTTAACAGTTGTTCTAGAGATGGGTCTGCTGCTAGAACTCTGTGTGGCATTCATCTGGTCTCTGATCTGAGCTGCTGTTAACTTGCGATTTCTGAGGCTGGTGACTCGGATGAACTTATCCTCAGAAGCAGAGGTGACTCTTGGTCTTCCTTTCCTGGGTCGTCCTCATGTGTGCCAGTTTCGTTGTAGCGCTTGATGGTTTTTGCGACTCCACTTGGGGACACATTTAAAGTTTTTGCAATTTTCCGGACTGACTGACCTTCATTTCTTAAAGTAATGATGGCCACTCGTTTTTCTTTAGTTAGCTGAGTGGTTCTTGCCATAATATGAATTTTAACAGTTGTCCAATAGGGCTGTCGGCTGTGTATTAACCTGACTTCTGCACAACACAACTGATGGTCCCAACCCCATTGATAAAGCAAGAAATTCCACTAATTAACCCTGATAAGGCACACCTGTGAAGTGGAAACCATTTCAGGTGACTACCTCTTGAAGCTCATGGAGAGAATGCCAAGAGTGTGCAAAGCAGTAATCAGAGCAAAGGGTGGCTATTTTGAAGAAACTAGAATATAAAACATGTTTCCAGTTATTTCACCTTTTTTTGTTAAGTACATAACTCCACATGTGTTCATTCATAGTTTTGATGCCTTCAGTGAGAATCTACAATGTAAATAGTCATGAAAATAAAGAAAACGCATTGAATGAGAAGGTGTGTCCAAACTTTTGGCCTGTACTGTATATCTTTTAATACTACAAATATCTTACAGAGTTTGGTTGCTGGCTTGTCAAGTCTCCTAGGCAGAAGCAGTTCTGCTGCAGATATAGCCTTAGCATTTCTAAAATCTTGGCTACAGTAGTTCTAGTTTTTAACTAGACCTGGGACTATTTCTTCCCAACACAGTTAGCCTAATGGCCCATTCATAACTTACCTCCAGTCTGGCTCTGTCTACATCTTTGGGCAGCCTGTTGCGACCTCTGGTGGTGACAATGAGCTCCTCATAGGGGTAAACCTGCAGATAAGGGAGAGGCAGCCGTGCTCAATCAAACTACGGACAGCGAGTCACAATAACACTGGGATTATTCAACATATAGGCTAACTCTTCTGAAATGAATTATTCAAGCAATTA
The DNA here is from genome assembly GCF_011397635.1 of Epinephelus fuscoguttatus. Classification (NCBI taxonomy): domain Eukaryota; kingdom Metazoa; phylum Chordata; class Actinopteri; order Perciformes; family Serranidae; genus Epinephelus; species Epinephelus fuscoguttatus. The sequence goes on along the minus strand of NC_064760.1, from coordinate 31,045,097 downwards.
ATTTAAACCTTACCTTGTATTCTGCTGGGAGGAAAGAAAGAAAATTAAGTCAGTACATTAAAAAAACATTGAATTAATTGCTTCAATCTAATAAAGGGTAGGTGTTTTAAATGCATATTAAATTACCTCTGCTTCCCCAGTTGACCTCGCCGCCACTGTCATACTGGTACTGGTAGCAATCAGCACTCTGAGGCTGCAGGTGTTGAGAGGGACAGGGACTTCAACATAAACAGATACTGGCATGTTGTTAGCATGAGATATGTAAACATATGGAACAAGATTTGGGGAGTAACAAAAGCCCTAAGAATACTCAATTCCAGTGACTTAAAGTTAATGTCAATTTCAATTTTTAAAGATCTGCAACCCATCAAAAAGCTAATCACACTGTGTTATGTGTTACTGTTCACTGTGGTCTCACCCTCTGGATGCCGTTGCGTCCATATCCTGGAAGCGAGGCAGACCTACAGCCAAAATCTAAAACACAGAATGCAGCAGTGAAATATTGCCTCTGTCAAGCCTACAGTTTCTTACATTTCCAATTATTTTCATGTAGTTTGGAATAGTGAACTCATATGATCAGTGCCAGGTCACTGCCAGAAGATGGCGCTCATGACTAACAAAAAAAATTCCCAAAGTTCCAGATGTGTACACATAATATTGGTGCTTTGTTAATGTAAGGTCACTGAATCCACCACAAGCAAATCATTACTGATTCAAAGCCAGGCTTGTTTTATAAAATAAATATAAAAACTATTTTAATAAACCAGGACCCTGAACTTAGGGGATCTGCATTAAACCTAAATTATTTTATAATATTTCTGAAATATACATAATAAACTCACCACTTTCGACGCTGTACTGAGATCTGGGAGCTGTGAAATAAAGAGATCATATAGTTACATGACATCTCACTTATTGCAAATGCTGCATTTTAAATCTGCCCTGCTCTAAATTTTAATTTAATTGCTCAAATAAAAATCAGTGGAAATGGCTACAGAGATTCAACAGCCATCTGTCTAGTTCGAGGCGTAACAAAGAAGCAGAAAAGGAGCAAGTTGGGTACCCATCAACCCCTGGGAGCAACATAAAACATCAAAGGGGCAAAAAGGCAGAAAGAGGCCAGGCAGGACTGGTTGAGGGAATAAATAAAAAAAAATAAAAACAACATACAAACAGCCAAGCACAAAGACACACTGCACGCTCCACCATCTAATCGCAAAACACAGCTTGTATGGGCACAAGCCTTTGTTGCCTTTCAACCGTAGCCAACAGAGTCCCGTTCAGTTGTGTCCCCTCCCACCAGAGAAACAGCTTTAATGAGAGATCTTACTGCTCATAAATAAACCAGGATATGGGACACCAGCTGTGAGTGCGAGAGAGTGAGATAGATACATGGATAGATGGATGAATAGATGGAGAGTTAACAGGGTAGAATATTGAGAGCCATATCAGAAGAGAGAAAGGAGGAGACACAGGCACGCAAATTGAGATGGAGCGAAGTGAAAAGAAGAGGGGAGCTACTGGTGACAGAGACAGGCTGGTGTCTGAATATCACAGGCTATAACAGTCCCAGTGTGCTGTGTGATCAGCGGAGCTTGATCCTTTCAAACGGAAACAACTCAGGTAGCTTCAGGTCTGGCTTTATGTGGAACGCACCTCTCTGAATAGCTTGAAATGTTTAAAATCAGTGTGATCAGGTATCCCCACAACAATGACAGGCCACATCTGCTGCTGCTGCTGCTGCTGGCCTACCACAGGTTCGGCACAGCTGTTCAGCTATCTTTCCATCTCAATAAACCGCCCCGCCTGCAGCAGCCATGACCCTTTCTGACCTGCATCCACAGCCTCACTGCCCTCACCCCAGACCCAGATGACAGCAGATATTGAGGCTCGTAAAAAAGCACTTGTGGCAACACATATGATGACACTGGGAGGGACAAAGACATTGCCGCACAGGCATGAACTTGCAGACACAGAAAGAGGAAGAGACAAAGAGGGAGACGCATAGGGGGCAGGGTGGATCCTTACATCCATTGACAGTGTTGTTGTATGCCGTGGTGCCGTAGCCTGTAGTGTTGAGTGTTTCCTTGCTCCCACTACGAGAATTCCTCGCACTGCCCCAGGGGTCGTTGTCATAGGAACCAGATCTGGCTTTCATCTCCTCCTTTAGGATCATCCTCCCGATGCCACTCCCGATCTGAGAGAGAGCAAGGAAAGAGGCAGAAAGAGGAGGAAAAAAGAAGGCGTAAAGGAAAACTGCTAATTTAATGTACAGTGAATGCAAAGATGGGGACGGCAGCAAATTAAGAGACGGAGGATAGCTTAGACACCATACCATTAAAAAGTGCATTATTTATGGGTGTTCCTGAGGAGGTGACATTCTTCAACCAGATGTTGAAGAAAGAGAGGAAGAAAATAATGAAGCGCTTACTCTTTGAAGACTCTGACTCCAACCCTCTTCATCTCCTCCTGTCGAGAAGCGTCTTCTCGGCGCCCGATAGGCTGAGAGAGAAATAAGATAAAAGAGATCCCCTCATATGAATGTAGAGCTCAGAGTGAAACACAGTGGGTGAGTGAATAAATATGACAACACAGAGTTAGAAATGGAACTGTACTTATATGTCTGTGTTTGGTCTGGCTTAAAATGGGAAAAAATGTAGCCTACTATGCAGCTTGCCATTCTAAACTCAGTGAAATGACAATGTTTCCTACCCCTTGGGGAGCTGGTGTAGGGGTAGTAGTCAGACTCTGACTGGGTGTATGGCTCAGGAGAGTAGGTGGACAGTCTGGAGGATCTGAGGATGTCCTCGCTGGTCCTGCTTTTGGTGGCTGCGTCCACATGATTGTCTGTGAAGAAATGGATTAAGTTAGGAAAGAAAGAGAAATACAGACAGAAACAAAGTAACTGGGCGTTCTGTTACAGACATAGTTTGACTTTTTGGGAATTCTGTTTATTTACTTTTTTTTTGCAGAGAGTTACGTGTGAAAATTGATACTAGGGCTAGGGTCTGCCTCACCATAGGTTTACATGATTAAAGAAGCAGAACAATAATAAAATAAAACAATTATAGAGAGAAAGCAGGACTAAAATGTAAAAGCTACAACAACTCACATGATAAAAGCAAGGGCAAAGTAAAGACAAAGAATAAACAACAAATAAACAAACAAAACTAAAAAGTAAGCCTTAGAAATGAACTAAAAGCAGGCAAAAAAAAGAGTCAAGTTTAAATTAATTTAAAACTTTCAACTGCCACTCTCATATTTGTCCGTTACTTAGGAAGCTTGGAGACTGTTAGCTTAGCTTAGCTTAGCATGAAGATCCAAAACAACAGTGGGAAACAGCTAGTCTGTTGTCCACAGGTAAAAAAAACCCTACCAACACCCCTAAAGCTCACAAATTAACACATGATATGATGTGTTTATTTCATGTGAATACCGAGGTGTAAAAAGATCATGTTGCGTTTAACTGGTGCTTATGTGCAGGGCTAGTTTTTGGTGGCAAGCAGTGACTTCCTGGAGTTGCCACTAGCTGGCTGGTAACCACAAGGGGAAGACAAAACTCCTGTGTTAATCAGAAAGCTTTAGAGGTCACCAGATTTTGTCGCCTTTCTGCAGAGCCAGACTAGCTGTTTCCCATTGCTTCGAGTCTTTGTGCTAAGCTACGCTAACTCTCCCCAGCTTCATATTGAACAGGTGTCAATTAGAGCGATTAGTTGTCAACTATTAAATTAATCAGCAACTAATTTGATAAGTAATCTGTTTGAGTCAATTTAAAAAAGCCCAAATTCTCTGATTTTAGCTTCTTAAATTTGAATATTTTCAAAGTTCTTTACTCCTCTGTGATAGTAAGCTGAATGTCTTTAGGTTGTGGACAAAACAAGAAATTTCAGGACATCATCTTGGCCTTTGAGAAACACTGATTGACATTTTTCACTGTTTTCTGACATTTTATAGACCAAACAACTAATCGCTGAATTGAGAAAGTAACTGACAGATTAATCCACAATGAAAATAACCATAAGCTGCAGTCCTAGTGTCAATCTTCTCATCTGCTTCTCAACAAGGAAGTGAATAAGGTACTTCCCAAAATGTCAAACTATCCCAACAAGGAGGGAAATGTGTTAATGATTATCACAAAGATGTACAGTCGGAGTACATTTACACTACATATCCAGTTATAGTTCCAGTTATATCCAACATTCCTGTCAGAGAAGATCATATTTCAGCCAACAGCATGAAAATAACCAGCATTAAAGTGAGTTCAGTTACTGCTCAGCCTGAGGCACACAGTCTGTTTCATGAGTGGTGCGAGGGGATGATATTGATGCCACTCTGCACTAAAGCACAGTCAATGGGAGTCAATGGATGTGACATGCAGAGTAATGTCAGATAGATCGCTCTTCACTCTGTTAGCCATTAGCCATGCCGGCCCCAATCCATGATCCATTGGATTCCAATACATATGATGCATGACAGCGATGGCACACATTCTCATCTTTGGGACACACTCTTTCAGCTCGGCGACAGGGCCAGCCGACCACACACACACACGAGCACACACACACGCACACATTCAGAGCAAAGTTACTGTAGACTGTAGATTGAAACTTCTGTCAGGAGGTATGGCTGTACAGTATTGACATGGGATGACAAACACAGAAAGAGACACACGTATCCACACACATAGACAGACAGACAGACAGACGTGCGATATCTATCTACCGACAGTGAGTCAAACAGCGAGAGGAGGGAGATACTTACAGTGGCAAGGTCACCGGGTAAAGTGGAGCAGAAGGTGGAGGGAAGTGAATAAAAGTGATTGGATGCAATAAAAAAGAGGCGAAAAGAAAAGGGAAACATTATTGGAGCGTCCCCAAGGGAGATGTGACAATGTGAGAGCTTTGCTACCCGTATGAAAAATAAGAACAAAGCCAAATAACACGGATCTTATCATTTCTATACAGGTAGCAAACTTGTTAACGATTAGTACATAACAGGCCTTGGATGCGCACAGCAACACAACTTCACATGTGTCTGTTGTGTCCTTGGATTTAAACAGTCCTTTTAAGTGCTGAAAGTAGAGAAAATAATACTCAATAGCTGTAAGGGATGTAACAATACCAAAAAGACACGGTACGATGATACCACGATCAAAAGCACATGATATGTTATTTATCTCAATATTAAAAAAGGAAGAAAAATTATGACTTGAAAAAATATTCTTTATTAAGACAGCTATAAGTTCCTGGCTTGTGTGTAAAGGATGACGGGATTCTAGCTCCATGATGATTATGATTGCGCAGTCTGCTGTTCAAACAAATATAATACAATCAGGACTTGACATTTGGCTTAAAAAATCAAATCAATAGGGATTTGAACAATTACTTTGATTTCTCAGCGTACAAAACAAACAATTAACCGGTTACAGTTACATGGTTGGGACAGCTCTAACTAAAACCTCGTGCCTATTTAGCCTGGCACTTGGCCAGTTTTAAATGGTTGGAGGAACATTTTAAGGGAAAAACAAGACAGTAGTGCATTTGAGATCAGAGCTGTCGACAAGTTAGAAACACAGCCTGTGATTTGTTGACAGAAGACATTCGGCGTTGGATTTATCATTATGGATTCCCAGGGTGGGAGAGGCCTTCTGTGCACAGCTTGCATGCTCTCTCTGTGTCAGCGTGGGTTTTCTTTGGGTACTCCAGCTTCCTCCCACAGTCCAAAGACATGCAGGTTAATTGGTGACTCTAAATTGTCCGTAGGTGTGAATGTGAGAGTGAATACTTGTCTGTCTCTGTGCGTCAGCCCTGTGTGGTCTGGTGACCTGTCCAGGGTATACTCCACCTCTTGCCCAATGTCAGCTGGGATAGGCTCTAGCACATCCACTGCAGTTCAAGGCTGGATAACAAAGCTTCTGCAAGGGATATGATTGCACCGGAGCCATTGTTAGAATGGTTAATGTTTTGCTTCTGGGCAAAAAAAAGTGTGTCTCCAATGCAGAGTTCCAGCTTCAGTAAGGTCATGTCGTATACAACATCGATGACACCAGAGGTAACTTCTTTAGTCTCTAGTATGTCCAATTTTTCTCATCAGTCCTGTTCAACGCTTGTTGAGATAGACTTGCGTACGCAGCTCAACTGTAAAGGCTTAACTTCAGCGATACAGTGCAGAATTTATTTTCAGACAACATCACATTAAACATCTATTTTTCACTTGCCTGATTGGACAACTACATGAGGCATTCCACTTGCCCAAACACAGAGTTTCAGTTTTTGCCTTGAGCGAGTGTTAATGTTGAGCCCTGACAAATTATGATAAGAAGAACACAACTATACGTGATATTGCTCAATTTGATATATTGTTACATCCCTAAGCTGTTTAGGAAGATATAAAGTACAAGAAGTATCAACATGACTGATGTGTAAGAGTGTGCAGAATGTCTGTATTCAAACAAGTCAAGCTTAAAGGTTTTTGAACTCATTCAGTCATTAACTTTATATTTTCTAAACAAAAATGTGTCTGTGCATGTAAACATTACGGCCAGTGATGTACTAATTATAGCTGAGAGATATTGGAGGGTGAAAGTGCCTATAAACAGGACAACACAGTTGACTAATTAACCCACAAATATCAACACAACAGTACAGAAGAACATGCAGGACAACAACAGAGAGATTATCCTCCATCAGGAGGCCTTAAATCTTGTGACTCTCAGCTGAGAAGCCTTTTCCAGCATGATGTGACGAGGAGATAAGGGAATCTTCTCTTATGAATGTTTATACTGAAGCACACTATCCAGATGGCTGGAGTGCATTTCAGTTTAATGACTTGTAAAAAAAGTCAAAAATAGCATCTTGTGTTAACGGCGCCGCTGTGTTACTTGACTGAACGACAACATAAATCCACACAATTAAGAAATCAGACTTCCCTCTCATACACTTCCTCTGTTTTCCGCCAAAAAAAACGAGCACAGCAGCTGTCTCCGCATTCGAACAATTACAGTAACGTCTCCTTAAATCACACACTGACCACTGTTTAACTAGGCTAGGGTGAGAAATAAAAGAAGTCTACACAGCAAATATAAATTCCAGTTATAATACGGGTTTCCACTGTGCTTTGCTCCATTGTTCTGTTCTATTCTGGTGAATTGTGTGTCCTCAGAGTCCCATGTACTCAACACTTGTCACGCCTGAGCAACCTTCACTTCATTCAGGGTCTATTCTAGCCCCATTTGCCGACAAGAACCTGTCGTGCTGCGGGAGCTGCACGCAGAAGCAGACGTGCTTGTGGCATGCACACCAAACATTGCTCTTTCTTATTTGGCCTCTAACTAACGCAGTGTAACTGATCTTTATCTTCATTTTTTGTTGTACAAATCAAACTCTATGTCCGCTGTCAAGCACAGAATCAATCTTTTCCATTTATCTGGTTTTGTTATCAATGGCCTCAATTTCTATCACAACGGGAACATCAATACTAATAAATATTAAATCACAAGGGGGCTGCTGAAATACATCAATAGGTCAGTAAAAACAACTACATCGAGTACTCAAACACAGCATGACTAAACTGACAGGAGGACAGGCAGGCTAAGGCGGGGCTAACTGCACTGTACCCGTTCTCGTATAGATGGGAGGCTTCCTGTAGATGTTGGGGTCCCCTGTGGCTGAGGAGAGAAAGAGGAGATGGAGAGGTGAAACATGGAGGAGTAAAGGAGGAGAGGATGTGAGTTTCTGTTGAGGATGATCGGGTGGGACAAGGTGGAGGTAGGAGGGATGGTTGTAAAGGAAGGTAAAGGTGCAGTATGAGGGGAAGAATGTGCCACAGAAATTACTTTATGTGCGACATAAAAATATGACTTAGTCACATTTTCACACACTCTGATTCCCACAGAACTTAAAATGAATGATTTGCATTAGTGAATAATGGCTGATGAAATCTTCCCACACAGTAAAAAAACCCCAAAACAAACAAAAAAAAAACTATGAAATCGTGAGGAGCGTAATGGGGAGATGGGGAGTCCTACCTGGTACATGAAAATGTTTAGGGGGCTGGTTTGTGGTGGGTGTGCTTGACCGCCCCTCTTGGCCGTAATAAGGTGAACTTCTGCCACTTTCAGAGCCTGCAGCCAGCCACAGCCAATCACAGCAAGGGAAAAATGAGCATGAAGGAAGGCTTCAACGCAAGTCTCATCCATGCAGATGAAAACCAAACAGCTTAATCATTCATTCAGATTACAAAGGGACATCTGGTAACTTTTCCACCTGTGCAGTTACAAAGGTTATTGACTTGTCTTCCTATGACAGTAATTACAGTCATAATGCACATGTGTAAGAGTTAAATGAAATGACAGCAAAGGAGCGACCGCAGCATGAGATAGCCAAACAACTATTTTGGAGTGAAGTGAAAGAGATTCTGCTGTACGCCAGTGAATCTTGTCATTATAAGATGGTATTTTTGTTAATATATTAGAGTGGAAATGACATACAAATGGCAATGACAAGGAATTTGATCTCTGTTAAAAGAGCAGTTTGACATTTTGGGGAAAAACGCTTATTTGTTTCCTTAAGGCTCAGACAGGCCGCTTTGAACGTCAGAGGACAGCTGTGGTCACGCAGTTCTATTCATAGTACAATTGAGGGTCCGCTTCAGCCGGCAGCAGTGAACAGGGGGCTGGGAGGCAAGCTTACTGTCCTACTACTGTCAGAATCGGGGGAAAGTGAAACTAAAAAGATGCTGCTGGGTCTGCAGTGAATGTCAGACGAATATCCAACGTAAAACTATCTTCACCGTGGTGAGGCCGCTGCAGCTGGAGCTTGGAACAAGAGACTGACGTATGCCCCTTCTCCACGCTTGTTATGCGTACAGTCTGTGCTGTCACAAAAATGGTCTGTAAGCAGATGTTTATGTCACGCAGAACAAAGCGGACCTTCAGGGTAATGTGGAAACTATAAATTGACCCTTGCCTTGAGTTAGATGAGAAGATAGATACTGCTCTGATGTCTGTATGCTAATTATGAAGCCAAAACCAGAAGTTGGTTAGCTTAGCCTAGCATAAAGACAGGAAACAGAGGGTAACAGCTTGTCTGGCTCTGTCCAAAATCTACTTTCAAGCACCTCTGAAGCTAACTAATTAATTTTATATCTTGTTTTTATGTCGATAAGCCGTTTGCGGGACAATTTCTTGAACAGGAGCATTAACTCATTGTAGTCTCCTCTGGTTACCTGGCAACCTTACAATGAAGATAAGACTTCAGAGGTGCTGGTACGTAGGTGAATTTTGTTACCTTTGGACAGAGCTAGGCTAGTTGTTTCCCCTTGTTTCCACTTTTTATGCTAAGCTAAGCTAACTGACTGCTGGCTGTATCTGCACACTGAACAGACACATATGAGAGTAGTGACAATCTTCTCGTCTCAATATTAACAAGAGAGAAAAAAAAGGCATATTCCTCAAAATGTTAAACTATTCCTTTAAAGGGCTTAACTTCAGTAGAATCATTCTCAAAATTAAAAAATGAGTCAGCTCAGAAACTCCATTGTGCTTCATCTTTGTTCAAATTGCATTTCACATTTAGAACAGCATGACTGATTTCATTTAATACCTTTTTCAATAGACTGATATTAAACTCTGAGATCATAAGCAGACAATTAGCAGTGGGTGCCATCTGACTCACCCGGGTAGGCATAGTGCTGCGGAGAGCGAGGCATGATGGGTGACATGCCTTGACGACTATATGTCGGTGAGTCAATGTAACCTGGACTGGAGCACTGCCTCTGCTTCATATCCAGGCTGTCGTAGTCCTGAGAAGACAACGGAGAAGAGGTGGAGAAGAAGTAAAAAAAAAAAGAGCTGGGGGCAACCAGGAGACAAATAGCTTAGTGACAGGTCAAAATGACAACAGACAGTTCACTTGTTTAAACTCGTCTTAAGTGCTCTGGTATTTATGGCGGGAGAAAGAATGCTCACCTGAGAATAGGGAGAGAGTGTCCCAAGTGACTGTAGAATCAGTGGAGAGAGAAGAGTTATCATTTATATTGTAGCACAGTGGTGAATAAAAACACATCATGTATCATGTATTTGCAGGATTACACAAAAAAAAAGATCAGACAATCTTTTTAAATTCAGTCTGTGCTTTGTTTAGGCTTACATGGATGACTGGTGGGGTTTTCTGCATTGGAAAAAGTGATGACATAATCATTTTAACATCAGTTAAAGGGAATAGTTTGAAATTGAATTCATTTTCTTGCCAAAAGTTAGAAAAGAAGATGGATACCACTCTCATGTCTGTCTAAAGATCATTAACACTTTATATCTGTTTTACTTTATTCATACACAAACCAAAATGTAAGAGTGTCAAGTTGTGGTTTGTTTGAACTATTTTTTGGCTTGGCTTAGTAAGTGAGCTTTAGGGGCCGTACACATGCCGCATTTTTTGCACTTTCAAATTCAGTGTTTTCAATGAGGACGCGTGGCAGGTGCGCTCAAACGCCAGAGCGACGCTGTTGCAGCATGCACACGTTCCCGAGAACCTATTTTTCAGGGCGCGATGACTGTACTTTGAGATAAATCAAGTTTAACCTTTGGGATGCAGCAGCGCGCATCTCATGCCGTGACAAGGAACAACCAATAACAGCTGACAGATATCTTTCCCTTCCTCTGAAAATATCAGTCTTTGGTAAATATGGAAAAGTTGATCATTTTGATGCCAGGCTGCCAAAGCTTTTCATCTGTTTCACGGACAATATGCCCACAAACAATAGGCCTATACACAAACAGCGCCTGGAAGATGATCAGCACTGCCCTCAGAATTTCAGGTAAATTGGCTAGATACAGTACTTGTTAAGGTTGCTTAGCAACCTCAGACACAACCTACCACTGCCCTCTTGAAAGCTGGCTCAAAAAAGGCACAAAAGTAGCGCCCAGTGTCCGACCTTGCGTTTTCCAGGCCATTAATGACGCGGCATGTGCACTGGCCCTTGGAGATGCTAGTGGACAGATTTTTTTTTTTTTTTTTTTTTAAATTATTGGACAGAGCCATGCTAGCTGTTTCCCTCTGTTTCCAGTGTTTATGCTAAGCTAATCTAATAGCCTGTGGGCACTAACTTCATACTAAGCAAACATCTAACTCTCAGCAAAAAGCTAGTAAGTGTAATTCCAAAAAAGGTTTAACTATTCCTTTTAGTATGGTGCACTTATAAAAAGACATTTACCAGAAACTGATGTGAATCATTTGTGTATGGGCAGTAAAATCCACCAATCAAATACAAATTATTCATAAGTACTTCAGGCTCATCATTTTCAAAATCAAATTTCACTGAAAATTCTCAGAAATTTAAAATTATGTTTGGTTAAAAATGATATATATATATATTTTTATCTTAATCTCAAAAAAGAGTCAGTTGTTGTAAATAAATCGTAATAAAAACATTCATCAACATGTTAAATCAAGTGTTTGCTCTGAAAACTGCAATTTTTAACCCAATTTTCGAATTTTCCATTTCTTAATCACACTTTACCGAAACAAAATAATCCATTCAATCAATTTTTGAAAAATAAAAACATGAAAATAATGAGCCTTACAGATACTACATATGTGACTGAGTTGTAATAATGACACACACTTATTTCAGCACAATTCCATCTGAAAACTAAGCAAAGAGTTTTCTCCTAAAAACAGACCAACAGTGAAACCAGTGCTAAGTTTGGCCTGGAGTGTGTAGCAGTAGTACCTCCCCATAGCTGTAAGTTTCTAGCCTGTCATCAGAGGTGTATCTGTGGTAGGGCTGGTATGAGGAGGATATGAGGTCTGGCTGTTGGACCTCGTATATGGCCTTGACCTTTGGCAGGGCAGCTAGGTCCTTATAATCTAGGAACTGATTCTCCACTCTGGCCTGGAGAGAGGACACACACATACACCCACCAAAGACAGAGACAACAGCAACACCACCCAACATCAACCACATGGACGATGCACAGTAACAGAGCAGAATGGAAACTCCACCAGTGACAGTGAGCAGATCATGCAGCGGCGAGAGGAGTGAAAAAGAGCTGATGAAGCACACACAAGCCTGCACATGCACATACGTGTGCGTGTGCTCATCAAAAAGTACACATGTACGCCGCAGAACCTGACAGCAGTGTAAGTTGTTGACCTTCAGGAGCTCAGCAAGTGTGAGAAAGAGAGCAGAGGGAGCAAAGACAGCTAGAGAGAGAGCGGGAGAGAGGGAGAGGAGACAGCATGGACAACAAGCGTGCTTACACTGCATTTCTCCCTCATCCATCACCTTAAACAGAAAGGTCATTGATTATGAGACGAGAGCAGAGCAGGGCAGGGCTGAGCAGAGAGCGGTGACTCCTGCTTGCATGCAGACAACCCTTGACATGCTAATACTGCCGACATGCAGCAGCAGCATCCAGCAGACTGCCAAGCAGCACAGTTGGACATTGTTCCATAGCTGGCTGAAGCCTCCTTTTTACATGGAAGTTGTCCAACTTTGTAATGTACAGAGTGACAACCTTCACAGAAACCTTCATCGGTATGGTCTTCATCTAGCTTCTCTCTGTCTTTCTCTATCTATATCTCTATCTATCTAGATAGATAGAGATATAGATAGATACTGATTTGATGATTTGCACATCAAAACCTGTATGTGTCAAGTTTAAAACTGGGATACATTTGGTTGAAATATTCAAGTTCTTTTTAAGATGTCTGGGTTACATTAAACCTTTTTTCAAATTTAATTAATGTGCCTTAACTATTTGGGATTTCATTCCTCTCTTGTGGTGCAGCAATGAGTCCTAAACCTCAGAAATGAGTTAGCATTTTTTGCACACCCGATTCCTTCATCTCAAAGTCATTGAGTTTTTTGAATGGGTTTTTGGTTAGATGCCAGAAATAAGGTTTGTGGTTAACACAAGCTTAGGAGACTCATGTTTTGTTGTATGGCATAAAATGCTGTTGCAAGTTCAACTTCCGACGTAACTTAGGCTAATCTGTCTGGATGTTTGTAGGTGGAAATCACGGGACAAAGAATCTTCAGCTTCTGCACTTTACTTAACTTCAGCAGGTGAGTAATGAACATACAGCCATTTACATCAGTGAAGGCAACTCTGCTGGGTTGCGGTCTCTAGCTCAGACACAGAACAGCAAGCTAGCACTGTCCATGCAATGAGCCATGAGCACCATTCAACCTTTACTAACTGACTCCTGCTAAAACTTGCTGTCTTCATGTAATCTAACAACAAGGAAAACATTTGTAAGGTAAGAGTAGGGGCACAAACTTAACTATTGTGGACTGCCTTACAATAATATCCTACCCGGTGTCTCGGTGTCTAACAAGTTGCTAATTGAGACTACAGATTGTCATGATGCCAAACCGCACCAAACACAGTGATGCTGAAGTCATGCCACCCTGGTGTAGTTCATTTATATCCTAATATTAGCTTTTTACTTCTGGCGATTGCATTCATGCTTCAAAAATAATAAAACTGTCCCTGCAGCACTCTATACCTGCTTTATTACCTAGAGAGTCTACAGTCGTGCAAGTGGCTCTGTAAGGCTGCATGTACAGTAGATACACTATAAGCTAAATGCTAACATCAGCATGCTAACATGACCTGATGGTGGCTCTTCATGAGAAGTCAGTGGATCACCAATGTCATTAGGATTCATCCTCTGGGGAGGTCATATATCTATTCAGAATTATATGGCTGTATAATTAAATATTTTTTGAGATTGCTCAAAATGAAAACTGCCAACCTCCTGGGGGCCCATCCATCTTGTGGATTTTGATATATTTCACTGGACATTTGATAACTATGACCAGCTGGTGGCGCTAATTGAAAACTCAGGGGATCACTAACAGCATTAGCATTCATCCTCTAGAGACCATGAAGGTCTGTATAACATTTCATGCCATCCATCAAATATCTGTTGTGAGAGTTTTAATCTGGACCACAGTGGGCGGTCGCCTGACACTGCCTTTCCAAATGTAGCCCAATTTTTACCGACACATAACCGAACCGTCATGTGTTTTTTGACTTGCAAATGACTTTCTATCATTACTGATGACTGTAGATGGTCCTCACAGATATAAACCATTAACACTGTGTTGTGTTGTGACAAGATACTTCTCTTTCACTCCTGCCACATTACTGATGACAACAGAGGTTAGGACACAGACAAGTGAACAGGCCAAGGGAGTGAGCAGCCTCTCAGGTTGGTGCTTAACCATTCAAGCCTATGGGTAGTGCTTGTGTTTCTGGTGTCGTAATTGTGCTTTTAGGGTAAGCTCAGTGTCAGTGGCAGCTAAAAGTCACTACAATCTGCAAAGCTATAGGCTACTCACGCATATAACTCTACTCGGAGAGCCTATGGAGGAGCCTGGCGGAGAGATGGAGGCCTCTGACAGGCGTCTGTGCTGTGAGGTACAAACAGACAAAGAAAAAAAAAAAAGAGCGGAGAGCGCACACAGTGAGAAAATTACAGTTTTCATTTTATCACACCATTTTCATTTCAAACTCTATCTCACCCTGAGTCTCCTCTCCGCCCTCGCCGCCTGCTTGCATAATGGGTGCCACACCTCACAACCTGAGGAATAGAAGACAGATTGACATTGGGTGTTACCGCATGCCATGCATTCGTCTACATGGGCATGGTCAATGTGATGGCATTAGGTTTCACCTGTCAGGTACATTTCCTCTCCCTCTTTGAACATCAAGTTACAGCGGGAGCATCGGGCGCAGGTTGGATGGTAGTGTTTCCCTCCCGCCTGTGAGGAGCAGAGGAGAGGAGAGGAGAGGGAAAGAGGTGTGACTGGACGTAAATTATCATCATAAAGAGTTTCACAGAGTGAGGGTTAATCTACAAATGAGCAGGTCATTATCTCCATATGTTTTCCGCTGTATATCACCTGACCACCATTGGCCTCATAATCTACTGAGACATTATTGCATAGCCTGTAGTTGTTCATCAGCAATCACATGATGGCCACCACCCATTCTCATTCATGCCATAATTAGAGCAAAGATCCCTGTAGGTCAGTCACATGAAGAAAAGTGTTGGTGTGTGCATGTGTGTGTGTACGTAACAGAGAGAAAGAGGGAAGTAGGTGGCCATGTAAGTGAAGGACACAAGAGTGCGATACATGTCCTTGGATGTTCAGAGTGCCCCGGGGGAACACATCCAAACAGGTGAAATGGACACATGAAATGATGCAGTATGATGTCATCGCGCCAGCTCCCATCCATTAATCCAGTCCAGTTCACGGTCCTGATGTTCCTCACACGTGTCTCCGTGGGGCTGACGGCTGAGGCGTGGCCCTGTCCTGTCACCTCTGCCTTCCTGACACACCATTAGAGAATTTCTATTTATAGAAGCACAGCTGACATGTGGCCTGTGTCGAGGAGACCTGAACCGTTTCATCCGAACACACCCAGCTTCTGTGCTTGAGTGAGTGTGGCAGGGTATTATGTCATTTTATGCTGCATTGACTTTCTCCGCTTTTCATAAAAACTGATACTTTCATGCAATCTGCAGGAAACCAGGCCTCTCTGACGAATGCAGTCTCTCCGAGAGTTGCATAGCACAGTTCTTAATCGTTTCCGAGCTGCATTTTAACCAATACCTGCTCTCCTTATCCGTCTCAGGTTACTCTGAAAGGAAAGCCAGGAGAGGATGCAGCATTTCCGTCCCTTACTTTCCCAGCAGCAAAGCGTTTACCGTCTGTGGTTGCACGGTATCAGTTCAACAACTGCTGTTAGCATTCCTAATGAGGCCCTCATTCTCTCCGGTGGCATTAATAGGCTGCTATATTTATTGACGCGCTAAGACACAGAGGAAGGAGAGGGAAAGAGGAGAAACTAAAGAAAGGATGTTTCATGCTCCTCTTTCTTCCGCTTCCTGTCTTTATTTCTCCCCTTCTCCATCTATTCTAACCTACTCATTAAACTAACGACCACTGGCTCTGGAAAGTTGGACTGGAGAGTGGCTCTGTGGAACGAGCCTAATCATCCACACAGACACAAACGCAGACAGATTGGTCTGGGTTTAAATGTAGGAGAGTGGAGAGATCAGTACACCTAACTGCACAGACGTGGAAATTATACTTTTAAATTGATAAATGGAGGATCTAGTGGCTTCTGTGCAGCACTGCATTCATCAATTAAAACGATGAAAAAATGTGTTTACTTTTTCTCACACAAGAACTACGATGAAATGTCTAACATGTAAAGCCTTATTCAATGACCTGCATGCATCTGTGAAATCATTTTTTTTGAGTTTCCTAAAGTAACTCAAAGTCAGCCACACACATGTAAACTAATCACAGACTGTATAAAATAACGGGCATAGCCACTGTGACGTCACCCACTGGCTTCTGGACTACTCTGAAGCCTTTTGAAGCTGAGTTTGGCATTTTGGATTTTTGGAGTTGGAGGTGACAATATTTGAGTGAGAGGGTGGAGCTGAAGAAGAGCGAGGGGTGGATCTGACCAATTAGCTAAGGTGGTGCCTTGCAGACAGTCTGTCACTTAATGAGGCCACACCCCTAATTATGCATAACTTTAAGCCTTGAGTGAGTTATATAAAAATTCACCACCCGTACACTTAGAGACCAAAACTGTTCTTTGTACCAGGTTGTAAACATGTTAATTCCTGCTGTGAAGTTGAGCATTTTAACACGTGTGTCTAGAGGGACTGATTTGCTTCTGGGGCTAACCTCAAGATGCCATTCGAGGGACTGCAGTTTTTGGCAGTTGTGCATTTTCCAGCCCAAGAGGCTGCTGCTTGAAACAAACCAGCACGCTCGGATGAATATGCAGGGTGGTTAGGTCAGGCGGCAAGTTCGCCCAGATGTAGATGACCAGGCGGTTCATCAACAGGCTATTCCAGGGTGCTATTTTCTGTATTTACTTACAATCAGACTACAAGACAAGCTTTTGATTTTATTCATTTAAAACCATATTGTGAAACTTCCACAGCTTGCCATGATATATGTTGTTTGGCCTTTCTGACCAAGAAGAAGCATTAAGACCAGAACTTTTCATATCCTGAACCTGTCCACCTCCTAACCATTAAGAAACAGCAGGCAGGCCTCAGCAGGCCATTTGGCATATTAAATAATTGTGCAATAGGGCTGACTTTTTTAATGCACTTTTAGCACTTAATCTAGTGGGTCGTTTGATGTTACTCCTCAGTTACCTATAGATGCTGGTGTTTTATCTATACTGCTCTTATGTGTTGGATCTTATTTTACCCATCTGTTTTATGCTTTCATGATTATTTCATCTTAGGAATATTGCAAAGCTCAGGTCTGTGGTGTCTAGACCTGAAGTAGAGATGATTATCCATGCTTTTTTGTCCTCCTGACTGGACTTCTGTAATTCCTTTTTTACTTGTCTAAACAAATCTTCTCTGAATCGTCTTCAAATAATCCAGAATGCTGCTGCTAGGCTGTGAACCGGGTCCATCCAATATCCAGTCCAATATTTTTGTCAAAAGACTATAATAAAATGCCAAAAATGAGTACAGCATCTATGAAAGTGCCCAGATGGAATTTCTGGGTTATTCTTATCCTATATGTATATATGTATATATCTATATATATATATATGTATATATAGATATAGATATATACATATATATATATATATATGTATATATATATATATATATTGTATGTTTGGGGAGTTAGTGTTGATGGATCTGACTTTCTGTGAGTCAAATCAGCTGCACGCTGCATCTTAAAGAAGCAAATCATTATGATATCAAAATTTGACAGCAGAAAAGAATGACAGTCATGCATGCACGCACACACAAGCGATCACAGAGTTAGAGAGAGAGAGAGACATAGAGGGAAAAGAGACAGAGAGGGAGACTCACAGATAAAGGCTGACATGTCCCCATGTCTATAAATAGCCCAGAGAGGCTGACAGTCAGGAACAAAACACTTTACACCAGCCATTCTGACAAGTAAAGGAGCACAGGGACAACAAGGCCCCGTGTGAGTGTGTGTGTGTGTGTGTGTGCACATGTGTGTGTGTCCGACCAAAGTTTTACTACGTCTGCTCCCTTTCCTCAGGTCCCGACAGACGAGCGACACCCTCCAGAGACTCTTCCAAAACATTTAATTAGCATGTGGGCTTTATCACTTTCGTTATTTTCAAACCTACTCCCCTCATTATTTTCCCTTCACTTCTTTCTTTCATCTGTCCGCCTCAGCTCCTTCTCCTCTGCTCTCCTCTCTCTCCACTGTTGACTCCCTCTTCCATCTTCTTTTTAAAAGTGCTTTAGCGTAAGAGCACGCACATTTCTATCACTGCAGAATTTGCTTTTCTGTGTCTCTCCTCCTTCCATCTTTTCCCTTCACTCCTTACCCTCTGATCTTTTTATAACTCCCTTTTCTTCTGAACTCCTTACACGTTATTATGATTCAGTCTTTTGCCTCCTGTTGGTGCAGGCAGGCCTGTGTTCTGCTCAACCGTGCTTCCAAAAGTAACAGTCGAAAAGTGGGTGAGTACCGACGTTTGACCAAGTGATTTTGTTTTAGTTTAGTAAAGCAGCACAAAATTTTTATCACCGGCCAATCTTAAGTCTTTCACTCCCTAAAGCACAGCGGGGCTTAAACAGAGGCGAGAATAAAATGCAACTGCTCAATTCTGATAACGCTGATTACATTCAGTCGCCACAGTCAACTCCCAATTTGGATTTCCGTATTGCTGCAGAATTTGGTGTGTCAAAATCTCTGCTACCACCGCCGCCTCACGTTGATATCTGGTCCCATTCTTACCTCCAGAACCCTTCCACTGATGTATCTGCTGCAGGTCTCACATTTCACCCCATACTGGGCGTGGTAATCTGCCTCACAGTATGGCACTCCATCCCTGCAACATAGAGAATACATAAAAAAATACTGCTGTAGCGTCTTAAATGCACAGTTTAGTTCAGTAGTTCTCAAACAGGGTTCCCCTAAGGGTCCTTAAAGGAGTCCCAGAAAGCACAAAAAGTACAAACTGTTGCATAAAAAGTCACCAGAATGCAGGAAATGAAGTGTTTAATGGTAAAAAGACCCCAGACTCTCCAGTTCATTAACCCAGCCCTTTATAAGTCTGACTATTCTGAACGTAGGTTTATTATTTCCTCAACTGTGGTTAACAACTACAGAATTCTGGTATGTTTTCAGTTGGGGATCCCTGAAGTTAAATCTTATCAAATAGGGGTCTGTGACCTAAAGTGTATCAATTCAGGGGACATGAAAAAGCTTCAGAACCACTGGTCTAGCCTATCTGGGAAGACACTGGATATTAAAAGTCCAGTATGTCTACTTGTGAGACATGGGACATGAAAACAAGTCGCTTGAAGACATTCGACTCTCTTCACACACTCACTTGCTGATGTATTCTCCGGTGAGGACCATGTTGCAGGTCCGACATCTGAAGCAGCTGACGTGCCACTGTTTCTCCAACGCCAGGAGAGACTGCCCCTGCTTAATCTCAGCTCCACACCCAGCACAGTCTTGAGAGGAGTAGTGTGTGAGAGAAAGAGAAAGAAGAATGGAAAGAGAGACAGGATTGGGGAAGGATGCAGACAGAGAAGGAGGAAAGGAAGGATAGACAAAGTGAGCCAAGGTATAATTGTATGTCTTTAAACACCAACTGTGGTCCTAAGTGTAGTTTTCTACCCCTTTGGCACAGCCACCTTCTTAATCAATAGCTGTACTAATGCAGGATATTGCAGAGCTGTGAGGCTTGTTCTCTTAACTGTAAGCACTGTTAAACATGATTGAATGCAGGCAGGAAGCAAGAATCACTGAAATAGCCTCAGGACGAGAACAGTTGCATAAAATCCCCCTCACATGAGACATGTATGAATCTCTCTCTGTCTGTTTCTCTCCAACACACACACTAGCACACACTGTATACAAGCAGACTGCACTATTCAACTTCTCTAAGAATGACGCGCCAGCAGGCGTTATTGACCACCGCTAACAGGGCAAGAAAGAAACAGGACAGCACGGAGGCTACAAATGATGCATGGCTGCAGAGTGACAAAATGCTGAAAAAAGGTCAGCGCTCCATTTGTTTCCATTTGGAAGACGTTTGGCCTAGCTTACCCTTTTTGACCCGGTCTACTGCCCCCGAGAGAAGGCTGGAGTCGCAAGGGACCACTCCACTCCACCCTGTCAGCCAAGACAAACTGTGTTTTGCAGTAAAGAAAAACCTGCAGTGTATTGAGTCGGTTTTCTGCGGTCCAAATAAATCTTCACTGTCATTCGGTGGTGATAGTGCTGAGTCCATGGGGCCGGGATTGCAGCCCCAGACTGTGACTGCGCACAGCTGATTTTCCTCTGAGTCATGATACAGTTCCCATTTTAGCCTCTGAATAAAAAAGGTATTTGAACGGCTAACAGTTACGCAACAGAGCTTGTGAGGAGAAATTGTTTGATATGGTTACATATAAATGAACACTAATGAGAAGGAGACAGAGGAGAGAAAACTGCCTCTGCACTGTTGTTGCATTTCTGGCCCGTGCAAGCAGGGTGTCTACAGATATAACCAAATTAAATTTAAGACTTTTTAAGACCTTTTTTAATACCACCTTATATGAAATTTAAGACCAAACCTGCAACAGAAATACACATTATATATGTATGTGTGTGTGTGTGTGTGTGTGTGTGTGTGTGTGTGTGTGTGTGTGCACTCTTTCCAAGTAAACACACTGATGTCAGTTCAAATGAAAAGTAAAAAAATGTTAAAAAAAAAAAAAAAAAATGTCATCACTGTCATAAATGCTATTTATTATTGCAATACTTCTGTCTGTCCAATGATTGTAAACAGTTACTGGGTCTGTCAGGGTGGAGAAATTTTTGCAGTAATGTGAATGAAAATATTTCAGACCCATGTAATTTGAATTTAGACAATTTGAGACTTTTAAAGGCCATATATCAAGAAAACTCAATTTAAGATATTTTAAGACTTTTTAAGGACCTGTAGACACCCTGGCAACATGTTTGAATGTTTTAACTCACAGACATGAGTGCAGCGGCAGTAGCTCCCTGCTCTCTGTGATTTAGTGCTCCTTTAAAGGGTTAGTTCGACATATTTGAAAATACCCTTATACTAATTCGCTTTCTTGATAAGTCTGGTTCTGTCTGAAGAGCAAAAAGAAAAAAAAAACTGTTGGAATCATCCAGCACATAAGCCCCCATAAAATGATAAATTGTTGTTTTTCAACACAGGTTTTTCATGATTTAACATGTAATTAGTGAGATTTAGAGGAGCTGGTTTGCAGATTTTGTTACTGTTTGACAAAGCTGTTTCTCTCTGGCTCTAGTCTTAATTCTAAATTACACCAACCTCCAGGATCTGTCTTTATGATGTTCATGTATGTGTACAAT
Organism: Epinephelus fuscoguttatus; assembly: GCF_011397635.1. Taxonomy (NCBI): domain Eukaryota; kingdom Metazoa; phylum Chordata; class Actinopteri; order Perciformes; family Serranidae; genus Epinephelus; species Epinephelus fuscoguttatus. The sequence goes on along the minus strand of NC_064760.1, from coordinate 31,023,701 downwards.
TTTTGCCTTTAACTGATGTGTATAGTTCAGAGGCAGAAAGAAAATGATGTAGGATGAGACTGCGGGGAAATGACACACAACAATTGTCCCCGACCAAATTCAAACTGGGAACATTGCAGTTTACACTGTACACCTCTTAAAGGAATACTTCAACCCTCAAATGACCATTTGTATATGAATTACTCGACCTGTGTTACGTTAAATAAAGAATGCAAAAATTGAGAAAATTTTTGATGAACTTAAGTTAAAAGGGCCACAATTAACAACAGCAAAACTACTACTGTATCTATTTACATCTATTTACAGACTCTCACACACCTTATGCAGTGTAATCCAAGTCTTGTTAACCCAGTGCTTTCCAAACAGACAGCCCTTCTGTGACGGGGAACTGAACTGAAAGTTTCTATAAAAATCCAGACTTCTTTGACAAAAACAGTAATATTACCTAACCAAACATGGAAGCTGGGAGTCCACCACTACTTGATCAGTTAGTTACTTTGTGTTATTGTGTGACCTCTGTGTTTTAAAGGGTTAATTCGTACTCAGCAAAGCCACACAATGACACTAAACTAATTAATCAAGGCAGCCGAGAAAGTAGCTGTACTTGACTGCGGACCCCATTTACTTCAGGTCACCAAGAATTTTCCCTGTTTTTGAATTCTTTATTCACTGGACGCTTGCAAGAAAAATACAATTTTCTTCACAAATTCAACCTAACACGGGGTGAAGAACTGATTTACAAATTTTCATTTTGGGGGCTAAAAAGTTCTTTTAATCCCTTGATCAATTTGAAGTGAAGTCGTCATAAACTGCAGATTTACTACACTGAGCAAATTATTCAACTATGTCAAATTTGGGGTGTCATCCAAGTTTGTAAGATGTCTTTCTATATTCTATTTTCTTTTTATTTTTCTGTTTTATCAGTCGAGAAGATCAACACCACTTTCATATTTGTCAGTTAATTTCAATATAAGGATACAGCCAGCAGCCTGGTAGCTTAGCTTAGCATAAAAACTGCAAACGTGGAGAAATGGTTAGCCTGGTTCTGTACAAAGCTAACAAAATCCACTTACCAGCACCCCTAAAGCTTACTGATTAGCACAATGTATCTCATTTGTATAAATCCATAAAAAAAAGCAGATGCTGACTCCGTTGCCTTCGGACAAAGCTAGCAACTGTGCTAAGCTGAGTTAGCAGCCTGCTGTTAGAAGCATGAGAGTGCAATGTTTTTACCAAACTCAGCAAGAAAGCAATAAGCGTGTTTCGAAGAAGCTGAACTGCTGCTTTAAGGAGACACAAAGAAGGATTAAGACAGTCTCCTAAAACTTTGATTGAGGTTATAAAACTACATTACTCAGGGTAAGTGTTTGGTCATTGATGCGTACATAAGAAAATGTCCACTGATAATTCTTTGCAGCATGTTATCTTGTGACTGTTCTGGGCCTTTTCCCCTGAAATAATCATCTTGTTCTGGCTAAAAGGATTTCTACCACTGTTGCACACAGAGCATATATTTGCATTCTTAAATATCAAAATGACAGAGGAACAGGCTGTAAAAGCCAGTGCATTACATTTAGCGTCTGCACTCTCTGTCCCATCCCGTCGACTGTCTCCTCATAAGACGGAGTGATGAACACGTACCTGGGGAGCCATTTGGATTTCATTTTCCTGAATGGAGCGATCTGGGGAGGACAGTTATTCACTGCCTCTCCACCATCTGTTATTGCTGCACAGCCAGTGAGCAGCAGCCTGCTGCCTCTATGCCACACTTAACAAATGATTCACTATCAATCACTACTGCTTTGTTGTGGGATCATGATTTGTCATTTTCCTGCTTTTTTTTCCTGAAAGGGCGAGGGCTGTGCACCCTTCCCACCTGTCTATTAACACACAGGATATTTGGCTCATTATATACTTATGCTGTAATATGTGACCAGATGTACACTGATTACATGAAATCCTCTGTTCTCTTGTATGTTTAGTGCTGACAGTAATGAATGAATGATGTGTCTGTTTGTGTTGCATAATTCTCAGCTGGCAATCAGCGCGACAGGTCGGACCACTGATTTGACAGACACTTGATTAGCTAAATGAGCTAAATGGGCCTCATGGACACATCGCATTAGACTCAGCACACTGTAGCGACTGGTGGCCCTAAACAGAACGGACAGAGCAAGGCAGACGCCGGACTTACGGCTGGGCCCGTGGATCTTGATCGGTTCATTTGGCTTGACGAGTGTGCGAGAGCACTGCTGGCACACGCAGTCCTTTCCACTGAACGTCACTCTGTCTCCGATGGGGAAGGGTTTACTGAGGAGGAGGAGAAAATACAGAGAGGAGAGAAAACAGGCGCACAATAGGAGATGAAAATGCCTGCAGTGATTCTGTGTGTTTACATTAAACCCGAGCGTATGCATGGAAATAACAAATGGGTGCTGGCAGAAACATGATTGGGTGACAGACAGGCCATAATCCTGCTGACACAAGCTAAATACAGTCTGACATCCCCTACTGAACCTGAAAATACATTTCCAAACAGTCGAGGCGACGGGTTAATAGGACGTTGATTGTTGCAGGAGCACCTGGCTGCTCTGTGATTAAAGAGGCGATAATGTGACGCTGCCACGGGCTTCTGAAAGGAAAACTGGCTCTCTCAGTGAGAATGAAAACTTATTAGGGAGACTGTGTGAAGTGCATACTGATCTTAATGTCTCCCTCTCTCTCAGTCCGTCCGCCTAGTTCGCTCTGCCACGCTCACTCCTTACACAGCTGGTGCCACCAGGTCACAATTTTCTTCACCACTTTAACTCTAAACTAAGATTAACAAGCATAAACACACACACACACAAACAAGCAGAGTACATGACAGCAAAACAGTGCCTATGAAATTAAATTTACTACATAATGATGCACTGTTTTGTCTCTCTTTCCTGTTCTGTGGCATTTTTTGTACAGACAGATTGATTTCTTTATGACTGGGGAGGATGTGAGAATGAATGGGGAGCTAAAAGGCTTAGGGAAGGCTGTTTAAAAAGACATAGACGGCAGTAATCCTTTTACTCCCCCGCCGAGGCCTGGAGCCAGAGCCAAGACCCAGAGGGAGGCTAGAGTCTCCAGCAGAGCTCACAGTCAGCACACAAGAGTGCAGTTACATCCATGTACGCACTTGGAGATGTACAGAGGCAAGCATGTACAAAGGCTTGTGCAATATATGCACGCAGCTGCGGAGGTTGTGAGCCCTCGAAAGTGTGTTTCTAGGGAGTTATTTTACAACCATTACTGTCGAAATATGTGTGTGTGTGTGTGTGTGTGGAGGGAAGTGCCACGGCAGTATTCTAAATTTGCTCCTTTGTGCTTTCATATTCTTCAAAGAAGGGGCAGCGTCGTTACATAAAACAGAAAGGATGGACAAGCACACAGAAGAGATGAGCCAGCAGAGACGTTTCATCACACAAATTATTCAACAAAGGCCCTGGTAAATACTGAAAGGGACACAAGTCAGTGAAAACTGATAAGGGGTATAAATTAATTTTAATTTCACCCTTCAGTTGATCCCAATGTTAACCATCTGTTCGTAAACTCAATTCTTAATTTCTAATTTAACTGACAGGAGCAAAATATAAGCCTGTTTTCTAGGTTTGTGTCCACGTCCAAGCATGACAGACAAGAGCTTACATTTGGTTTCAACACTGGAGGGGCACAGTTTATAAAATGGGGGGTCAGCTTGTCCCTTTTCTGCATCAATTTAAGGTGGCAATGTCTTTAATTTGGTCCTCTGCAACGTTCAGGTTTTTATTGGGAGAGCAAAGGCCCACGTTCTAAATATTGAGGATGACATGCCCCCTGCATCCTCCTGAAATCCTATGATGGCAGGTTAAATCTTGCATGTATAAGCACCCGACCATAGATATCCGAGTCTATAGTCCAACTCACGCTGAAGATATGCCGCGCTGTTGCAGAGGAGTATGTGTTTGACCTTGTCTTTACCTGTGTGTTGCACTCACTCCCTCAAGACGCTCTTGCCTTGTCAGCCTTTCTCGGCGCTTTAAAAATTTACTCTGTTTACATATTTAATGCATGTTTTTTTATCCCCCCCCCCCCCACTTTTTTTGCCTAAACTGGCCACAGAAGTAAAGCTATTTCTGTCTTTAGTGATGTGCCCCCTGGCTTTGATCACCGCCGCTTTCTTAAAAAACATCAGTGCAGAAAAGTGAAACTCGCAATCTGCCATCATTAGAGCTGATGACAAAGGGAAAGAGAGGGATGATGATGATGAAGACATGAAAGAGGACGACTGGATGCGGATGGTGATTAAGAGCGGCGCGATGACGATGGTAATGATGAGGAAAAGAAAGAAGAGGAGGAGGAGAAGACAGAAGGAGGAGGGGGTTGGAGAAGGAAGACAGGATGGGGAAAAACAGAAGGAGGTACAAGACAGAATTGCGAGCAATGTGACAGGGGGCAGACGGAGCAGGAAAGAAGAGATTCACCCTTCGGCTTCTCGCTGTCTCTTCCAGTTGACTCCACACACACTGACACGCACACACACACACACATGCACAGACTTCCCCGTCATTGCCTGGACTGCTCCACTGACTGTCTCTGGCCAGTTGGTGTCAGTTCAGTTTCAGTTTTTTTCGCCCACGGCTGCTGGGCATGACCGCATGTTTATCAGCCAATGTCAAGCAGATACACGACAACAGGCAAACACCGGAGGGAGGTAAAGGGAGATCGCTCTTATGTAAACCTTCTAACACATTAACACAGGCAGGGAGGGACGAAGCAAAAAACAAAGAGAAAACAAACAGTGAGATGGGAGTTTTTAAGAATAAAAGAGACAAAGAAGGGAGAGCGACATGAAGAGCGAAATGGTGAAATCAAGGGAGGAAAGGAGCCGACAGGGATGCTGACTCTTACTTCATTCAGCAGGAGCTTAACACGAACACTGATGGAGGTCAGAGGAGAGATGGCCTACTTTTACTAAACCTAACAGCGTGAAACACCAGGTCAGCTCTCTTTTTGGAGTCGCGTCTCGACTAAGCAAAACGACAGGCTGCTTGAGCTTTCCAATTAGACATTTATTGACATTCAGGAGCCGAGATAACACTGAATCATGAGCTGAATGGCATTAATAAACCCACTTTATGTGACTCATTTCTTTATATACATACATATCTTAAGATATCAGTCAACTTTGCATTACTTATTTTGAAAGATGCAACTTGTGCAGTGTCATTTGAGGATGGATTGCATGGTCAGGAGGTGAAAAAAGGCAAACAGTTCTTATTCAGTAGCTCCACAATTTATCTCTTGTTCTCCGTCTGCTACAGGCTACTTTCACTAATGAATCAGAACGTCTGTGTGTCATCACAGAACAAAGCACATACAGAGCAGCACAAATAGAGACATGATGAAGTAATGCGCAAAATATACTATAAGACAATAAGTAGACTGTTATGTTTAAGTAGCATGGGTAAATGTGTACTTCTAGGAGCACATGGTATGGATAACATCCTCTATCACATATTGGAATATCAGTACATCTAATATAGTCATTTTTAATGCAAACTTCAGCATGTAATTAGCTGAGGTGTGTTCTTCAGTTCCTTGTTTTGGTATTACAGCCCATAACTTTACTGTTTTGGTTCATTCTACACTGCTTTCATCAACCCTGTGTCCAGCCTCAGCAGGCTGCAGCTGGGGAAGTTGGTGGAGACCAAAACGGAGACCAAAACAGAACTAAAAGAAGAGTGGCCAGAAACAGGACTCCATTTAAATGCTATATTGCACTGCGTCTGCTGGATGTCAGAATAGGCAACTGTTTGTTAAAATGTTTTGCATAACACTTATCCAAGTTGATAATGTCAGTTTTGTAACAACTTGTTGCACTGCCCTCAAAACCAGAAAATTATTTATGTAGGTTTAAATAACTAGCAAATCAAGATAAGTTAATTCATCGATACAAATATCACAGAAAATTACAATAGTACCATAAAACAGTCATGCTCGTTGATTTGATTTTAAGCATAGCTAAAACAGAAAGAACGGTAAATCACTTGACGGTTGACACATTTATATCGTCTTATACCAATTAACAGACAATAACTAGCTGGTAAACATAGCTGAGCATGCTGCTTGAGAACCAAATGTTTTTTGTTTTTTTTTTCGTCAGAGGTTGGTGGAGACCAAAACAAAGCTAAAAGTTTTAAGTGTGAGTGAATATTTCACATACTTTTGCCAGGTGATCAGAAACACACCTCTGAAACAGTAATGTGGCTGTATTATTGCCCAACCTTATGTAGTCATCAAGTCAAGTCGATTTTATTTATTTAGCCCAATACAGAGCTTTGATTCTCTGCCTGAACATGACTGGGACCCGACCCACTAGCTCCAGGGCCAGGCTGTGATTTCTCAACATTCTCCTGTGCTTAAACAGGGTCAGCTTAGCACTAATTTTCCATTTTCTATATTAAGTAATGAACGGTTAAGGTTCACTTTCACTGCGATTGGCACTCTGCTGCTCCATCTCAGACAGTGTTCATAGCCTCGTCCACTGGTGCACTGAATAGTATATTCCAAGAGTGCTCTGAAATGACAAATGGTCCAGTTTGTGCACTCTGGCACTTAGAGTGACTATTTCTGAATATGCCCAATGACACAAATGTCTGTTACCTCACTGAAAATACTGCAGTTGACTTAAGTTTGTAAATATATTTTTGGGTCTTGGGCCAAGCTTTGACAGAAACTATGTGGGTTCATATAGAGTCGTGGCAGATTTTTTGGGCCCGATCAAAGCTCTGGTACAATATCACAAGTCACAATTTAGCATATAGCATATAACACCCTCTTTCCTTGGACACCCCTAAAAAACTGTCCCTGGACGGACAGACACGATGTCATGTGTATAAAATGTATCTAGACAAATGACAACTGATGAACAACGTATAACTACTGTAGCATTATATGTGCAGTAGGAGATTGTGTGTCTGTGTTTGTGTGTGTGTGTCTCTGTGTGTGTACCTGCACACACTGCAGACAAAGCACTTTGGGTGGTACGTGCGTCCCAGAGCGGAGACCACCTCTCCTGTGATGAAGCTGTCACAGCGGTCGCAGCGTGTACCGTACAGACGCTGGTAGTCTGCCGTGCAGATGTACTCGCCCTTCTTCTGGAAGAAGCCAGATCGCGCCAGATCACAGTTACACACTGTGGAGAGAGTAGGTGAGAGAAAGTGAGAAATTAGGACACTCAAAACACTATTATGCACCAACCTGTGGATGAGGGCAACAACGGATGTTTTCACTTTCTGTCATGTGCTTTTAAAATCAAATGTCTTATTTGTCTTTGTTTTTCCTTGTTTTTTTGCATTAGGCTTGAGACACTGAGATGCTTTTTTCAGTCTGAGCAGCCGCCTTTCTACCTGTTTGTGGGTGCATGTGTGCTTGTTCTGCTGTGTGTATGTTTGTCTTCACACATGACTGCTAAGGGAGTTATTCTGCTCTAGACAGTGGTGAGCCAATTTGCTCTGATGGGAATATAATGATATAATCAGTGGAAAAGTCATTTTGCGCTAAACAATGTGAGGACGGAGACAAAACAACAGACCGCAAGTTCCCAGCATCATCAAAACATTGACTGCAGTTTCATTAAATACCAATGGGGAAGACACTGAAATCATTTGCTGTGTATGTACGAGGTGGGTGCCCAGGTTGTGTGTGTGTGTGTGTGTGTATTATGTGTCCTAACAATGTATGCTACAGCTCTTTGCCATGTACTCAGAGTAAATTCCAGTGGGTGTAACAGTATAGCTAAGAGGTGTTTTCATGGATCAGCAGACAGTGTGGTTGTTGGTCTCTGGTTTCTCCAAGGCTATGCGGTTTACCAGCAGGAAGAGATGGCAGTTATTGTAACCTCCGGCTGGAAAAAGTACTGTGACCTGACGCACATGGCACCGATGGAGGTCACATGCTATGTTATACAAGTCCAGATTTTTCATGCATACATCAATAACTAGAATTACCATCTCACTGTTGTATGCCTCCGCAAACCAGTCAAGCTGCAGTTACAGTTTCCACGTCTATGAAAGCACGAATGCTTCACACACACCTTCAACCTGGCAGCACAGAAGATCTGTACAATCAGCACAGTTTCAAGGTGGACACCCAAAATTGGTGTCAACAAATGAGTCCAAATGTCTCCCCTTCTCTTCCTGAGTTATGATGATGAATAATGACCAGAAAAGTGTTTCTGCAGAACAATATGATGTCACAGTGATGCTGACCTTTGACCTTTTGGATATAAAATGTCATAACTTGATCATTTTACTCTCTTAGACATTTGTGTGAAATTTTGTCATAATTAGCTCATGAAGTCCTGAGTTATGTCCAAAAACATGTTTTGTGAGGTCACAGTGACCTTGACCTTTGACTGCCAAATTCTAATCAGTACATCTTTGAATCCAAGTAGATGTTTGTGCCAAATTTGATGAAATTCCCTCACGGTATTCTTGAGATACTGCCGTCATGAGAATGAGACAGATGCACGGTCGTGGTGACCTTGACCTTTGACCACTAAAAGCTTAGCAGATCATCCTCAATTCGAAACAGATTTCCTTCAAGGCGTTGAAATATTGCGTTCACGAGAATAGGACAGATGGACTAAGAGAAGTAAAGATAACGGATTGACCACCCGAAAACATTATGCCTCCTGCCACAATTATTGCCAGCAGGGTGGTATAAAAAGTCAATTTTATCAAATACTCTATTAGGCAAATGAGAATTTCTTAGAACAAGTGAACGTAGTGTAAAGCTTTACCACTGTTGAACATCTTCTCCTACTTAAGCATTATAGCCATGACCAAATGATACTGCAACTGCCCTGTTCTGTAACTTAGGCTGCAACAACAACCTTGCTTGATACAAGCACCAACCGACCAGTTCTGACTCACAGACTGTGGTGACACCTTGCCGACATCCTGCGACTCAAAGTGGCCCCGCCCTTAAATAAGCATAACTTAATAAAATGTGAACCGGGTGAGTTACATAAAATTCAACCTCTTACAGTTGTTATGAACACGGAAATTAGCAATAGACCAGGCTGTAAACATGTTTATTTTTGCTGTAAAGTTGGGCATCTTGTATGGAACATGGGGGTCTAATGGGGATTAATTTGCCTCTGAAGCGAGCCTCCAGTGGCCATTAGAGGAACTACAGTTTTTCAATGTCAAAGTATTCCTCAAATGCCACTTACTGCATCGAACAACAGCAACAGCAACAAAAGAAAGAAAAGTATACCAAACTGCACCTACTGCCTACCAAAAGATGGTCCAACACAATATTACTGTGCTGAACACAAAGACTCACCTAAAGGATTCCTTGATGAATAAAGGGCAGATTCTTAGTGCAGAAACCCTCAGATCCTCCTGATAACCCTGCAGCTCATGTGAAACGGGTCATGAATTGGAAACAAGATCAGAGGCTTTAACCACCAGCTACTGGTAGGCTGAGCAGAATCAGGAGAACCAGACAGCAGAGAGACGAATAACCTGAACACAATTTGGACTACCGGGAGAGAGCCCAACTCTTGTACCTGGCAGCATGAGAGCAAATATTTACTGTAACACAAAAATACGCCTGAAGGAAGTATTTATATTTGACCAAAGTCTGTATCTTTCACAACTGATTTAATCAGTTTCTGTCTGAAATTGGTAATTGATCTGACTGCAGTGGGCTTTTGAAAGAAATCACATCCAGCAACAATTACCTGTAAAATATATACTGTTTCCGCACTGAAGCTAAACCACAGACCATTACCACAGCATGAATAAGTGGAAATATAATCTATGTGTAAAAAAACTACTGATCAGGGGATAACAATATCAGGTCTGACTGAAGATGAAGGCGAATTGTGTCGCAGTAAATAAAGTGGTAAACATTTTAAACTCAATAATGCTTCGTTCTACTTGTGGTGGAATAAAGCACCTCAAATACCAACATCTTGCTGCTAATAAATGGCTTCATCCCGGCCAGGCTATAGAAAATAGATTTGCTACTACAGGCTAAATTTGGCTCCCTATAACCACTGGTTTTCAGTGTATGCTGGCAGGCTGAGAGTTCACAGACACACAGACACAGACAGACACACACACACACACGCACATAAACCCTTCAAAGGGGCTCATTTAATCTCAAGCTGTTTATGAGTGGAGCGTATTGACTTAATGGTGTAATAAAAGATCAATGGGCCCTCACTTAAAAACAAAACAATCTCGGCTCCCACAGGAGAGGGTGGAAACACATAAATCCATCCCCGATGAGATGGCACTGTGCGTATGCAGAGATAGGATGATGAAATGGGACAGTGTGTATGGTGAGATATGATGATGGATCTTTATCATTGCGACAGGTCATTGGCATCAAGGCAAGGCGGCTGCAGGAGAGCCGAGGAAGGGAGGAAAGGCAGGAACGAAGAAAAGGGGATGTATGAGGAAGACCAGAGCAAAGATTTAAAATAGCCTGTTTATAAAAATGTGTGCATCTATGTGTGTGTGTGTGTGTGTGTGTGTGTGTGTGTGTGTGTGTGTGTGTGTGTGTGTGCGTGTGTGTGTGTATGTGCAAACCACATTTCCAGAACCACTGAACAATGGCACAGAGCTTCAAAAAGTGTCCCTGCTGCATTTTTAACCAGACTAACTAAGGCTTTTACCAGAAACCCAAATCACAGGCTATCTGATGCCTTCATGGAAAAGGGGGAGTGGGAGAGTAAATATTTCCACATCTTCTAAACTCTTCATCATGGAAAAAAAATCATTGTGACTTGACATGGTCCACTGCATTAATTTAATAAAAACATTTTTAATCTTCTAAGACTAAATTGTAATCACATTCGGTGCTACAATTTTCTCTGGTTCTCCTCTCAATCTCCTCTGCCTCTCACTCTTTCAAAATGATTTGCCTTTCAATCTGCACCCAGATTGATTTTCAAATGACTGGAATCTGCTCAATTAGCCTAATGCACTTCATTAGCATATGGACGCCTGACCAAATCACAGCCGGCTGACTGGACCTGCTCAGACTGGATTGGATAGGCTGGCTGGATGGTTCACCTGTTCTGGCTAATCACATTGTTTTCTTCTGACCGGACGATTGGCTGGATGCATTGCAAAGGACGTCCCCCTTCCTCAGTTGCCATAGGAGACGTAAACCTTCCACAGTTGCCCTAGAGACAGCTAGGTCCCTGAGTCTGAATGATGTGGTGCTACATTTGGGTTTGTTGTGGTTGAGCTGGTGGCTGTAAAAAACAAATGCTACCAGTTGTGATAACTTCAAATCAGCTTGAGAATGTCCGTGATGGCAAACACATTTAACTAACACATGACAATCAAGTTCTCACTTGAATGTGAGAACAGGTAAATGCTCCACACAAATTTAATTTGTAAAGTTCTCATTTTACCAACAGTGATTTAGGTTAAATTTGTCAAAGCTGATTAAAGGCAGCATTAGCACATATAGTAATAAGACCATGTAAACTCTAAGTATATTCAGATGCACTCATATATGTTAAGTATATTGCTCAGCTTAAATCTTTAACTAAGAAAACAATGTCACAGCCATAATATTTACTTCAAGAGACCATCTTAAAGTTACAGCTGCTTCACAGATCCCTCAGTTGACTGAGGTTTCTCAAGTCACACAGTCTTCAGTTAAAGTGCAGCATACTTCTGGGGCGTTTCGACCCACAGATTACGCTGCAGAGTGAGCGCTCCTTGCTTTCATGCTGCTCTCTGGGACAGGCAGCTGCAGACACAGACCCAGCGTGAGTCTCAGGGAAATGGAGGCAGCTGCCTCCAGAGAGAGGCTTTGCCCTACAGGCTCCGGTTATCTTTTGCCTTTTGCTAAGAGGTGGCGAATTTACAGCTCACAGCAACTTAATATGATTTACTCTCTGGCTTTTGATTGATATCCAGTGTCTGCAAAAAATGTTGCACATTTACGATCCGTTGTTAGCATAGTCAGAAAACACGAAGGGCTGATGAATCATGACGCAGATTTAGGTGCCTTATTTTGGTGCATGGCGAATGTGCAGCTGAGAGAGAAAGAGATCACGTGTGTGACAGTGACAGTGAGGCTTCAGCGACTGGCTGCTGAGTCTTATCTGAGTTAGAGAAACAATAATTGTTCCCAACTCGTATTTTTTTTTTTTTGCTGTTGTTATTATTATTATAACTCTTATTTTGTGTAAAATTACTGTTGTTGGATTAGGTTTTGTTGATTATGTGTTTTGTATGAGTTCATATTTATTTATCTAAATTTACTTTAAACCGTTAAGAGGTAGTATTTCAAGTTCAAATATGCCTTTGCAATAAAAGAAAGCTGTTCTCTCACATTGTTAATTTTTTTTGTGCTTTATTTTGAAAGAAGTATCAGTTCAGGCACCGTTTAGGCACTGGTACCATTTTAAAAGTATTGTTTTGGCATTGGTAACGGAAAAAACCCAAATGATACCCAACCCTACCAAAATTTGTAGAATAGATATTCGTATTGAAAAGTCAAATCTGATTCAACTGGTATAACTCTGAGTATGGTACAGCCCTACTTTAAGTTTAACAATACATTCATAGACTCAAACACACACCATACATAGTTACAGCTACATTTCTACTGTCCATTTGCACCTGTTTAAAGGCACCTTGATAGACTCCACCGTGTAGAGTGTGCGCCCCATTTAGGCTCAGGCCTGTGCAGTCACCCAGGCTCATTTCCAGCCTGTGGCTATTTGCTGCGTGTCATTCTCCCTCTCCCTCCCACATTTCCTGTCAATCTATAGCTGTCCTGTCATTAAAGGGAAAAATCCCCAAAAGTTTATCTTTGAAAAGGTGAATACAAGCTTTACATGCTGGACAATTCTTCAAACCTCCCTATTAGAGCCTCCACTTTTACAGCCTACTTGCAAGCCAGCCCTCTACTTTTCAAGTTCTCTCATTTTAGCCGTAACCATTGAGCTGAAGTTTCAAACGTCTCCCTCCACATGATGTAGTTGCCAGTTCAGTGGGTGGAGTTGGGTCGGAGCTTGGTGTCTGTGCTGCCACAGAGACATGGCTTAGCTTGGCTCCGAGAAAAAAGGCTTCGGTTGCAGCCGCACAACCAACTCCACATGGTGTAGACACCCACCCATAAAACTAACAGCCCAATACAACCAACAGAGAACCAGCCTGGTCTGTCCCACTGTCCTAGGAATGGCCTTTGGGGATTTATACTGTAGCTTCTCGTGGGAAAGTACACACAGTTTGAGATGAAAATCATAATTATGTAGAATTCCCAAGTTAATGAAAAGTTTTGTCTATATGAGAACTATATATTATTTCATGGAGACATAGTCTTAGCCTCCTACACCAAACATAATCAGCTTTGCAAGACCAAACTACATCAAAGGCTTCATTTCATCAATTTGCTCTTTTTATGATCTTTCCCTGAATGGCTCTCTAATGAGGGAATCTGAACGATGCTGCTTCTCTCCTTCATATTGCTCTTTTTTGGTAGCGCAGGAAGTTAGCATCTCGATCATAAGTCTAGTGATTAGAGGTTAGCATGTAGGCCGGTGTCTGCAGCTGTGGTCATTAGAACTGCACTGATTAGGCACCCACAGGGGGTCCGCGTGATTGGGTATTTATCTCCAGCCAACAGATGCAATTAAAATTCCCTTCTCAAGTCGGCCCGGGCCGGAACCCCAAAATAGTGCTGACAACCCCGCCTCCTCCCCTTCTCTTTCTCTGTCTTTCCGTTTCAAGACTGCTTCCAAATCTTTGTGGCTCTGAGCACAAGGTCTCCACTTTATCTCAATTTGCACCCTCATTTCTCACTACAGGAGCGTAACCTCCATGCAACCTTCTCTTTCTTTCACAGAGCCTCCCTCCTCGCCCCATCCCCCCAAAGTCTCTCTCCCTGTGACTCTTCCCTAGGCTCATTATGCTACTGTTAGGTCTTCATAATGTGCTATTAAGCATATGGACATGCTTTGTACAGTACTTCAAAGTAGCACCACTGCTCATTCTAATTGTTTTAGTCCCGCTGTCAACATCATGCTAATTTCCATGGCGTTTTATTTTAAGACAATAGGGGCAGCCGCAGTTAAGCAGAGAGGCATGTATGTAGTGGGGCAGTTAGAAGTTTCAGCAGGGGAGGTACTCACCTATTCACCCCCACATCTGTGCTACCGACGTGGGGCCCAGGCTCCTCTGCCCTCCCCCCTGTCCCCTGGATCTGAGCCTCTCTGACAGGAGGAAACACTTCAAGAGTAAATAATGTGTTTTCTCAAGTTGTGCCAAATCACAGGGTGAGAGAGGAGGCGGTCAGACAGACAGGAAGAGGAGAGAAACAAAAGTCTACAAACACACTAGCAGCTTTGTGAGGCTGTGCTTGGGCACGGTGCTTTCGGCTAGATGCTCACATAATAATGATGCTGACATTCTGATGCTTAGCATATCCTTTGTCACTTTCTAAGTTTAGTGTGTTAGCATGCTAATATTTGCTAATTAGCAATAAAGACAAAGTGCAGCTGGGAAGTAGGCCTGCAGCTGTTGGGAATGTTAAATTAATTATGGTTATGAATCGCGGTGTGACACATATTAACCTGATGATGGCACTGGATGAAAAGTGAGGATCACTTAAGTGCAGAACATGAACATCTGTACTACCTTTCATGAAAAGCCATCCGGTAGTTTTTTGAGACATTTCACTCAAAATGTGAAGTTGGTGGTGACACTAGAGGAAAGTCAGGGATCACTAAAGTCATTAGGATTCAGCAGCTGGGAACAATGAGTGTCTTAAGCTGGGTGATCACTGTACTATTTGAGCCTGTTTCTGACCCGAATATTCAGCCGCAGAACTCTTCTTAGAGATGGACCAAATTGCTGCTTCATCAGGCATCATTTGCTGCGCAGTGTACAGGGGGGAGAAAGGACCAACATGGCCCGATCAGCTGTTTCCGACTGGCCGTCAGACATTAGGGTGAATTTCTGACACGTCAGAAATGTTGGACGGCCATTTTTCTCAGTCAATTAATCGTTCAGCCTAACCAATATCCGGCTAGTTTGTTGGTGCTGCTAACTTGCTAACGTGTGTGTGTATGTGTGTGTGAGAGACAGACAGACAGAGAGGAAATCAAAACTAGGACTGACCTGTTTTGCAGCAATGGACTTTTAAGCTCATTTGGGGCGTCTGTCTCTACATTACTGTGAATTGTACCACCCCAGGCTAACAATTTGTACCTGTCTGCAGCCTTGGAGCTTTCAAAAAATTCTAATTGACAAGTGCCAACAGTCACATTTCTAACATTTTAAAACAGTCTCAAATCACATTGTGTATGTCCAGCTTTAGAGATAACCAAAGTAACCAAAATGATCAGTATTATCACAATATTGTTAAAATGTGCTAACAATTTCACGTATTGCTAAAAATGTCAACCACATGATGGCGCTAGAGGAAAAGTCAAGCTATCACCAAAGTCAGCAGGGTTCATCTTTTGGGGACCATGAGTGTCTTTACAAAATTTAATGGCAATTCCTCCAGCAGTTGTTGAGACATTTCAGCCTGGTCCAGAGTGACAGACTGACTGACCAAAATTGCCATCCCTAGAGCCACTGGCCCGGCTATAGAAAAAAAAAAAAAAAACTAACAGAAAACAGACGGAGATGTGGTCACAGAAAAGGGCAAGAGGAGAGAAAGAGAGGCAGCTAAGGGCTGAAGAGGAGAGAAATTGTGCATGAGTGACAGGGTTCCCCTAGCATTTGGCTGCGGTCGTTGATGGAGACAGATGGTTGCCCAGTGGAGTCCCTTCATACCAGCAGACCAGCCCCACTGCCGAGGCCTTCAGCTTTTAACCCTCCCAGCTCTGATAAGGCGCTCAGCTGAGGGGAAAATAGGCGTGAATTGGGTCTCAAACACACGCACAGGGTTAACAAAACTGAGATAGGGCTTTCTGATAAGCAATAAACATGCTCTACAGCTCCCACTCTATGTATAGATGTACTGGTTTAGATTGTGTATGTGTATGTTTGTCAGTTCATGATCCTCCTTATCATTCAGAAATCACTCCTTCACTGAGCCAGACACACAGCACACTTAAGCAGCTCCACCTCATCGTGGCACACACACACACACACACACACACACACACACACACACACATACACACTTAAAGACAATAGGCAGGGCGTCAGTGTGTGAAAATCCCTCAGGACGGTGACGCTTGAGAGAGACAAGCGGAGAAATAATCCCTGTCATCTATCCCGGATCCTGGAGAGTCGTCGGGGAAAAGCGTCGCTGCCTGCCGCGCTCCCTTCTCTCTCCGCCGGAATCTCTCCCTAGCAACCAGGCATTGGCGTGGTGATTGGACCAGCGTACCAGTGGTTGCTATAGCTACAGGAAGCTCCCCTTCCCTGTAACCCCCCACATTTTTTTCCTGTGCTGTGTCTCTTTTTCTATAACCTCTCTTTCTTTTTCTCTTTATTCCTCTTGCTATTTGTCTTCTCCTCTCCCCTCTGCCCCTCCGTTATGTTTCTCTCCATCTCGGTCTGTCCCTCGCCTTCAGAGAACAGAACGGCGGCACAGTACAGTGGGTTGATGTTATTAACACAGAGGTTGAGTGATGGGGGCTAATGGCATCCAAAGGGAGGCTGAACTGACTGAAAAAGGTCTGCAGAGAGAAAGACAAAGATGCTGCAATTTCGCAAAAGCCCTGGTGAGAATACAGCCAAGAAATGGAGCCTTCGCTGAGCAGTCAAGTATTTATCTGACCTGTCTGTGTAAATCTGCTATTCCCTTTAGCGTTGTTTTATGAGAAAAATCAGTTTTGTCTCAGACAATAAATAACTACTGGGAGCAGCCTGGCAGTTTATGTTTGAATGTGTCTGTGTTTGCATCCGTCTTGTGTATTTGTTTCTGTGCTTCTGTGGTTTTTTTTTTTATGTTAGCTCATGTGCTGGCAGCACAGGAAGCACATGCACATGCATTTCGCCTTTGCGTGTGATTTACGTGTGTGTTAGCTTTGCGCTCGTGCCACTGACAGGCCCCGCTGTTTCTGTTGGAATCCAAGAGTGCCAATTATGCTTCAGAGGCGGGATAAATGTGGTCACTATGTCATTAGGCCAGTATGCACGAGTCAGCCCGTCTGCCGGTAATACAACACCACATTATCCATACTGTACAGCCCGCTGCTACACTGAGAAGTGCTACGGGATACGCATAATCCCCGCAGACACACATACACACACGTACACCCCCGCTGCCTTCTCTATGTCTGGAGTTGATGCATCAATCTGGGAGCTGGCTTCTGTCTTGAGCATTTTTTCCACAGACTTTTTTCTTGAGCTGATTGCGTGGCTGCTTCTTTGTGCTATAATCAGCTGCTGTGTAATGGGTTCAAATGAGAGGTTAAATGCACATGATTAGTGATCTGTTCTTCTTCTGACTAATGCATGAGAGAGAAATTATGATAATGTGTCAGAAGGAAGGTAATGTGGCTTGATAAAGCGCAGGGAAAGACAGTGGGAGGATGAAATGATGGATGGGATTGATGGGTTTATTTCTACATGCTAAGTGAATGTGTGCGCTCACAAAGTAACTCTGAGTGCGTCTGACTGTTTATGATCATGATCTATTTAGTGGGGCACAGTCAGCCCTTTTGAGGAGAAAGGAAAAGCAGAAGGAGGAAAAAGGGGAGAAATAACTGAGATTTAATGTCATGGTTTTCCAGTGTAAATGAATGGACTGAGGCGCACACAATATCATCGGTCAAGGTCAATAACCTGAGCAAACACCCTGATTCTCTAAAAGAAAATAATTGCCCGGCAAAGAATGAAATCAAATGTTGAAACACACTCCAGTTCATAAACACGTCCGACAGATAAGGCAATTGGCAGAGACGGCGGATTGTCACTGTGGCACAATGGCATAATACAGTTTAGCCATTAGCTTCCAAATCGCATGCCCCGCATGCCAATGTCATCCTGTCCCAAGATGAGAAATTGATTTCATGCTTGGGTGACTGTCATCAGGAAAGAAAGGGAGAAAGCAAGAGAAAGAAACAGAGAGAGAGGGAGAGAAACTAAGGGAAAAAGCGACAGGGGGCGGAGGGAAATATAGAAATTCGATCTTAATCTCTAATGCATTCACAACCACTGAGCCTCAGAAAATGTACAGGGGGCTAATGAAGAGCAGAGAATAGATTGAGTTTATAAAGTTCAAAAGAACATGCAACATGTTTGTGTGTGAGGGGGGGTTTGACACTGAACAATAAAGCTTTAGGGAACTGCTGGCTCTGCAGAGGCCCATACAGGAGAGCATATTATGGGCAGGGATGTGGCAGAGTCTGGCCGCACAATAGTGCCCCATTGCCTCATGGGATGAGGAGAGCTCTCTGGAACATGAGAGGGGAGGAGGTGTGTGGGGGTCTGATGGGTGTATTTAACATGATGCTCATCGATGACAGTTTTCCATTACTGTACGGCTGCCGCGAGTGAGAGGGAAATGAAAAGACGGAAGAGCAAGTGAGAATCAGATTGGTATTACACTCAAGTGATGATGTAATGTTTAGGCGACACAAACAGCACCCCCATCCCCCCTCTTCTTCTCTTTTCTGCTCGCTTCCTGTGTTCACCCCCCTTTTTCTCTGGGGCACAGAATAGAGCCCTCCGATTGGTTAATAGCACCATAGAGATGCTGAGAATATCCACCAACCAGGGCCCGGGTGCCCCTTCACACCGTTTCCACAGCAACCCCTCACAACCACAGTGAGCGTGCACGCATGTATGGATGTGCACGTTCGTATGGTTGAGTGCATGTGTGTATGTGTGCAGGGTATACATGTGTTTTCATGCATGTGTGCGTGACGGCTACACGTAGGGAACATGTAACAACAGCCCTCCAATGAATAGCCTTCAGTGTGTTTATCTACTGTATAACAGCTCTGGGCTGTTCAGCAGTGTGGTGCAGCTCATACAGTAAACACAACTTACTCAGCTTCTCCTCCTCGACAACAGCTGCTGCAGAAAAGTCAAAATAAAACTGCAGGTGGGGCAGACTTAATTCACTTATTTGTATATGAGATATACTGTATGTGCATAACATAACATAAGTAACACGATTACGCAGCAAAACACTCAAAATATCTACCGTACAAACAGGAATAATCGGGAATAAATATGTAAAATAAAGACAATTCACAAACAGATCAATCTCAAATATGGTACAAGTTAAGATATTAAAAAAGTATAGTTATATTACAAGGCTGGGCGATATGTTAAACATTTTTAACTGTTGAAAACATAATATTAACACACATCAAGAACTATAATGAGGTGCTGATCACTGGCAGTAAACTTGATTGTAGAAAACAAGTGTCACACACTCTGGCTCCAGATGCATTTCTTTTAATTTGATGACGCTTTGACATTTGTTCATCTTAAAAAAAGGCCGAAATGCCATCAAATTAAATGAATCGCATATGGAGCCAGACTGTGCAACACTTGTTTTGGACAATCAAAATTTTCCAACCGGCCACAATCAGCCCAACAACCAGCAACTGCCGATATATTTGCTCAGGCGTGTGTGTGTGTGAGTTAGGGTTGGAAAGTTATACAGTTCAAGAAAAACAAAGACAAAGCAAGAAAGCAGAATGCGGCAGACAGTCTGAGGATGAACATTCAGCTGCTCAAACAGCAACCTGAATTCAGCCATCACAAACTCCCTGCCGGATCAGCCAACTTTCTGTTGCTGCAGTTACACAGGTTAGACCCTACCAGTGCACACCAGCATTGGGGTTTGCACCAGGTGAAATAAAGCTGCTACAGTCACTACTGAAGGTCTGTCTCTGGAGTTTTCATCTGTACTCCTTCCAGCAAACAGTATCCTGGAGGCAGGGAGTGAGGCGGAGGGACCATGACGTGCATGAGCTAGCTAATTTGTCCTATTTGTGAGGGGGCGAGGGGGTTAACGGATCAATGCGCTGTGCGCAGCTCTACAATGGAATACAATTTTACACATTTTAAATAGTTAAAAACATTATAAAGTGGTGGTCAATGCTGATATTGTGGTGGATGCTACAAATAAATCAGTGTAGGGAAAACACTGCAGGGACAGCTGAATGTAGCAGTTTAAGGTCACTTCAAAATTTACTTTTTTATTCATTCAGTTGCACATGTAACATTCATTTTAGTAAGTCAGTAAAGTATATCTAATATAGCACCATTCACACAGCAAGGTCAAAGTGAATCACTGGAATAAAATTGTTTAAAAATAAGAACATTAAAACAGTTACTAGTTTATTTACCAGTTTTCTATACAGTGATAAATAACAGTCAGAAAGACGGGCTGACATAAGATAGGCATCGTTTTTGGAAATATGCCTTATGATTTATAGTCTCTGGATGTGTATGATTCAGCTTTTTCCCAGGGTCTAGTGTTAAAAAACTGCAATACTTTTGAAATTGCAACACTTAAAACTTGCATTTCTAACTCATCATAAAACGTACTTCATTTGAACTCGGCACAGACAGAATAAACTCACCAAAACTGTCTTGGTTAGTCTTTCCACTTTTCCAACAATCACCAACTCCGGTTACAGTCAAAATAAAACTTTAATTTACAGAGTTAGATGTGAAAATATAAAAGATGTCTCTACACGCTGTTTTTCCTCGCTGTCTCTCTGCTGCTGAGTGGCGGCTCTCACTGGTTCTTCTGAGGCAGACCATTAATGTAGTGAAATAAAATGGTGAAAATCACCTCAAAGAAAAAACTACGTGCTCAGTCAATCACAGATAACCGACATATTCATCCATTCATCCAACCCTATCTTGGTATAGTTACCTGTTCAGATGACTATTAAATAATTACCATCATTTTCCATTGGCAGTAACAATTTTCATGGAGCAGATAAATATAACAGTGCCAGCTCTCGCCTCTTTTCACTTGTGTAAGTGGTCCAGTGGTATACTAATGCATTTCTCACATCCTGTCTATTTAACATACAGTTAAGTTTTACTTTATAAATGTTAAGTGTACTTAAATCAGAAAGCCATAATGTTTTGGCCTTCAACTATACAACTAAGGCAGTGTGACAAAACGTCAACACAACTCAGTTGAGCTCATGAGAAATATGATGGCTGATGAACAAAGTGGGGAGAGATTTGTCAGAAATTATGTCAGATTAGCCTATAATTATGTAGAAATGTGTGTGATTAGATGACTGTTGAGTACACATCTCTACCTAATCTATCTGCCTGCGTTTTTTTTTTGTTTTTTTTTTTCAAAGTCATCTGCAAATGACTGAAAGTAACCATGACTGGCTGTCTTTGCTTTAGAGATGACATTATTAACATAAAACTGAGTACACTTGCTCCAGGCTGTACAGCAGCATGACAAATACAATTCCTCGCTTCTTTGATTTCTGATTTGCACTTGCACAAATACTTTACTGTCACAAAATCCCTTTAAGAGCTGCACTTAACTCTCTCAATGTAGAGGACCTGCTTTTGCAATCTTGTTGAGCCAAAGAAAAATAAACACCCCATTCAGCAGATCATCTTCCTAAATTTTACACTTTGAGTCATGCCATCTGCTTGCAGCATGAAACTCCTGAAAAACATTTTGCCTCCACAGTTGACAACATTTAAGCAAAACACAAAAAATTCTATTAAGTGCTGTTATTTTTTTACTTGTAGCATCTTTGGCTGTATAGTTATAGCGTCTACATCTATTTAAATACCCTACATTTAAACCAGATTCTCACTACTCAGACTTTGTCTTGACTGACTCCCAAATTATTTCCTTTTAAACATTACAAAAGAGAAACACGTTACGCTATCCCTGTTGTAAGATGACGTGAGATGATGTCACCACTGAATCTCTTGTAGGTCACCAGAGCTCACCTGTAGCACTGCAAAGCTATCGTTGACACACTCTCATTACACCTCGGCGTACAACCGAAGGAAAATCCCTCCAAGTTGGCAGCGCAATAACAAGCTACCGTAGCAGGTGCCTAAGTCCCCTGCAAGGCACCTCTGATCTGTTCCAATCCCCACTGTGGGCTAATAGTAGCACTCAGCATGTACACCAGGAGATGGATGGAGAGTGAGTGTAGGCCTATATGTGTCAACGTGTGTGTGGGGGTGTGTGAACGGAAAGTAAGGATGTGACCATGATAGATGTCTTGTTTCTAGTCCTCTACTGGAATCTGAGTCCCATCTTATTTAACTTTAACAACATTCATGACCAGGACCACCCACGCCTGGAGACTTTGTAAGACAACACCTGTTTGTGTGATCACCACAGCTGTTTGTCTACTCTCACACTTGCTTGGTTGTGTTATCGATCAGGTTCCCATGTCTTACCTGTGCAGGTGAAACACTTGACGTGGAAGTGGGTATCTTGTACTCGTACCACCTCTCCTTTGCATATTTCCCGACACCTCTGGCACCGGATTGGTCCTGAACTTCGTTCACCACCTGCAGATCCTTGTTGGTAAGCTGCTGGAGACAAAAAACACACAAATTTAATATTCTATTTATGTGTTACTATTTTGTAACATGAATTTAATGTCCGCCGCTAGTTACTGTTGCTATGCCTGCCTCAAGCTTTCTACTCTTGAACAGCACATATGCAGCATACAAGACTGTTGCTTGAAAATCTCAGTAATTTTTGAAGGAATAGGTTCTCTCTGACAGTGGTGGAAGCCTCTCACTTCTAGCCAGCAACAGAACAAATTTTGCCAAAATGACATCTGTTGGTGGCATTTTTTATCATCATTATAGCTAGCCAACTAATAAAGCTAACGTTACCTTCATGAGTTGGTTGAAAATGCTGTCTTTGGCTAATGTTTCAATTTGAATAATTTTAAACTGAATTTAAATGTATGTATACAGATTATACGTATACATACATATATACACTTTGAGAATAGCACTTTGAGAATTGCTTGAATAGTAATTTGAATTCAGCCATCGCAAACTTCCCCCTAGATAACTAACTTTCTGTTGCTGCCATTACACAAGTTAGACCCAGATGGCACACAGAAGCACTGGGGTTTGCTCTGGCTGAATTCAAGTTGCCGCAGTTGCTACTGAAGGTCCCCCTCCAGTGCTTCCGCCTGCTCTCCTCTGGGCGAATAGTCTCCAAGAGGCAGGGAGTGAGACGGAGGGACCACGAGGTGCATGCGCCGACTAATTTGTCCCACTTGTTGAACAGAGGCGAGCCAAGTGAGGGGCTGAGCGAATCAATGTGTTGTGTGCAGCTTTAAAATACAGAAAATCCATAAGTGTTGATATTATGGTGGATGCTACAAATAAATCAATGTAATCAATGCAAAACACCAAAATGAAACTTACAGTACACACAGTGGATGTACTAGACATGAATGGGGCTTATTTTTCAACTCAATCTGGCCTGCAAAATTATTAGGGGTGTCCCCAAATAAGAATTTCCATAATCAAATCTGATTGTTCAATTCTATTATAATCATATGTCTAGCCTATCATCGACCTACCATCAAATCTTTTTTTTCTCACTGGCTGATATTCTCATTTGCGACTTAAGTTTCTACTTTTACTACACCAGACAAAAGAGCTGACACACCCAATTAAACAATTTGTCTTCTTGACTTGGCACAAGAACGCATTTCGTGATAGGACATGTTCCATCCAGTGCTGTCCCCAGTACTGAAACGTTACCAAGAAGATCTATAGACAGACAGACAGACAGACAGACAGACAGACAGCTTTTCTTGGTTGTTCAAACTCCGACTTTTGACTAGAGAAAGAAAGAGAGATGGAAAATGCAAGCCACAAACAGCTGTTTCAAATTGCCTCCCTCTGCTGATATTGACAGAGAATTGCTCATAAATTTAAAAAATACATAGCACTCTGCTGGTGCTAATTTCTCATGTGAGTGCTCTGATAATTTAATACCAAAACTAGGCTATACATCATGATTTATTGGAAGAAACCAAGCAATTCCTTCAGCACCCCCATATCCTGAATGAAATAATCCTTTGTTTCATGGCTACATTTGCCGCCACTGCCACGATTTAACTGTGAGATTAGCTGTCGAATTGGGGTCACACCTAAAAACAATATAGAACAAAATGTGTCTGGCTTTGGAAGTGATGCTGGGTTAGGTCTCACTGTAGGTAGTAGGCTCGTTAATGAGACATGCTAAGATTTGCAGCATGTGTTAAAGCAGACGAACATTGTCTCATCCATTCCTTACACTTTTGCTCTTGTTTTTAGTTTTTGAGAGAGTTAGAAAAAAACTATCCAAGCTCTATACATAAAGTTTCGATTACTAGAGCCCCATGTACACAGCTTCAGCATGTAAAGAAATCCAAAGCTTGACAGTCGCCAGGCCACAATCAACATTTCTGTCTCCAGCCACAGCGAATGCACTATCCACTTTAATGGACATAACATTGCATTAATTCAAAATCATAATGGATTTCAGCATTAAGCTGAACAAAACTGCTTTTCAAATTCAACGGTTTTTCCACTGTATGCAGAAATCCATCACCAGAACTGGGGCTTCTAGTGCACTACAGACTGTACTGTGTGCAGTTCACACAATAAGATCAGTGTGTAGCTCTGTCAACACTTGTTCTGAAGCTGTGAGGTCTGACACCTATGTAAGCTGGGTAAGCTCCAGGCTTTCTCTCCCACTGTCTCTATTTTTCACACACTCACACGGGCTGACACACACATGCACACACACACACACACATACATTGCTGCGTCAGGTTAGAAAGTGGATAGATCTCCTTACCTCATTATGCATTAGCTTACATGTCAGACTCTTGCAAGGCCGATAGCTATTTCACATTGTCAGGAAAGCAAGTTCTCACATACAGCCTTAACATTAATGGAGCAAAGGCTCTCACAAGCAAAAAGCTCCAAATGATAGATTAATTTGATCTTAAATGAGTGTGGAAAATTAATTTATCTAAGCCCTCTTAGGCTATCAGAGGCTCTTTAAAGGTCCATCCTCTCTTCTAGGCCATACAAAGATTCTCTTGCATCCACAAGCACAGATGACCAGCCTTCAAATACTGAGACTGTGCCAGAACAGCTGGGTTCACAGTCTCTTATTTTGCTCCATCTTCCTGAAGGAGCATGTGAGTGGTCCTACACTCGGTGGAAGGGGTATAATGGCAGGGTAACCAGCTGGCCTTGCTGTCTACCTGAAGAGCTGACTGAAGGACTTTGCTGCTTTAGTCAGAGCAGCACCAGCATATGTGCTGGCGTGACAGAGCTACTGATTCCATTTCACTGGATGAATCCCAGAGGACTTGCAGCACTTAAAAAGTCTAACAGCCTTGCATGCCTCATAGCCTGTGAGCACCCTTTGCATGCACCGAGTTTGATGAAAGTATATTCATGGTGTATAGGCTACAGTATGTGAACTGACTGAGTGTGAAGGCATGCATACATCCATGGGTGCAAGCAGGGGTGTAGTGCCATTTGCTAAAGTACCGAAGTGCACCCATGATCACGGTTAAGTTGTGGCTCATTTTGTAGGTTACATAACCACTGTTCTAAAGGTGGCAACTTATAACATGAAAGGATATTTGGCTGCCTTTTCATCTTTACTAGTTAACAGTAAGACTGAGAAAAAAATTATCTAATTCCTGTGCTGCTCAAAAATTACCGCTGGCAGCTACCGGCAAGTTTGCAAAAACTTAATCTCTAAACTTGGAGAAAAAAAGTGGCGGAGCCTTGTCCAGTGCACTCCCTCAGCACTACACCATCGGGTGCAAGACAGAATGAATGCATGACTGTTGTTTATTTTCCTGTTCAGGACAGGAGCGTGGGCATTGGAAATATGCAATCATGATTAATTCCCACTCCAATCTCCCACACTCAAGTCTCTGTTAGTTCATTGTTTTCCTCACAATGCTGGCAGCACTAATGGGACCCACTACCCCTGCTTGATAAGTGCTCAGCCACTGGTTCAAATAATGACACTCCCTTGACAGTGGGGCTTTTATATACATATATATATGTGTGTGTGTGTGTGTGTGTGTGTGTGTGTGTGTGTGTGTGTGTGTGTGTGTATGTGTATGTGTGAGACCAGGCAAAGGGAGTCTTTTTTTTTTTTATCGTAAAACCAAGCAACACTGATCTCATCAGGTGTGAATGAGAGATAATGGGAACTAATGGCAGTACATGCAAGCCTTTGCCAACACCTACTGAAAACACACAGGACATTTATTTACAATGCTGACCTTCTGAAATATTGCCAAAAACCCTGGCACAGCATAACCTCCTCTGCTTTCACCGCCCAGCCAGGCAAAGTTATATAAAAGAAATACTTGTATAAAAGAAACAACATACTGCATATAGAACCTGAGCGACGTGCCAAATGAAGACTGTCAACACATACTTAGATTAAAAAGGCAGAGGTGCGGCAAATAGCAAAGATTCCCGCTGTTGTTCAACAAGTATGTTCAAATGAATGAACTGCTTATTGAAGTCGTTGGATGTGCATGCCAAAAAGCCTCACCTACGTGGAGAAACCAGGCACACAATCAGCTCAGGAGAAGCATTACGCAACACTATCTAATTGTGTCAGGGCGTTTATTCTCATTGAACACAGCCATGATCTCTCCAGCTAAACCCATTATAGGGCTCTCAAACAACCCCTCATCCTCTCCCATGCTGAGGTGTTGAGTCATTCTTCTAATGATAGCCGCCAGACTACAGGTGTAATCCACTGACTCCAAATCAGTGGCAAGTGCCTCGGGAGAAAACAGCCTACAGCAGACAGGTGAAAAGAACAGGGCCAGGGTCAGAGCAGCCGACAACATCCCCAGGGACTGAGAGGCTGCTACTATTTCTGCCCCTGACCTGACAGCCCCCGGGAGGAACATGCTGGGAGCTCAGTCACAAGGGATGCTGGGAGATCAGTTGTGACGAGGGAGTGGAGTGAAGAGTAAGGCAAAGAATCAAAAAGAAGTGTGTGGACTCAAGATGAATTATTAAAGGAAAAATATTTCACTTCTTTTACTTTACTTTGTAGTAAGTAACATAACCATTCTTTCCAGATGTATCAGCTTAGTAGGGAAAACTTGCAGATCTAACCCAGGTTTGCCTGATGCTTGAAGTCCATCATTAAAGTTTACCCAACAGGTTTGCATATCTGCCTTTTTATTGCATCTGTCAGAAGCCCTTAAAGAACGGTCTGACCAAGAAGCAGTGAAGAAAATGTAGCGTAAACTGCAGGACACATGTACATCTGCAACAAGAGAGAGGAACAGGAGAAGAGTGGACAGCCAGCCATCAAGAAGAAGTTGAAATCTATGGAAGCAATGTCCTTCTTAAAATCTTCCAAGACAAGGAGAGGGTAACAGCAATGATGATGCTTACAACGAAGTGCAGTCTAATAGTTGCACAGCATCACTTCATAACTCAGGTGCCAAATGCAACACGAAAGCTGAAAGTGGTGACAGCCAGGGAGGCAACGTCAGTGGAGAAAAACAAGGAAGCAACTGTGTCTTTAGATTTTGCCTCGCACTGGGAATTTTTGTAACAAATAAAACAAGAAATCGCTACAGGTTCAGTGTGCAAGAACCAAAGTTTAAAAATGCACGTGAATAAAGGACTTGGTGTCAAAAGCCTTAAGCAGCTTATATGTTAGTGATACCTACCTGTAGCTTCAATTTTCACAAGCTATTGTTGAGTAAGTATAAAAGTAAGTGATTTTGGAGAAAAGGCTAAATATTAATAGAGCTTCTTCAAAACTGGGCCTGCGGTTAAGGGTTTGTGACAACATAGAAGTGGCGTCTGCTCAGTTTAGTAATAGCTCAGTGGTACTTGGTAAGCTGGTATTCAACAAATCTTCACAAGCTGTGCATGTCTTGTCAATCGGGAGTTTTCCAAGTTCTAATTTTTAGCATTTTCTGAGGCAAAAACTGCATAAATCCTACAATAGACATTTCTACCAAACACATCATCAGTTGTCACCAAACCAATCAGTAAAGTGAACTAATATATAGTTTGAATAATGGAAGCAAGACGCATGCTTCAAGAAGTCACTGTATTGAAGTGACTGGTTAATGCCCCAGCTTTTCTCTTTAGATACATCAGATATTTTACACAAGATCATTGGGTCTCAATCCCTTATGTGTCTTAGTGGCAAATTAAAAACATATTGATTCATTATGAATCCCATAAGAGCCTCAGATCCACAGGGCTCAGCCCACTGTCTGAAATAAGAGTTACTTGCTTCAGCAATTGAGAAACATGGTGTTGTTGGGGAAGATTCTCGGTCATCCATGTCATGGTAATCTTAAGTGTTATATCATAAGCAACTGGATTTGCTTGAGTTTCTTGAAGAAGATTCCAGAGTCCTATGACTCTGGAAGGATTCACACCCACACAGAATTTTAAGCCTACGACTCCGCACCAGTCCGTTAGAACTGAAGAGGCCACTTGGATGAGAAGGGAAACGTCTTCACAAAACTCGAGCACGTCCAGCTGTCTACAATATAGCACTAAATATAGTGTTAAAGAGTAAACCAAAATCCAAGCTTCAAAACATTTCTTTAGGTACCTCTGAATCATATCACTGTTACTACATTAATGTTTTTTTCCCCACAGGTTCAATTGAATGAAACTATCTGGTTAAAGGAGTATCTAGCTAAAATATGCTCTTTGTTTTTAAGGAGGACATCCTATTTAAAATCAGCACTGTGTCCTATGTATTGTCCCAACAAAGCAATACCATGCCTCCCTGTCTGTAATCAAATGCATCCAGTGATCAGGTGTCTCCCTGCCACCACCCCCCCTCCCTTCTCTTTATCTCCCTTCGTCTCTGTCAGGACCTTGGCCAGGAGCATTCATCAGAGCAATGATAGCGTCCAGTGGTATCACAAACATACTGTCACTCTATGGAGGGAGAAAAAGGTCAGACTGCTACTGACAGTCTGAATGATCACTCAGTCCCACCAGAAGCCAAGGTCATGGAGACCGAGACCTTGAGGATGCCACATACAGCACAGACCCATTGGTGTAGCTTTGAGCCGAACAAGTCTTCTTTACTTACAGATTAAATGGAAACAATTTCCATGCAGTCTCCATTGTTCCCTTTCCACACGCCTTTAATGGCTGTACACAAATCAAACTAAACACCACTGTAGTAACCACAATGACTGTAACTGCAAATGAACAAGAGAAACATGTGCCTAATTTTATGTTGGACTGTAAATACATACCAGTTGTACACGACTGTGTAGTGTATGATGAATATTCATGTGTGCATCCCAGCATCTGTGTTTGCATCTGCGCATCTTTGTCTCCCACCTTTGTTCTCTGTGTTATTGAACTAAGGCGTCTGGCAGGAGGAGTGATAAATGGTTTTTGGCTCTGGTTTGGACTGCTCACCAGATGAGGCAGAAGAGCAGGAATCATATATGATACAGCTCCCCTCCCTGTCTACCCTTGTTCTGACTCATTCCCCCCACAACCCAGAAAAAAACCTGACATCAAACCAGCAAGGGAAATATCCATCATGTAATTGAGTGCCGTCCCATGTATCTATACATTTATTTTTTTTCCTTCTAGAAGCGGGGCCTAAGGAGGACACTGTCTGTCAGTGGGCCACTGGATCAGTCTTTTCATTCATACACTTTGATCCAGACCAATGTATTATATCTCTGTAATGACTTGCCATGAAATTAAACATGAATATTAATTGTTCCCAGAGGGTCATTTCATAAAATTTTGTGGACTCTCTGACATTTTGTCTATCACCGTCATAAAGTGACGTTATTGCACTATTGGCAACCCACTCCTTTTGCTTCTGTGGCCACCATCATGTCAAAGCAGTCTGTCAAAGCACTACATTTTAAACGTTTTACACCATCTCAGTAAATATTAGACTCTTCAAGTACCACCACTATGACGGACGTGAAAATACAGTAGCATAGGCCTATGCTTTTTAGCAACGTATCCACGCAGGAAGCAGGTTCATACCTACAGTAATCAGAGGATTGTTTATTGTTGACTGTTGTCAGCCACAGCCATGCTGTACAAAGGGGTAGCACTAGAAGTGGCACTTAAACTCTTCCGCAAAACTCTCATAGACTGCAAGGGCCACAGTGTTTCCCACAGAATTACAATCTATGTGTGGCGTTAGATGATGACGGAAGGGCAGGGGGCACGCGCTGACTTTCCATGTTTTTTTTTCTTCAATTGTCTGCGTGTCCTTGTATCACTGTTTGTCCCCTCTCTAAATTCTGTGTATTTTACAGCTCTGTGAATGCAGCACAGGTGCAACTCTTCTTTTTTTTTCTTAGCAGCAGTTTGTGGAGTTTTGGAGTGAATTGATCAGTCAATCCGATCAGATCAGCTCAATGGATGAGAGGAGCAGCTGTTTGTGAGTGAAAGCAAACTTTAGACCTAGCGAGATTTATACAAAATCCTTATTTGATTATACCACTAAAAAGTGGGCGGGCTTGGATTGTAGTGTGATACTGAGCTACAGCGAAGTCGGCTGCTGTTCAGACCGTTGGCTCCTCACTCACCTTCTTCGTTGTTACATCAGAAGGGGGATGAAGGAGAGACGGATGAATTAGATATCGGCCACACTGTTTTGGAAATTAAAAAAAAAGTGTTGCCCACTGATATCGGAAGACATATCTCTTCCTATCTCTCTCCATATTGCTACTACAACCCCCAAACGGTGAAGTGTGGTTTTATATGACTGATGTGGCTAGCTAGTGGCCCAAAGGGATCCCAAAAGTTATTCGAGGATTCATTGTCTGGTTACTATTAATTTATTCTCCAAATTTGGCAGGAGTGGAAATTAACCTTTTTGTCCACCTCCCACAGTGGCTGGTGGATTCCAAAATCTACCAGCCACTCAATAGACTGCTTTGGTTTTTTGGCTGGTGAGTGAAGAAAATCGAGCAGCCACCTACATATTTTACCAGCATTTGGCTGGTGGCTGGTGCTAATTTCCTACCCTGAATTTGTGCCAATCCTTTTAACTGTTGTTGAGATATTTTAGTCTGGACCAAAGTGTTGTACTGACTGACTGCTAGTGTTGCTAAAAGACTATTCATGAGACTACATAGCTGAGCAAAATGGGCAATACTTCCATGGAGACTGCAACTATGGCTGGCGTTGATTTCCATACTTATCATGTATTCAAACCATATATGTCTTAATCATTAAGTTGCATGAGACGCAGACGCGCTTTTTGAAGTTAAGACACCCAAATGGGAATGCCTTTCGGATGTGTTTCGTCTGAGAACTCTCTGCTATAGAGGGAGGAAGAGAGAGAAGGAGAGAGCTGTCAGTGCTGTCTGTGATGTATGGCTCTGCAGATCCCCTCAGGTCCCTGAGCTCAATGATCAGGATATTGATCAACATGTGTTTTATCACTCCCCTGAAACGCACATACTGTATGTACAGTACACTGTACCTCAGAAACGGCCTGATTTGCCAGTTAGGCTACATTTTTTGCAAAACTTGTGTCTCCACTCTGCCCGAATATAGTGTGCATATAGTGGTACATCTTAAGTATGTTAAACCAAGGTCCTTTCCACCAGAAACTAACCTGCTGCACACACAGTCCTGCCTCGACCGCCAGCCAGGCAGAAAATAGTCTGACCACACACACACACACACACACACACACACACACACATAGAAAACCCAGTGACCATGAGAGATAGAAGGCCCAGAAGATGAAGACAGACAGTCAGAGCTGTGTGTAATTACTCTGTGTGTGTCGATGGCCTCTGGGCTATCACACCCAATGCAGCGGAAAACACGGCACACAGCACAGCCTAACAGGCCCATTCATGTCCAAATCTTGAGTGTTGAGAGTGGACGGGAGCATATGTTTGACTGACCAGAGGGGTGGGAGTGAGGAGAGGAGAGGAGAGGAGAGAAGAGGAGAGGAGAGGAGAGGAGATGGTCTTTCCTCAGCTCTGATGCCTGCTGTGTTTATGCCTAAAGCCAAAATACAGACACATGTCACACCATCATCTGCCTGCTGTGACTATGCTGACACACACACACACACACACACACACACACACACACACACATACATGGTACTGCACACGTACACAAGATGGCACGTATTCACAGGCAAATGGTAAACCACAGGTTGACATGTTGTTGATGTGTGTGTTTGCCTGCATTTCTTGTTTAAGCACATGCTTTTAAATCATCAGAGCCTGTGACAGCTCGCCACACGCCGGCTGTATGCGCTCCTCCTCCTTCTGTGTCAGCTGAGAAAAGCATTTTGAGGCTTAACAAAAGAATTCTAAACATTTTCTCAGGGAAGCCAGGAGCTGCGACACCACTCCCAGCACGCACGGCACCGGGAGCTGGCAGTCAGGCAAGGCTCGGTACCACAGGGTTAAGAGCACTGGATGAATAATGTAGTGCCACACAATGACAGGCTAGATTATGAATGATGCAGTAAGACCCGGTTCCTCCTGTAGACACGGAGGACAGGGGAGGGAGGACAGGAAGCACATGACACCATCAGTTCACAGAGGACCTTGTGCTCATCAACTTCTACTGCCCTTACTGATAGCCAAGAGGGAAAGGGGGGGGGGGGGGGGGGACTTTCTTTAAAAGTCTTATCTTGGAGAGCCACGCCGTATGAATCAACCAGTGAGAACTTGAGAACAACAAAGTGGAGGCATGCATACAGGCGTGCACATGCTCACACAGCTGACCAGCCAGCCCTACAGGGAAAGCCCTGATTCAGCTGACAGAGGATCAGGGTCACAGTCAGCTAATACAAGGTCAGCTTAGCATCATGGCAGGCCCCGGGCCGAGTGTAGGGTACGTATGACAGAAGCCCTCGGGCTGTCAGACTTATTTGTCATGTGCTGCATCACAGTGAAGCAAACTCCACGAGACCAACAGCGGTCACGTCAGAAACCTCCAGCTCCAGGGGCTTCCTGCTCCTGCAATGTTAGAAGACAGGTGGAGTTTTATGAAGAGGCAACAGCTGAGAGCTTGGGTGGTCTCCCATGAGAGGTCAAATGTACTGCTGATAGTAGCGAAGAGGATGAGGAAGGAGAGAAGAAGATGAAAGAGAAGTGACGGAAGAGGGGAGCAGACACTGGGAGGGCCCAAGCAACACCTGTTATTGGGATGAAGAATCCCAAAAATGCCCCTGGATACATGAACTCTGGGCAAATGCTACTTTGACCTCCAGATATACTTAGCTCTCCTATCCTCTCTAAACCTGCCCCAAGTCTATTATAGAGGTTTGCTGCACACTATAAGCAGAGGCATAATTCACAACAACAGTTCTATAATTATGTACTGGATGTACATAAGAATACAATTTAATATATCTGTGTAATTTAATTTAACAGAATACTGAGGTGAATTGAAATTACATTGTTTATATTGACACTTGCAATGGTCTGTTTGATCACATAAAGGCTACTATTGTTCACTGCTGCTCTCACATGTAGGTATTGTCTTTGCGCTTCAAGTGGAGAGATAAAGCGCGCAGGAATGGACTTACCACTGGAACTCATGATGCCCAATGTTTATCTCAAACAAAGCGCCTCCGTCGACAGTAATCCCATAAAGCAACAGCAAATCTTCACGGAGCAGTTCACTCCTTCCAAATTGTGTAATTAAAAAAATATCCAGCAAACGCAAATGATGCTTCTCACTCTCCTGCTTCCAGTCCAGTGTCTGAGAAGGTGGACAGAGCCCGGAAAGATGCGTCCAATAAATGTGTGAGAAAAGAAAAATAAAGCGAGGATATTTCCAGTGATTGTAAAAATCCAAAATAAAGCTCCTGATCTTGCTGTGTGAGAATGTCGGTCGCGTGTGTGTGTGTTTTTTTCTCTCTCCCTCTCCCAGAGAAACAGGCGCCAGTTCCAACACAATGCTGCTCAGTCGGATTCCACCTTCACATTTTCGCTCCTGGCTGATTCCAGCTCCGCCGCGCTCTCCCTGGCGGTGCACTGCTGCTGTCACCGTGCGCCTCTCACACACTCAGCACACACACAGCACTCCTGTTCCGCCCTGCACCTTCAAAATAAATAGACCATAGAAATAGACTGAACCTGTTGTATTTAAGCCTGCAAATTACTCAAAGTCTAACCAAATAAAATACCCTTAATTTGCCCTTAACTTATCAAACACATGAATATAAATCAAGGAGTTTCGTTTGCTTTAATTTAATGACAATTAAAACATAACAAAAACATTTACAAGCCATATTATGAATGAACTTTTCAAATAGATTTTAAGGGATGCATGGCTTTTTCCTCAATTTACACATTAATTTGACATATTTCATTTAATCCATTAATTCTCAGTTGCAGGTGATATTCAGTTAAGGGCCTAAGGGACCTTATAAAACCCAAAACTAAACCCCTTAAGGACACTCTTTTTTGAAAGCTTTTAAATATATATGTAAAAAAAAAAAAATAATGAAATACTGATACTCAACTTGCAGCTTGTGGAAAAAATCTGGCCCACAATAAAACTAAAGAGTGAGTGCAGAGTGCATTGAAAAAAGCATCAAAATAGACCTTTTTTTATAAATAATAATTAAAAAAAAAAAAGTGCAAGGGAAAAATCCTTTAGGTCAGTGGTTCTCAACAGGCCCAGCCACGGGGTCCAGTCTTCCCCATAGTCATAGTTCAAGGTCCACACAGTTTAATATATTCAGTAATATACTTGCATTTGAACATGTAGTTGAGCTAGTTTGCTGTCTCTGTTAAGTAGCTGTGCGTAAGTCATTCGCTCTACAGCAGGAGATGGCACTTGAAAATAACAGCTCTGTGCCAGAAATTCACTGTACCTCAAAATAAAGTTTGTTTTTTACAAATTTGACACTTCTGTGAGTCACTTACGGTCCATTCATAAAGGACCTGTGACCCACTTTTGGACCATAACCCACCTGTTGGGAACCACTGCTCTGGACTCCCTGACAGAGGTCTGTGCTACGCCCTCAATGTCCTTAAATCCTAAAACACTCCTGCATACACCTGTCCTTTGTAGGGCTTGTGACAGGCTGCACCGGCTGCTGTGACTGGCCCCTAACCTCCAGACATTTAGCAAAAGTGTCCCCCAGGCAAAGCAAAGTGAGTATCCCTATTTTAAGGGGTAATTTACACATTACTTTGGCGGCATCTGCCCATCCATTAATGGTTAAATTAAGGTGTTAGTAAGGAATGTTAAGGGTTCTCAAAAAGGCCAAAAATTAACCCCTTAAAACATGCCATCCAAAGTAGATTTGAAGAGGTGCATGACATTCCCCTACTTAATTTACAAATAATTAATTGTAAGTGTTTCCCTTTATTGTTGAGCTTTTATTCTGTTAGACCTTCATCAGAGCATACATGAAGCAACAGTGGACAGGCAGTATGCAACAAACCCGTGCATGACCCTGGTGGTAGAAGCTCCACCTCCTGGGAGTTGTAGTTCCCCCTCAACAATAAAGTCAAACACTGCATAGATGTAAATGTGCAAAAATATTTTTCTACCAATCTGGACTTCCTGTTGTTTCCAGTACTGCGCCAAGACCAAGCTGGGTGGAGCAGTGGTTGTTTTGTAAAATGATCAGTTTAAAATGTTATCGTGTCTGAAATGTCACATTAAACATGTAACATGTAATATGATGTTATCACAAATTGTTATTATTTTTTTTTCTAAAATCAACATTGAAATAAGGACTCAATCCTCTGGAAAGTGCCAGTTTGTGAAGTTGCAGTTTGGACATATTCATCCAGGCATTAGCACACACCAAGCAGGCTGTCTTTCTCATATTTCACTGTAGCTGTCATAAGATAATGTCTTAATTAGAAGTGAAAGTACTTAGTGACTACTTAGTGTTACTTGGATCTGGAGACCACGTAGCTGCGAGCAGAGTTGCATGATTTTATTGTGAAACTCAAGTTCTATTATTTCCGGTGTGGCTCTGCCTCTCTGTGGGTGACTTGACTGCTCCCTGTCTTTATCCTGGGTTAAGCGACGTCACTCCGGGCTGCTGTGGACGCTTTGGGGACACTGTAGCCTACATCACACTACTGGAAGTGTTAAGTGTTCAAAAGCCATTAGTCTCAGTCTTCATTCATTTTTCACAGAAGGTGAGATAAAGATTCTCAGTGTCTGCAGCGTTTTAAATTCATTTAACAGTGAGTCAGGCCAGTGTCATTTAAAATGGGGCAGAACAATATGAATCACATTAGTAACCTTTGAAGAGAACTACAAAGAACACTTGAAACTAATTGATTGAAAGACACTAGAGAGCCTTTGTGAGACAGAGACTTGTTGGTGTGTTTTGCAGGGCTTGACTGGGCTTGTTGCTAAAACTGTTCAGACACCGCCCTCTTCTGGAAAGTCGACGTAAGCAAATTAGTTAATTGGATTATTTACGGTGGAGCTGTTGTGGAGGAGAGGAGGTTAAGTGTGAAGCTGTGGACAGACTTACTATGCTGTGTTTGGTTGTAGAACCACAGTGATTACTTTAACTGGCCTGTGAGTTTGTCCCAGCACTTTGACTTTGTATGGTTGACAGCAGAGCTGTTGTGCAGTCTGACTAAATGTTGTGTTTGCATTCAATAGGATCAGTGGTATCAGAGTGGAAAGATCTCCATCTTATGGTGAAACACCCATCCGCTGTTTCCCAAACAGTCTCATTAGTCAAGTCAAGTCATGTTTAAAAATAATTGATGTTGGCTGGATGCAACATACAGTAAATGACCCATCAAAGGACGTCGAGACTACAGAGAAAACAGCAGGCAACTTTATTGGAGCTGAAACTGTTGAGGTTTGTGACATCTATCTATCTATCTATCTATCTATCTATCTATCTATCTATCTATCTGTTTTGTGTTTCCTGGTTTTAAAGGCTGTATTACAGTAAAGTGATGTAATTTTCTGAACTTACCAGACAGTTCCAGCTGTTCCATTGTTTGCCTTTACCCACTCAGTCATTATATCCACATTACTGATAATTATTTTTAAAAAAAATCTCACTGTGTAAATATTTTGTGAAAGCGGCAATCGTGAACCCTACAATAATATCTATTAAATATTAAAGTATTTGGTCTAAAATATCGATTGATTTCCTCCTTATTGCCCAGCCTAATCTGGAATGCATTCCAGTACTATTTAATTGTTATTTATTTGACCTTTATTTGACTTGGCAAGTCATTAAGAACAAATTCAATTGTAATTGTTCGTCACTGTTGTAGAGGGTCAGGTCTGCTGAATGCTTGATAATATTTTGGTATGGTCTATGGTACTATGTGTGTACTGTTTTTATTAAGCTGTGTGTGTGCGCGTGCTGTTGTTATTAACCGACTGCCGTGTCCGGTGTCCTGAGGAAGCCCTGGTTCTGAATCCTGTAGGAAGCTGGACAATGGCGGGATGTGAGAGGCGCCCCTCTCTTTCTCTCTCTCTCTCTCTCTCTGCAGTCTTACCACTTTGGTTCTGGAGCTCAGTGGTTGTACAAGATGTTTTCTCTTTGTCCTTTAATCTGCTTTACTCCCTCGGTTTGGTTTTCAGTTTCAGCGGGGTGCTTTGTAAAGCCCTAGTGTGGATTTCAGCGAAAGGGAAATGGATATCAAATGTTAAAAAGCAATTTAGAAATTCCTTCATCATGGAGGTGCTCTGTTGGCAAAGAGGACAAAAGTTTGTACTGTATGACCTCAGTGTCCTAAATTCGTCATTGTTTCGCTGTCCAGGAGATTGAAATCATAATCTAAGACTGTAGCCTGTCTTGTGTTCATGTTTATAGAGAAGAAGAATTCTTAATCTTACTGAAACAAATGAAAAATCTAATATAATACGCCACACAATGATTTTAAATGTATTATCCTGTTTGTACTACACTGTGTTTACTGAGCTGGGCCAAGTCAGTATGGATAATGATTTACTTAAATTAACCATCTCCAGGGTGTGTGTATTCGTGTGGGTGTGGGTGTGTCACTGTGTAGGCCTGATGCGTACTGGGTGCTGATTGTGCTCATGTGTCAATCCTGCGTTGTGCTTTTGTCCTCCAAAGTGATGTGGCAGAAAAACAGGAAGTTGGCCTTCCTGTGCAATGAAGGCAGCGGGGCAGGAGGCCGTCAGGTCAACGTGGCGCTGTCACTGTCTGCAAAGGCGCCGGTGCCCCCTAATCGACAGTAAAGGAAAACATCCCCTCGTATGTGTTATTACTGGAATAAACCGGCACACTGTTTACATCACTCTGTGCCCTCTGATGGAAACTGTTTGCTTAATCACGCCGACTGCACAAATTATGCCTTTTTATGAGATGCTTAACACATGGCAGCGGCGGCGGCCGTGTTTTTGTTGCAGTCCTAATGTATTGCCACATTGTATAGCCTAATCATCCCATCAGTGTTTTCCTATTGAAGGTAATGTGTCTTTTGTTTGTCACACTCGGGCCATATGTCCACCAGTAGCACTGATCAGCAGTATTCTGCATTCTTCTCTAACCCTCACAATCCTTGCCCTTTGTCCAACCACATGGCTGGGGGAAAGTACACACACTCACACGTACACACACACACACATAATTTAGCATCCACCCTGTAATGCAATGCTGATATCTCCACCCATTCCTGGCTATTCCTAATTTGTTTCTATTCAGTACACCCACATTCCCTCCCTTTCTCTGCCTCACACACACCACGCACACAGGCACGTTTTTGCAAACAGAGCAGAATAAATGGTCTGTGTCCTGCAGCCTTGCATAGCCAATTGCATGATCACATGTGCAGTGCGGGGCTGATATTCTGTGTTCAGGGTGACTTTGTCATGGTGCACTGGGGGCTGGGGATACACAATCAGTTCCAGAGTTTATATTTAACTAAGCAGGCAAAAAACACAAGAAACCAAAGCAACGCCAGCCTGGGGATTATTATCTCCCAAAACACAGACAGGGATGGACGTGACCCAGAAAGTGAAAAGGTGTTAATGATAGGGAGAGGTCACTGTTATTGCACACGAGAGTAAATATTTCACATTTCGCAGTACAATAAATGGAATGCTGGGCAGTGCTGTGAAGGCTCTGCACCTTTAGGAATGAAGATTAGTGATTTCTCAGGTATGGAAACAACAATTGCTGAATGTTTGTGCCTTCAATCAGCTGTCATCTTCTGAGTGCGGGTGCGTCAAACCAAACTGGTGCGACTGGTGTTGTAGAATGAGGAAATAGGCTGACTCTAAATGGGAAGTGGTGCCACATAATAGCTGGGCTTTAACAACTTTGCAAGACAGATTAAAATGCAATTATAACCTGACCTCTTTTCGTTGGTTAAGTTTCCTTTTAGGCTTTCCAAAGTTTGACTGAGAAGAAGTGTGCGTGTGTGTGTGCGTGTGTGTGCATGTGTATGTGTGTATGGGGACAGGGGTGAGTGAGGAAAACAGAGACAGAGAGGGAGAGAGAAAGGGGAGGCTTTGCCCTTGCCCCAAAGAAACCATGGGAGGAGTTAACAGCAAAACTTCCTCAGTCAGTGACATGCCGTCTGGGATAGCCTCTGTAGCGCTCAAAGGCACACACACACATTCTCACTGACTTACACACTAAGGTATTGCTTTCTTTTTCTGTTTCTACTCTCCTGTGCTTTTGGGCCAACAGCGGAGAATGACAGCAGCTCCAGCAGCTGTCATGAGATGCAATTCACCGGTTAAATGGTGAAACCACACACACACACATTCACAGAGCACATAGATACACACACACACACGCTACGCACATGAGGAATGAATTGAGAGGGGAGCGCTGGCAGCAACACAGAGGTAAGAGCTGTTTTTTTTTTCCTACATTAATAATGTCTGACTGCTCTTTATGTCTTACTGTATCATAAACTTTGTCCTATTTAGCAGGATTAACACTGCTGCACTTTGTACTTAGTCACACCATAAAGTTTCTCCTAGTCAGAGTATAGGATGGACATAAAAGCTGTAATGTAGTGATTGCAGGTCCTTATTTTGTTCACTAGTGCCTTGATAATGAATGTAAATGCTCCTTAAGTCTTCTAAAGGGCAGAAAAACTGCAAAAAAGTGAAATAAAGGAATGTTAGATTGTCCACAAAGCTTGGTGATTATACTTCCACAAAGTTTGTTTCAGTATCTGTACAAATGCCGCTATGCAACAGTGTGGGAATCTCCCTGCGGGGAGCTCTGTCCTAGACACACAGGCATGCCTGCAATCGAGCTAACAGGGGGTTAGTCTAAACTTAGAGTCCCTAACCCCCTGTCTCATATTACTCTCCGCTAACTCCTGTACCACATTTTCCGAATCTACAAACCCCGGGTTGTACACATACGCAGTCCCAAACACCTCAATCAAACCCTGCTCGGCATGCATGTGAACACAGCCAGACAGACACTGCTGACACCATATGTTTCTTATTAGGCTGAATGCTATTGTCATGGACTGCCGAGTGTCACAATTGCAGCCCAGGCTTTTGCTGTGGTTTCAGACTGTGTGGAAACTGCAAGGTTGTTTATGGTATGTGGTCATTGGACTCGTCAATCCCTGTCATTACAGGTGATACACACTGTGCTTGTGGGTCAACATTCCTTTAATCATATGTGTGCTGATTATATGAGGCTGTAGTAGTGCTGTGCAGGGCGTGCAGTCATTCAGAGGAGGGAGGTTTTGACCCTCCTTCTGACAGGAAACATTAACTAGATCAACAGGTGTTCAACTAAGATGTGATTTAGGCTTATTGTATACAGCACCACTAGCAACACATTGTTTTCACTGACAATCTCTGTATGTTTGAAAGTGGATGCCACTGGAGACAACCAATGCCCCTTGTGCAGCATTCGGAGCAAACAAAGGGCCAAGCATGTGACCGCACATATCAGCCTTGAGCAGTCTGTGTTTATTAGATTAGAGAGAATCTGTTGCACTATGAGAAACAAGCAGGGGAGTCTTAAGAGTGTCAGGATATGCCCTGACACGACTATGGCCTGTTTACGGCTTTCTGCCTCACAAGATACACACACACACACACACACACACACACACACAGATTCGATCATGACCAGTCAGCCGCCACATAAACAAGATGAAAAGACTGGTCTCAGACAGAGATATCAGCCTCTATGTCTCCAGCGTGTTCAAGCAGTGGAACAATCAGGGCGCAAAGGAGGAAGGAACTGTATGCATTTGTTTCCCACAATCACAGATTAACAAGCCATGGCAGCTGACAGAAGTCACAGACAGCATTATGCACAGAGCATCTCACCCTCTGTAATGTAACACTAAGTTGTTCCAATCAAATCATCATCCTGTTGTGTGTGTAATTATCATTATGTTTGAAAGAGCTGGGAATTTATGAGGCAGAAATATACTAGGAAGTTGCATTATGGGAAATGTAGTTATACAAATCCCAACCTCTTCTTCAGTTTTGACTAATCTTTCTTTAATCATATTTTCACAAGCCCCCATCTTCATGAAAGCACAATGCTAAATCACTAGTGTCCCTTTAAGGACTCTTCAGATCAGTATAGTGTTAGTTCACTACTGACAACCTGCAGCCTCCACACAAAACAGATACATCTGAACCCCTTAAGGTTACATTTATCTGCGCATACAGCTTCAGTCTGACATCATCCCAATAAAAAGGGTCTCCTCTACTCTCAGATCTACAGGAGTTTGTTTCTAGAGTGGTGTATTTATGTTAATTTTATTTCCTTTTACATGTAGATTAATAAAGCTTGAAATTCAGTTTGCAGGGCAGTGGGGGGAGGGGGGGGGGGTTCTCTCATACAGCAAGAGTAATTCAGTTTTGTTCAAAATACACCATATAGCACACTGGTTCAGCTTGTTAGATGCAAGCATTATGGGTGCGGGAAACAGCATTAAAAAGTGCTGTAACTGGGGCGTCGGTAGCGTAGTGGATAGCGCTGGCGCCCCATGTACAGAGGCATCGCCTCGCTGCAGCAGCCGCGGGCTCAAATCCAGCTTGCGGCCCTTTGCTGCATGTCAGTCCCCACTCTCTCTCTGTCTCCCCATTTCACTCTCTGTCCTGTCAATAAAGGCAAAAAGCCCATAAAAATAATCTAAAAAAAAAAAAAAAAAAGTGCTGTAACATTTCACAACAAATGTATTCCCCATTATTTCAAGCAAAATTATACAGGCTCAGAATGTAAATCAAGTTTTTAATAATTTGGCTTATATTGTATTAGCCTATTCTATTTCATGACATTTTTATAAAACATTTCCACATTAAAGGCACTGTGTTGCAGTATCTTTTTCTTTATCCTATTATAGAGTAACATAATCTGTCTTTTAGCTACAGTATCATTAGAATTATTAGATTCTACTGATATCAGCTTGTATTTTT
The DNA here is from genome assembly GCF_011397635.1 of Epinephelus fuscoguttatus. Lineage (NCBI taxonomy): Eukaryota > Metazoa > Chordata > Actinopteri > Perciformes > Serranidae > Epinephelus > Epinephelus fuscoguttatus. The sequence goes on along the minus strand of NC_064760.1, from coordinate 30,981,351 downwards.
TTAAAGTTACACAAGTAAATGGACTGGATTGTATAGTGCTTTCCTACTCTTCCGACCACTCAAAGCACTTTTACACTACATGTCACATTCACCCATGCACATACACATTCACACACTGATGGGTGAGGGTACCGTACAAGCTGCTTCTGCTGCTACTCAGTGAGCATTCACACACACTAACACACTGATGGAGCAGTCATTGGAAGGAATTTGGGGTTTAGTGTCTTGCCCAAGGATACTTCAATGTGCAGACTGAAGGAGCCGGGGAGTGATCCGCTGATCTTTCAATCGGTGGACACTTTACCTCTGAGCTACGGTTCAAGAGATACATACACACACACTCATAAAGTAGCATAGTAACAATACCAACATGTAAGGAAAAAGAGCAACTAATTAGAACAATTGAGGAAAAAAAACAAATATACAAATCATTTAAAAATACAGCAAAAAAGAATTTCCGAAAAATATATAGTGTTGTAACTGTAAGTGTTATTGTTACTTCAAAGTGCTTAATATGCATATACATACAAACATACCCATATCTATGGACACATATAAAGATATATCTACACATAAGCACATATACATCACATACACGTTTACACATACCATACTCATCCATTTACATAAACATCACATATTTTGGAATATGTTCAGTTGTACAAACAAAACAGACATGGTTTGTATTTACATCCCAGCATTAATAACCTCTTCGAAATCTGGATTCTTCTGTCAAATTCTGACGTTCTTTTTTTTTTTTCTTAACTCCTTCCACACCTTGATGTTTTCTTCTAATGGAGTTGAAAGAAATTATATTGCAGAATTATTTTTCTTTCAACTGATGCTGTGCTTCCTATTGAGAGCCTCTATGAATAAGGAGGTGGGGATTTGTTTTGCTGCTGCCCTGCTACAGGTTGTTGTTATACATGCCATCATGACACACCCAGATGAGACACACCATGCCAGACACAGCTTTAAAAATCTGGCACTATCGGGGCATTTCATTACCCCCTGAGTGAGCCCATTGTGCCAGAGCATTACTGACCCATTACACCAGTGTACCTCCATCAAACTAGAGGCCCCTGCTTGTCTACACACTGTGTGCTGTGGAGAACATCAACAGTTTAAGAATTTCACCCTCTGCACTACAGGCTACTTCCTTGTCAGATGGTAAAGGGTCACATGAGGTCAGTGATTCGGGCTTTCCATTACAGCATGTTTTGTTGTACACACATCCCTCTTTACATCACAGTGAAGCCTTAAATAACCAAAACTCCCTCATCATCCAGTCTCCACCTTGGATCTCCATCCTCATCTTCATGGTGACCTTACAGTGCAGGGTGATGCTGTCCTGGTGTGTTCATGTCATATCATCTATCCGTTACCCATCTAACAGCAAAAGGTAGAGTTGTGTTGAAGTGTGGGATGTGGATAAAGTGATCCTCGATCTATGCCACCGGGCAACGCTCATCCCCCCTCGCTGTGACCTTGCAGCCTGTCCCCGTGTGGCATTGCCTTACAGTGCCTCAGCACTACATTCTCCCAGCAACACACACAAAAGACACACACACTGTCTTTGTGACACACATTCTGTGCATATTTTCACTGGCACACATAAGTGAACACACAGGGAAACTCTAACTGAGGCCTGCCCCCCACACACATACACACCACACACACTCATACCAATCGCAGAGAGTGCTTTGTGCATTCACTGACTGGGCAGCTACTGAAGAGAGAGAGAGGGAGGCTGGTGGGAGGAGGGAGATGAAGACAGCAAGAGACAGAGGGATTACAAAGAGAAGCAGACCCAGACAGATAGAGGAGAAGAAGAGATAAGAGTTGCAGTGGGACAGAGGAGACACATCCAGTAAACAGTAAGCGGTGGAAAGGCAGGGTGAAGGGGACAGGAAAGGCAATACAGGAATAGGAAGGGAAACAGGGCTTGTCCAACAGAGAGGAAGAGAGTAGGTTGTTGTTGTTAAAGAGGCTGGGGGGAACTGATGGGATGGCATTGATCTCTGGGAGCTGCCGGCTCCTGGGCCAGATGGCGTCTTGTTGCTGCAGACCGCTGCTCAACTCCTGCTGCTGTGGACCGTTCATCAAAGTCTGCCTCTCCTCCTTCACAGGTCTGTCCCAGCCCGCTCTCTGCGCTACTACTGTACCGTCATGAGACGGACTGCTACACTCAGATAGACAGGAGCATAGGTGTATACACAACATGGGTAACACACTTAGCCAAGAAGGTAAAAAGGGCATGGTGTGTTCCTGTACCGTAGCAGCATGACTTTGCTTGTGTTGTCTCAAGCAGTCCTGTTGGTGCTAACTACGCTGTGTGTTGTAGGATGGAAAAGAATGGGCTGTTGTCCTCCTCGGCCTAATGTCATGTTGCATTGTGTTGCTAAGTTGTGCGCCCCATTGTCTTGTTGTGAACGCTTTGCATCAAGATAATACTGTTCTGCTGTGTTTGTGCACTGACAAAGCATGTGGAAACTGAAGGAGAGTGGCGTTTTTTTTGTTACCCCTTGGTTAACAGTATGTTCTTTTTTCGTTTTTAACGGTGCCTGACTGTATGTCTGAAAACATGTGACCGTGCTGACATAGAAGTGGAGGAGTCAGGGGCAGGGCAGCTGTTTGAGCCTGGAGGTTGTTCTGATGTCAGCGTAGCTGTGTGTCTGTGCCGGGCCTGTGTATGTTCGATGTCATCGTACCCCCCCCCCGATAACTCCTCGCACTAACCAGTGGCTTGTGTGGTTAGATGTCTGCAGTATTTCCAGTATAAACTGCTGAAGACAATCAAAACAGGCACCTCTAAAGCCAACTAAATGACATTTCATATCTTGTATGTTTAATCCGTACAAAAACAGAACTATTAAAATTACAGTCGCTGTTACAGGGGTCTTATTTACCGGACTATTTCTTGGCCAGGAGCAGTCTCTGCCAAGAAATAGTCTGGTGCATAACTCCTATAAAATGGCGAACTGTAATTTTTACATTTCATAGTACAGCGTGTTTATTTGTGAGCTTTAGAGGTGCTGCTGGTAGATTACTGTTATTCAGTCAGGCTAGCTGTTTCCCCGTTCCCAGTCTTTATGCTAAGCTAAGCTAACCAACCTCTGGCTCCAGCTACATAATTCCTGTACAAACATGAGCGTGGTATCAATTTTTTCTTTAACACTTAGCAAGAACACTATAAAAACTATTTGATGATTACCGTAAATGATTAGAAGGAAGTATAAAGGGAACCAAACGTGTTTTCTTCGCATCCAGGTTCATAAACTGATTTGTTCCTCTTTCTCCAGACATCTCTCCTGCTGAGCTGGATGCTCTTTGGAGGGAACCACCGTATACTCTCGGGGGAGCAAATGAGCACTTCCCAGGAAATGACATCATGACTCAAGGTATTGTGCATCAAACATCTTTATCAAGCTTAGTTTAGATTTAGATATTATTATAGACTCCTCTTTTAGTTGAGGCCCTATTGAGCTGTACTCCTGTGTGTGTGGTCACAAACTGAGGAAGTGTTTGAGACATCCTCCCTGCACAATGGAACAAACCAGGGGAAGCCCGTCAGCACTATACTGCAATACCCAGCTGCTAGATATATCCATGTGGCTGATATTTATAGGTTCTGAAACTATTAAGATCTTGTTAATGTGTTCAGATAAAACTCACTTACTTACTTACTAAAATTCAATGGAAAAATGGTTAAAAATGAGAGCCTAAAGCATTGGCTAAATGGCAGGAAACTCTGGCTTCAGTGCCTCCAGGTACTGTAGTGGGAATTCTGACTTTACCAAATCAACCTAAATTGCATCACTTATGACAAAAATACATCTCTGACTGTCTTTTACTATACAAAACCTCTCGGCTCCTCGTGTCATCAGGCTTCAACTGTTCCAAGATTGCAGACCAAACATGGAGAGGCAGCATTACTGTGCACCACTTCTAGAGGATATTAGACTGCGCCAACTTTGGCCATCTTTAAATCCAGGTTCAAAACTTTTATGTTTGACTGAACCTTAAAGGCTCTGTAAGAATGTGGCCAAAATGGTTACTGCACTCAAATTCAAAATACTGCCGCGAGTCGTGTCCGCACCCCCTCCCCTACAGATTCGAGGTTGCTGGACAGCGGCACGCTGGAGACTGATTTGTTTGCCCATGGGAGGGCCGCGTCACCGCGTCCATGATATTCGGTTTTCCAGCAGACCATTCGAGCAAGTCTGGCTTCTCTGCTGCTAACGCTGCTGCTGGGATACAGCTGAGGAGCCGGCTGCTAATGTTATGTACCGGGACATTGCTAATGCTGCTTGCCGTGCTGCTGTAGCTCAGTCGGAACTTTAACTGATGCTGAGACTCTACTGACTGTGTGACTGGTAGACGGCGGTGGGTGGCGCAACAGGCCAAAACACAAATTCAAAACATAAACATGATTTGCGGACCGTAAAATATTTTTTTAAATGCGAATATTCTGGCTGTACTATTGTTGTCGGTGAGATCAGTATGTTATATGAACATTATTCCTTAGTCTCTGTGACATATTAGGAGGATTTTATGACTATTTGCTTTAGATTTCTTACATATAGCTCCTTTAAATACCCCAGGGTGGGGGAGCCCTTCTTTTTCCTTCTGGGTTCCTGGTCTGAACCCAGGGTGGGGAAGCCCCTCTAGTGCGCAGTTTGAATGTTCACCCGTGTCAGCGTGGGTTTTCTTTGGGTACTCCAGCTTCCTCCCACAGTCCAAAGACATGCAAGTAGATGAATTGGTGACTCTAAATTGCCCGTAGGTGTGAATGTGAGTGTGAATGGTTGTCTGTCTCTATGTGTTAGCCGTGTGTCTGGCAACAAGTCGAGGGTGCACCCCACCTCTCGCCCAATCTCAGCTGGGGTAGGCACCCACTAGTGTTTAATAATATCCAGTATAAATGAAATAAAATGAACGCATTTTGGACTACACAAAGGATGGTGTCAATGAAGTTCTTCTGTCAGGGCTGTTGAGGTACATTAGACAAAAAAAACATCACAAACCACTGTTCAATTCATATGTTCAACCGATACAGGATTGACTACACACTGACCACAGCTGTTTTCCTCAATGGCAAAACAGTGATTGCCATCTTGTGTCATCTGGTAACAGTTTCAGTTAAATTTCCATCAGTCTGGGACTTGCACTGTAATTACAGCTTACTTTAAACAGCCCTTGTGATGACCTTTTTGATAAAATTGTTTCTACATACTACACACCTGTCTTTATCACACATAACCCCCCAAATATAATATGCTGTTGAGGATACACTGGCTTAACCAACACTGGACTGTTTTCTAACTTTGGGTGCATTAAGGAAAAGTCATGTATGCTCTCCTTTTGGCGTTGAATTGGAAAAGATGACAGTTTGAGCTTGATCCAGCAGCTTTTTTCCTGACTTTTTGTTTCTTGTACCAGGTGCAGGTGAGGAGGAGGATGGTCCAGTGGTGGAGTCAGGTGAAGGAGGGGTGGAGCCTGACAGCTACTGGAAAAAGAAGGAAGCCTTCCTCAGAGGAAGCACTGTCTCACTGGGAGAGAAATTCTCCTCAGGTACATTAAATGATGCTTTTACCAAAGCTGACTTGTATGTTTCCACTAAAAAAAGAAGCTTTTACATTAGTTAAACTTGTCTTTTTTTTTTTATTATTATTCATGCAGAAGAATTCTCCATGCATTATATTTATGCATACTGATGAGGTGCATTTCCCTATCCACTAATGTTTTACTCACTCAGCATTTTAGCTCCATCCATCACATTACCCAAGTTCTTCCTCTCAAATGGATTTAAATGGCCACATTGAGTGTCCAGTAAGAGGCCTAATAGCTTTGTTATTCCTCTGGGGACAAACGTTGTGCTCACAGAGCATCTCGCTGAAATATGAGGCCTTGTAGAAAATCTTTAATGAACTCTTGAAAGTTTTGTCTCTCTCAAGATGTTTTCCCTTTTACTCAGTGACGAGAGACAGAAAAATACAACAAATGTGATGAATTAGCAGAAGGATTATAGATACATTATTAGTTTTTCCTTTCGTGGTTAATTCTGGCAGACAATGGATGAGTCCTCTGCTTCGTTCTCAAAACCAATTTTTCTTCTAAGCCTATTTGCATTGGATTTGTTTAAATTCCATATTATTCCACTGGAAGAAACAAATCAAAGAGTGATTAATCACAGTGTTTTCGTCTTTTGCCTAGAAATTGTGCTGCTGTTCACTGGGCGGAGGCGCTCCAGTGTGGCTCCTGACCGAGCCCTACAGGAGGCGCTGCGCACCCGACTCCGAGTGGTGGAGAGCAACAGCCAAGACGTCATCCAGCTCTTTAAAGTGAGTGACAGTCAAACCTGACGATGCACACATTACATAGGCATTACTGTGCTAGTCAGACCTTCTCACATCATTACACAGTCTAAGGTGAATTATGAAATATCATATATCAAACTGTATATGTATTGTGCACTTAACAGAAATGAATGGATGTTTAACTGTTGAAATATGACACTTTGTTTCTGCAGGACTTGTCTGCACGTCTGGTTTGTGTCCACGCTGAGAAGGATAGCTTTGTGCTCACATTTAAGACAGTGGAGGAAATATGGAAGTTTTCAACTTACCTAGCATTAGGTAAGAAACTACAGCCACTCAATCAGGTCTTACATGAACACAGTTAAAGGAGAACTTCACCCCTCAAATGACCCTTTGTATAGCAATTACTCACCCTGTGTTACATTGAATTTGTAAAGAAACCTTTGTTTTTCTTGCATGTCTCCAAAGTGAACGAAGAATCCAAAAAACACAAAACATTCTTGATAAAATGAAAACAATGGCGACTGTGTTTAACAGCAGCACAAGTACATCAGAACTTCCATTTACAAACTCTTACACAATTCATGCAACACAATCTAACACTCCTTTATCCAGTTGTATGCTAGGTACTTCCCACACACATGCATTTTTGCAAAAATGTTACTATTTAAAACACTTCCACATAAACAACAAAGGTGCGCTACCCACTCGTGTCTGAGACTGTTTATGTGGAAGTGTTTTAAATAGTAAATGGTATTTCTGTGCTTTACACTGGTTTCGAATTAGGTTGGAAAAAGGTGAAGTACTTTTGGCGCCAGTCAGAATTTAGAAATTTGAGAATGTGATGACAGCTGTTGGGTTGTGTGGTCATGTTGCCACTGACTCTCAAATGTGAACAAACCACACTCACGCCATCCTGAAGTAGCTCACTGGAGTTATTTGAGTGTTTAACTCTATGAAAATACCACCTGAGGGTGATTTTTCAAAACTAAGAATACTTGATGTTGAGTGTGAAGGCTCTTGCACCCCCTCAATTTCTTGTAGCCAGGCACGTAAAAAGGAAATGTCCGCAGGCAAGAGATGATAGAATTCCTGCTCACTGTCCTTTAACTGCAATAAACTTTATTGAGAAATATGTTTCCGTAAAGCCCGCTTAACCTTCATCATGTGAAGTGGGCTTTACCTGATGAAGGTCTAAACACTATGTTGCCCAGTTTTCAGGTGCATTACAAACACATGAATAGCTCTTTGCTTTACCATAGTAGATACTGTTGTTGAGATATGCAGTGATATAAGCATATAGAGTATTACTAATATTTGTTCTGGGTTGCAGGTTTTGTGGCTCGCTGCTTGGAGAACTTCCTGTGTGATCAGTCCTTCTGGCTGGACCCAGAGCTGCTCAGTGACCTACAGATCAGTGTAACTGTGGACGAAGAACATCTGGCCACCCTCTACCTGGGACTGTTACTCCAGGAGGGTCAGTAATATTGAGCTCTATCATTTTATGGGAACTCAGCCAGCCATTTATAAGCAATTTAATTATTAATACAGAGGTCGGGAGAGTGAAAAGCTGTATACCATGACTACTATGTTCTCACAGTCTCAAACTTTAAATGAGATTTTCTTCCCTGTGAAAACTCTTGGAATATTTGAAGTATTTATTGTCAGAAGTTTTTCAATCTTGTCACTCTAATTATACAGTAATTTATTGCAGCTGCCATTTGATCCCATTACTTTGAATCACTGACCCCAATTAACACGAAATGTGACTGCCACACATGACTTTGGACAAATTATAGCCCTATTGTCCTTCGAAGAGCTTATGTCCCTCGCTGTGTACAGTTATGCCAGGAGTTAGTTGTACTTTGTCATTTTATAGAAGCTCAGTGAGCATTTTATAAGCAGTTTTATCATTAACAAAGAGGTTGAGAGAGTGAAAAGTTGTGTACCTCGACTGCTATGTTCTCACATTTAAATTTGGGTTTCTGCATTGTCAAATCTCTCAAAATGTTTTGAGTATTCTTTGTCAGAAGTAACTTGAATTTTGTCTAAAGTATAGACTTCTAATTAAAAATCAGAATTATGATCCCCTTTCTATTTATGGTCACAGCTTCCCTTTTTTGTATTGCATGAGGAAATCAAGTAAAAGTTGACATCAATGAATTTTAGCAATTTGCTCTGGTGTTTTTTTTGCATTATAAAATAAGTGTTCTGCTAAAGCACAACCATTACACTACTTCCCTAGAAGAATGTATATTGATTTCCTCGGGCTGGTCCACACAAACATCACTACTTTCTCCTGAATATTTCCCCTAGGCAAAACGCTTCACGGAAACGTATAATAAAACTGCAGTGCTGGCAAATAGTGATGAGAATTACATTAACGTAATAGGCGGCGGATAGAAAACATCCATCATTTGCCTGTGACTGAATGAGGGCACACTAGCTGTAGCACTTTTGCTGATCTTGAACTTCAGTGTGGTGACTTTTATCAACACCGGCTGAAAACACTTTGCATGTCTGGATTCATACATGCTCATTTGCAGAGGTTGAGTCAGTCTGCTCATAAACCTGTCTCTCTGCAGGATCCTTCTTTGCCAAGGCGCTATTCACAAGAAGCGAGCAGGATGAGGACGACGAAGAGCAGCTGTCGTTCAAAAAGAATGACTTGCTGATGGTGAGGGACACAGGGCAGGACAACATGTGGGAGGGCACCATGCTCTCCACTGGAAACCACGGCCTGGTTCCACTCAACGCCATGCAACCGCTGCCTTACCCCTTCTATCAGTGAGTCACTGTGTTCCTCAAATGAGCCACTTCTGCTACAAATTCCTTGATTTACTCTGTAAGCAGCAACAGAGTGACTAACATGTTCTCTTGTCAAAACCTTTGGCTGAATGAACAGCAGCACTGCAGATGGTGGACGTGTGCACATATGTTAAACTCTACTTCCTGTTTGGTCAGGTGGTTCCTGAGGAAGTACCCGGGCAATGCTGGATGCTCACCAGCAGAAAAGGAACCATTCGAACATTCAATTGGTAAAAACCTTCTGCATACAACACGTGTTCAAACATAAAACACAGTATATTCAAACAGTATATTGCACTCAGGTACAGATAATTTTAACTCCTCCACTGATGTGATGGGAAGTTGAGGTGAACAGGCTGAAAGCAGCTTTCATAGTGTTGTTTTCAGACGTAGTTGTTTTCAATGAAAAAGAATGAAAAACTTACTATATATGACCTGCTCAGCACCAAACTGCAGCCAGACACAGCGACAAGCTGGTGAACATAGTGGAGCACTTAGAGCAGCATTTATTTCACTCAAGGGGTTTTGGAGACCAATACAGAGCTACACTGAGAGACTTAAATTTATCAGGTGGACACAAACATGACTCCAAATCAATGCTAATGTCGCTCAGTGTCTGCTATTTGTTCAACTTTAAAAGGAAATAAAATCTTAATGTTGTCTTCACAACTACTGGCCACAGTTTCTCCTGTGGTGGTTGTAGTGGTGGTTGTAGTCGTGATTGAGATGCCTTTGATGCCTCTGCATGCAGTGGTACACTACATGTGTTCAATGCTGAGGTCAGCTTAAAGGGAAGGTTCATCCCAAAATCAAAAATCCATATTTTTCCTCTTATCTGTTGTGCCGTTTGAATTCTAGATTGTTTTGGTGTGAATTGCAGAGTGTTGGAGATAATGGCTGTAGATGTATCTTGCTGATATAATGGAACTAGATGGCACTTAGCTTGTGGCACTTAAAGTGCCAAAACAAATGCATTTGAAATACTCAACAGCAAACTAAAGACCTTTCTGTGAACAGTTTCATGTAGGAACGATTTTCTTCCTACTGAATTACATCCAGCAACCGTGCCATTTTCATCTCTGTGACGAACAATGACCCTGTAATCCAACAGTAGATGCAAATGACTAATACAGCAATACAGCCACTGCCATCTTGTGCTGGTGATGACCAATCACTAGCAGCAAGCAGTGCCACTGACTGTGCCACTGATCACAAGCAAACAATTGGCACATACAGCCGTCAATCATGATGCCAAACCCCTATTTTATAATTAAAACCAAATTTATTTATTTGGTTATTTATTTACTTATTGAAATAAGTAGAAAAATCTGTCAGTGGAGCAAGGTTTTTTTTGCTTGTAATAAGAAAAAAACCTTGCTCCACTGATAGATTTTTCTACTTATTTCAAGTGAAAATTTACTTGAAACAAGTGAAAATTGCCTAAAAACAAGTAACTTTTTAGGTGATGAGTCTTATTTTAAGTGTAATGAGATTTTTTTTGACTAGAAATGAGACATTTTGACTAGAAATAAGACAAATATTCTTGGTAAGATTTTGAGTTTTTGCAGTGTTAGACAAATGAACACATGAACATACATCAGCACGATAAGAACCACCTCATTGACAGAAACCATCATTGGCAAAAGAATTAGTTGACGTGTACTTTGATCTTTTAGTTTTGTCCATGTCCCATTCACCAACTGTGGACAGGGTTTATGACTTGTACCGCAGCCAGCCACTAGGGGGTGATTGAGGTGTTTTGGCTTTAAGGGAGTTGTCATGCCATCCATCTTTATTATACAGCCTATGGTAAATGCACACTTCCTTCTACTCAGTGATACAGCTGGCAGTTGTTGTTCGGTAGAAATAAAGTAGTTCCTGCATGTAACTGCTGACAACAAGGTCTGTAGATTTTCTTCAGTAACCAGGTCATGATTTCAGGAAAGAGCTGTTGGGATTGTCAAATGTATTTTTTGGCACTTTGAGCACCACAAGCTGAGTGCCATCTAGTTCCATTATATTAGGGAGAAGGCAGACATCTTAATGGCCAATATCTCCAACACTCAGCAACTCACACCAAAACAATCTAGACTACTAAATAGCACTACAGGTAAGGGAAAGATATGTAGCTATGATTTTGGGGTAAACTGTCCATTTAAGTACAAAACTTCTCACAAAAGTCAGGAAATATATTGTGACCAGTCTGAATGTATGATGTAATTTAACTACATAAAAATGTTGATGAAGTCAGCAGTTTTACAGAGAATGATATCAAACTTTTCCACTTTCTAGTTACGGGAATACACAATCAGGCAAAGCAACGATGGATCAATACTAATAGCATAGTAGCTCCAACCTGTATGCACTTGTGAAAAGCATTTAAACTTTATTGATTTCAATCCCGTCAATACTTTTGCAGGATGTAAAAATACATATACAAGTAGAAAGATATATTGTATCATCATATTCATAAATCAAACAATGTTCTTACACACTGATCTAAAAAACCTGTCTTCTTCTTGTCCTTCTCCTGCTCTCCTCTTTAAAATACCTCAGTGACAGGTTCCTGTGTAGCAGTAGTCGACTACAGTCCAGTTGGCCCAGATGAGCTTCAGCTGAGTCAAGGTGACATTGTGGAGATCCAGGGTCTTCTAGTCCGAGGCCTGGGTGTGTTCATTGGAACACACACTTCCACAGGTCACACTGGTTTTGTACACAAGGCCCACGTCAAGCCACTGGACACCGAACCCCTGTAAGAAGTTCAGTTTATTGTAGTTGTATAATAAATGGTGTGGCTTGAAGTTACTGGTCTGAAACTGAGAGCACTTTATCTTAAACCCTCTTGTTTACAGTCTTGTGCTGATCTTTTATGAATTTCAATTTATTGTGTCCACAGTCTGGACGCCTTGACAGGGGGGCGGGGACACAGCAGCTTTGATAATGCTGCCTTTGTTTCCCTCACACAGAGACGCACGGTTGGTCTTTCTGACTGAGGAGGAGAGGGCCAGCCTTGCTCAAGTTAACCCGTGTAGCTCTGAGCCAAGTGACAGCGGCCTGTTGGAAAGACTCTTCTCGACCGACATCAGCTCTGTATACAGGCTAGGTAAAAGAACAACCAGGGTGATCAAGATTTACTGTACTTTTTGTCAGATAGGAGAAAGGGAGAGGTTGTGCCAAGAGCCATGACTGAAATATAGGTCATGTTTGGTTTGATGTGCAGCTCCTGTTTGTTTCCCAAAGAGTCGTACTGTTAGTGATTCATTCTGAGGAAGAAAAAAAAGTTTCCATTTTTATCCTCAGATGGAAAAGTGCTGCTTAAATTGATTTACCTTGTGTGTTTTCAGACAGACTGGACGAGACTGACTTCATGTACATCAGGAATCGGCCAAAACATGGTAATGCAATTTATTTACTGGAGGAAATCAGCTGCTTAAAGCTTAATGCACTAAAACAGCTTGAAAACTTAAATGTGTTTATTTATCCGTCTTCTTCCCAGAACTTAAGATTCCTGCAAGCGCTCGTCAGAGCGTCATGTCAGAGAAAAGCGGAGGAACGCCACCGTATCACTCCTCTCCTCGCGCCTCTCTCTCTCATTCCTCCCCTCGTCTGTCCCTCTATCAGTCCCACAATCCTCTACCACGCGAGGGAGAGCGCCTGTCCTTTACTCTGGATGACACATTCAGAGAGATGGATGAGTTCCAGGAAGACCCACCTCTCTTCTTGGAGGAGAACAGCTGGGAGGGGGAGGACTCAGAGTTCAGTGACCCGACACTGACCCTGCTGAACCACGAACACTTCCAGGTCCATGGAGTCACAGCTTATTCACTGAGTTACTTATAACAGAGGCAATCACAAGAGCAAAGCAACAGATTGTAGGGTTTATTTTTTCTTCTTGTGTGTGTCTTGTTTACATCTATGGCAGCTAATGAAAGCAGTTGTTTATTCTTTATGACAGTTGATATCGTAAGATGTCAACAAATGTAGGTGCATATTTTCAGGCCTATAAAACAATTTAAAATTGATGGCAAAGGCGAAAACAGAAAGTAAACAGGCCGCCCTGCCTTACCTTGCATGATTATTTAATTGCACGATGACGCAGGAAAATTAGTCAGAAGTCAGTAAATCATTAATGTACCCGTGTACACATTAACACCTGTTCCCCAAGCTTTGCCATCAAAAAAGTCCTTTGCTCAAACAAAAAAAAAAAAAAAAATCTTTTTACCAGTAAATACAGCCTTCCACGAGTGTCTTTAATTCTTCAGCTCATGTCTTCCAGGAGGACTTCCTGCCGCTGTACGACCTGCAGTATTCCTTCCTGTGGGTGACCTTCAGCGGCAAGACTGAGGACGAGCTATCGGGGCACCTGGAGAGTGTCAGGGAGTGCGCCAAGAGGATGGGCCTGCACTGGGCACATCGACGGGCATGCTTCCTCCTGGGGAGACTCTGTGCCAGAAAGCTGAAGTTCTCCCAGGTTTGTGCTTAAGTCCCAGCATCAATATATGTGTTGTGGATATGTTAATATGCTTTATGCATCAGTACAGTGGCCAATAAAGGCAGACCAAAATTAAGAGAAACATGCAGCAGCTTGAGAAATGATGCCAATTCAAAAACACATGAAATTCCAAATAAATACAGCATAAACCCTGCTTCAAATGAAGAGATGTAAAGTAAAAATGCTGCATATCCTGTCTGTAGTAGCTCTCCAGGCCTCTCAAAAATCAAGCTATTCCAATAAGCACCTCCCCTGGCAACCTGGAGAGCTTAAGTTGTACTGACTGGATATGCAGGGTTTTTATGTTGCATTTGCTTTCAGGGTGTTTTTGTGTTTTTGACTTTGCATTGTCTCTGTTTTTGCAGCGCGTTAATGTGTTTGTTTTGGCGTTCTACCACACGTCGCTCTTGATGGAAATGTTTTTGGCCGTTGTGTGTTTGCCCTCGTCGGCCCCCATGTTAAAGAGACATTTAAAGCAAGTGAGTCACAAGAGACCACAAATACAGAACATTATAATTTATATATTCATGTTTTCTCCTCTCCTCAGGCCCGTGTGTACTACGAGGAGGCTCTCAGTGTTCGTGTGGACAGTTTCTCTGACACGCCGCTCCTCATCGCTCTTTTCACAAACCTCACTGCCGTCTACCTGAAGCAGCGTATGACCGACAAACTGCCGCAGACTCTGGAGAAGGCGAGTGCCCTGCTCCTCTGTCTCCCCTGCCACACCTTCACCTCCACCGACGAGCTTGAGCTGCTGCAGCTGCTCCTGAGGAGATCGGTGGTGATGGGGGACAAACACCTGGAGGCTCGTGTCTGCTACCTTGTGTCCAGCCTCTTCCTGTTTCTCAGGAAGACTGATGACGCCCTTCCCTTCGTTGAGCGACTCCAGTTTCTCGCTGTGACTTTCTCTGCCACCAATGGGGCTCCCATAGCTCCCTTGGACCTTAACTGGCTCTTGAGCTGGCTATATCATCGTAAATACATGCCTTACTTAGCCCTGGCCTCTCTGAGCCTGGACTCAAGACAAGACCACTCCCTCCACGATGCTTTCCAGAGGATTGAGTTGTTTATCAGGAACTCTGTTCGCCTGAACCCATGCTGGAGGGAAGGAACCTCCTTGCTCCCTGCCCAGATTGTGATCTACCTTCAGCAGGCCCTGATTATAGCTGAGCAAGGGGAGGACATGAAGACACAGAGGGACCTGTGTCAGGGCTTGGCCACTGTCTACCAGCAGTATGATGCTCTAGATAAGGCTGTGCGCTGTGCTCAACAAGCTGTGGAGACCGGGGGCCACATCAATGAGGAGGAGAGCTTTGAGGCCTCTGTGTTGCTCGGGTGGCTGCTGGTGTTGACAGGCCAGGCTGAGAGGGCCCAGAATGTCCTACAGCCACTGCTCACATCACTCCAGGTACAACAATCAACACATTTCACACCAGCTTTTGTAGAAGCACTTGGTCTTAAATGTGGGCTTTAGCCCTTTCTCTGTATGAACACAAAATGTTCTCTCTCCAGGGCACAGACAGTCCCACGCAGCGAGGAGTGATCCACAACCTCTTGGCTTTGTGTTTGAGGCGGCAGGGTCGAATCCCAGAGGCAGGCTGGCATCTCCACTCTGCCCTGCTGATTTCCAGGGAAAGTGGAAACCAAAGGAACCAGGCCCTTGCACTGGCCAACCTGGGCTGCCTGGCTTTGGATGTTGGGGCATCTACGGTGGCAGAACGCTTCCTGGTCAGGTGAGATATCTGTCTCGTCCGTAAAAAATTTCCCACAGGTAACTCAACACATGCAGAAAAAGTTTACAAAGTTTTTTATGGTGATGGTGTATTTCCAGATCCCTACGTCTTTTTCTGGAGCTGTGGGAAAGCCCCACGGACGAGGAGCACGTTCAGACCTACCTTTGGCTGGGGCGGAGCTACAAAGACAGGAGGAAGAGTCAGGACAGCAGGGCGTGTTATGAAATGGGGCTGCTAATCGCACTACATGCCAGAAACTTACACAGTGAGTTTAAGTTAACACATTAAAGCAAGAGTTTGAGATATTGGAAAACGTTCTTACCCTTCTTACCTTTCTTGCCAGTAGCTAGAAGATTAATACCTCTCGCTTACCACTTGCAGCCAGTTAGCTTAGCTTAGGTCGAAGACTGAAAACAGGAGGAAACAGCTAGCCTGGCTCTCTCAGAAAGTAAAAAAAACATCTCCCTATAAGCACCTTAATGAAAGCTCACTAATTAATCTGCAAAACCACAAGTTGGTTCCCTGGTTTCCAGTCACTTTGCAAAGCTATGCTAACTGGCTGTTGGTCGTACAGAAACGAGGAGTACATGACAGTGGTACCAATCTTTTCATCATACTTTTGGAGAGAAAGCAAATAAATACATCTTCCAAAATGTTGAACTACTGGTATTCCTTTAAATGTGTGTGCATAAAGTATTTTACACTTATTAAATAAGATTATGACCATTACTGTATTATTGAGACTGATATTTAAGATTTTAAAACAAGAATCAAAGAGGAATATTTTCGCTTATTTTCATTTTTTAACATCAACACATTAGAGATGTGATGATATAAGCTGAGTGGGATATTTGACAGTTGAAAATTGTTTCTAATGATCTCAAATATATAATTTTCTACTGTTATTTCATAAAAAAATCATAAATCAGTCTCTTTTTTTCACGTGAAATCATACAAGGTGTAACGCTGGTGAAACACAATCCTGTCAGCTCCTTCAACATGTTCACTACAATTTAGTATTTTCTGCCTCTTCTTATGTTATAGACTGCTGCTTTATAGTTGTCCATGTGTCCAAATGGTTTTGGTAATCAGTGGTTTCTGATCCTGGAATGAGTTAACTGTCGTTTTGGGTACAGTTGCCTCTATTGTTTCAAATTAAATTCAGCACAGACTCACTGACTGCATTGATGTCATCAGTGACATAAACAGTGGTGTCCTCAATGAGCTCCAGACTCAGGCTGGTTTCATCTATTGTGTCACTGGGAGCAGGGGTCATAATTTAACGTATCTTGACCTCAACAAAATGGGCACATATTCATTATGCCTCCTGAATGGTGTAAGCAGTGGTCCACAGTGTTTATTCCCCTCACGGAGCAAGGCGTCACACTTGCCTTTAATCACAATGAAGCACACACTTCTTCCCCTTCTCTTGGCCGAGTCTTCTGCTCTGTAAGATCAGCATATAGGAAAAGAGTCACATTGTTGAATGGCGCTGTCCAGCATTTAGCCAAGTTTCAGTGAAACACATGATTTTACAGTTCCTGAAAGCCTGTTTGAAACTGATGCAAGCACAAAGATTTTTTTTCAAAGCTTGCACAATGGTTAGCATGACACTAGTTCAGTGGAAAGATCCATGCAGCTGGGTGTTTGATTCCTTCACACTTATGGGGTGTCCTTTGTAAAGTGTCTCACGCTGAAAATAACATCAACATTTTGCCACATTTAGCTTCAAACAATGTTTAAAAAAGTATTGTGAATTTTTTAACGTCACCTTTTACCACATTTACAGCAATATTTGTTAACTTAGAAATATATTAAATAGTTAAATCTAAATATTAAATGTGGCACCTAAATGTTAAATATTAAATCTAAATATTAAATCTAAATCTAAATGCTAAATATAAATATAAATGTTAAATCTAAATGCTAAATATAAATATAAATGTTAAATCTAAATGCTAAATCTAAATCTAAATCTAAATGTAAAATCTAAATGTTCTGGGTGAAATTAAATATTTAGCTAATATGCAAATTCACACTGCCGGTCACCGGAAGTACCAAAATAAAAGCTTGAGATGGTCAAACTGTGTTTATAGAATCAAATAACGAATTAAAACCAACTTATCGGGGCAAATGAACACTTGAACATACATTAGCGTGATAATAACTACCTAAAATAACAAGAAACATGTTTGGAGAAATTTTATTTGACGTGTACTTTGAGTTGTTAGTGTCCCTTCGTAGGGATTAACAACCTAAACTAAGCTAACACCATTAGCTCTTAGCCCTGTTAGCAGTGTCTGTAATGACCCTAATGACTCATTAACTCTTAAACGGTCCATGAAAAAATATTTTTTCCAGCGGATGTCTTAGTTACAACATGATTGAGCTAGCAAAGCAGTTTTGTGTTGGGATGTGTGGTATTTATTCAGTTTTGGGAAATCACGATGTCTAGAAAGCATCAGTGGCTGCAGCAGCAGCACAGCTAACATGAGGACGTCATCTGTTAAAAGCCTCCCGTTGTCGGATACGACATGAAACTACTCCAGTTAGCTCAATCATGTTGTAACTAAGACATCCACTGGAAAAAAATTTTTTTTTTTCACGGACCATTTAGAGTTAGTGAGTCATTACAGACACTGCTAACGGGGCTAACAGCTAACGGTTAGCCCCGCTAATCTACGATAACCATGTTATTAATTTCAGAACGTGATAGTAATGTTTGTTCAATCATTGTGTTTATAGACTTTACAAACACCAGATTAGTCTAAACGGTGATATAGTGACGTGAAAAATGTGAGATATGCATATATATGTAACTAAACTCCACTGGTTTTCTACCCAGAAGTATTTGTAAACAACAAGTTGATTCCCTCCGAAGGGACACTAACAACTCAAAGTACACATCAAATAAAATTTCTCCAAACACGTTTCTTGTTATTTTAGGTAGTTATTATCACGCTAATGTATGTTCAAGTGTCCATTTCCTCCGATAAGTTGGTTTTAATTCGTTATTTGATTCTATAAACACAGTCTGACCATCTCAAGCTTTTATTTTGGTACTTGCGGTGACCGGCAGTGTGAATTTGCATATTAGCTAAATATTTAGTTTCACCCAGAACATTTAGAACATTTAACATTTAACATTTAGATTTATATTTAGCTTTTAGATTTAACATTTAGATTTAGATTGAATTTTTAGATTTAACATTTATATTGGGCGGCACGGTGGTGTGGTGGTTAGCACTCTCGCCTCACAGCAAGAGGGTTGCGGGTTCGATCCCGGGCATGGGAGCCCTTCTGTGCGGAGTTTGCATGTTCTCCCCGTGTCAGCGTGGGTTCTCTCCAGGCACTCCGGCTTCCTCCCACAGTCCAAAGACATGCAGATTGGGGACTAGGTTAATTGATAACTCTAAATTGTCCATAGGTGTGAATGTGAGCGTGAATGGTTGTCTGTCTCTATGTGTCAGCCCTGCGATAGTCTGGTGACCTGTCCAGGGTGTACCCTGCCTCTCGCCCGATGTCAGCTGGGATAGGCTCCAGCCCCCCCGCGACCCTCAAGAGGATGAAGCGGTTAGAAGATGAATGAATGAATGAACATTTAGCATTTAGATTTAACATTTATATTTATATTTATATTTATATTTAGCATTTAGATTTAGATATAATATTTAGATTTAACATTTAGACTTAGATTTAATATATAGATTTAGATTTAATATTTAGATTTAACATTTAACATTTAGGTGCCACATTTAACATTTAGATTTAAATATTTAATATATTTCTAAGTTAACAAATATTGCTGTAAATGTGGTAAAAAATACTTTTTTAAACATTGTTTGAAGCTAAATGTGGCAAAATGTTGATGTTATTTTCAGCGTGAGACACTTTACAAACGGCACCCCATACACACTTGCCACAGTGCCTCTGATGTAGACATGAACGCAGAGATAGTTGCAGAGATGATCTTGCTTGTCCATGTGGTCAGGATTGTAACAGGTGCCCATCACCTCCATGTTTTATCTTGATGTTTACTGATGTTTACATTTGAAAAAAATGTATTTCTTTCTCATACGCTGATACCAATGCATGTGTGATAAGCTAAAGTTGACTAATATTGTCAGCCATACCAATGTACAGTGAAGGTCAGACTTAATGTAGTTTTCATCCGGTGTCACCATTTGCATCACTGTGTCAAGTGTCAGTTACATATCTGTTTTATTTTGCTCATAGGTCAGATGGTGGTGGCCAAGGTGCTGAGTCGACTGTATGATGACATGTTACTGTACGGCCAGAGCATCGTCTACTATGAGCACTGTGTATCAGTATCCAGAGAGCTGAAGGACAAGAGACTGGAGGGAGAGTATCTGGAAATCCTCAGCAGCCTCTACCTCTCACTCAACACTGAAAAGTGAGTTTCTGCCTGTCCCTCCTCCTCACTGTTACTCTCTGTCCATCTTTTTTTTTTTTTAGCATAACAGTCTCAATTCTGGATTGCAGATCATCTCGTAAATCTCTGGACTACACCAAGCAGAGCCTGAGGATTTCTATTGATTTGGGCAAGAGAGAAGAAGAGTCAGAGACGTGGCTGCAGGTGGGACGCATCTACTACCTCATCCAGGAGGACGAGCTAGCTGACATGTACCTGCAGGTGAGGAGGAGGAGGAGGGGATATATGACAGTGTGTAAGGTGGAGTGACATTCATTGTATGCAGGGACGGCTTTATGCTGCCAGTGTTTTTGTTTCACTTTATCATCAACAATAACTTCCCTAAAATTACTTCCCTGAAAATCATTACAATACATAAAGCTTGGTTTCACATCCTAATGTTAGATAAGCGACCATTATTGATTGACAGTATATTCTGATAAACAGGCAGCAGTGAAGACAGCCCTGAGGATGAATGACCATCACTTTGCCATGAGCATCTACGAGGAGGCAGGAGACGTCTACTTTAAAGGCCACAGGAACAGGATGGCTTCACTGCCTTTCTACAGGGTAAGACGACGCAAAATAAAAACATATGGTGTATTTTGTCAGCCTAAAGCTATAATGTCATGATGCAGTATTTTCCATTTTTTCATTTTTATTTTATAATCATGAAATTATTTTTAGATTCTTAGCACCACTGATCTCATTTAACAAAACTGTTTATGTTTGATTTCAGGATGGCAGTCTGCCATTTGCACGGAGCATCAGGGACGTCCACTCAGAGTTCCGTTTGTTGAGTAAACTGACAGAGCTGTTAATGACCCAGGGAGAGCAGGAGGAGGCTCTGCAGTACGCAACACTGGCTGTTCAGATTGCCAGCAAAACAGGTACTGAGTGCAGGCATTGCTTTGGAGTAGAATCTGTGCCTATTGTTAGTTAACTTGTCCAGTCAGCTGCAGTTACTGTAGTAAACCAGATGTAGTACTTTGTTAACATAGACTGTTGTTGCTTTTCCTTAGGTGTGCAAGTGAATGAGAGGACAGCCTACCACCGGCTGGCTACAGTCTACTACAACCTGCAGCAGTATGAGATGGCAGAAAACTACTACCTCAAGTCCCTGTCCCTCTGCCCGCCTGTCCTGCAGGACCCCATGGAGGCCCGGTACTACACCAAGGTGTACTGCAGACTGGGCAATCTCACTCTACACAAACTGAAGGTACAAAGCTGAAACAGAATATAGACATAAGTGTGTTTTTGAAATAAACATTCTGCTGAATCTTCATCATAAAAGGCACAGTCTGTGAGTTTTTCCTGTCCCTAAAATTAAAAACACAAGATTTAAACCTGCTTTCATTTACAAATTAATTGACAGGTGTCCTAATACATGGAAATCAACAACATTGTATTCATCTTGTTTCCTGTCATCCCTTTCATGTTGATGCACTATTAAAAATGAAATTCAAAAATTAAACTAAAAAAATACTCCCTGACACAGTTTAACTGACTTATATGTTCAATAATGATCAGATGTAAAATGTATTTTTTAAATCAAACTCTCCAGATACAAAAAAGACAATTAAATAATTAAAAAAATAGATTTTCTAAATTTTCTAAAATCTTTTCCTCTTTATCAGTTAAAAACAATAAAGAAACACCTACATTTTTACAATGTAGAAAGACTTTTGTACTTCTTTCAAATGTACTTTTGTTTGATAAATTCACATATTGTTCAATATGTGGGCTTTGATCAATAATCAGACGATAATTCCACAATTCCTAACCTTGATTTGATACAAGGGCAGGTAGTTGGCATTTTTAATTTTTGCAGATTTTCCCCTTGTCCTAGAAAGAATGAATTTTTGATCTCAGCAGAGTGATGGTAATTGCCTCCTGTTGGCCTTTTCACAGTAACTGGCTCTGAATCAAACCTTCAGATGTGAAGATGATGTGTTTAATTTAGATGAGACCTGCTCTGACCCTCTGCTCTGTGCACTCTCCCCAGGATTCTTTTGATGCGGTGGGCTACTTCCAGTTGGCTCTGGCAGCGGCGCTGGAGGACCAAAGTAACCCCGAGGCTCTGTACGTGGTGTACATGAAGCTGGCTGAGATCCACGGCAACCACATGCCCGATCCTCAACTGTGCCAAGTTTATAGAGACAGAGCCCAGAGTCTGAAGAGAATTCTGGCTGGGGAGGAAGGCGCTGCTGTTGTAGAGGAAAACATGGCGGATGCAGACACAGAGCTGGGCCAAAAGAAGGAAGAGGACTCCGGTGCTGATATGGAACGTACAGAAAGTTTGGTTAAGAGAAACGGTGTTTTCACATCTACACCTGAAAATAAAAAACATGACGACAACTCATTTCCAAGAACTTCTTTTATCAGTGAAGACAAAGAGGACAGACATGCAGACACTGACACTGGAGATACTAATGGGAAAGATCACAGCAATAATCTCGATGCAGATGGCCCTTTTGTGGATGCCTTCGACACACAAACCATCGCCAGTCAGTCCTACAGTGACAGTATTCTTACTGAGTCCTTTGATACAGCCAAGGAGCAGATCTCAGACTCCAGCAGCTCCACTGATACTTTACAAACTTATCAGAATCAAACAGATGGGACAGAGTTTGATACTGACCACAGCATGCCCAGTCAAATACACATAAGTGACATCACAAGACACAGAGACAGCCACAACACAGATTCTGATATTCAGGATGAACAAAACACCCCCACTAAAGGAACTCACACAGATCCTTTTCAAAAGGATGTCAGTGATGAGGACAATCAGTCTGATATTAACCGAGATTGTTAGCATAGCAACAACACAGAGAGAGATACATGTGAAACTGGTGACACACACACACAGTCTACACATAGTCTCCTATTGGCACTTTATGTTCTTCACTGACATTTCCTCTGTCTGGTCACATGTGTCTTGACCAGCAAACTGACTCCAACGTTCCAGCCACGTGGCACTTATTGTAGGACAGATGATGTCAATACTGTTAAGTTTTCAGAGATTTACTGACATTGAAGCATGTGCCTTTTGTATAATATGTTCTGTGGTTATTACAGTGCATTGTGCTTGTAATATATGTTTTCTAAGTGTATGTTTTTGTATCTCTGGAAGATATGACTCAAACATAAAGAATGTTATTTTCTTTGCTGAGAGTTTTTGTGCTTTTGTTCATTCAACTATGGGAGAAGTACGGTGGCCTTGAGGTGCAAAGCACAACAATTAAACAATTTAAAACAAATCAGAAAAAAACAACAACATTAGAGAACACATGATGGGATCTCAGGAAACTAAATTGAATTTTACGTTTTAAAAAATTACATTTCTCCAATATAATGAAAAAACCAAAACATCAAATGTTTCAGTGTTTTCATAGTTTCCACCTCCCCCAGGCCACATGTGGCTCACAGCTTTTTCAGTCTTCGAAAAACACGTCTCATGCACTTTGTATACCTATGCCTACAAAAAGTAATGCACCAAAATTGGTATATAACTCATGTAATCAGGAAATCAAATCAAATCAAAATCAAATCAAGTTTATTTATATAGCACCTTTTAAAAAAAACAACCACAGTTGACACAAATATATAGCAATATAAAATGTACTCAAAAATGAAACAGAATAAAGCCGGTAAGAACAATTACAAAAAGATTTTAAAATGCAAAAATAGTAAAACCACTACAGACAACCAAAGGCCAATGAAAGCATGTAGGTTGTAAGAGCTGCAATCATATGACCAATGCACTGATGAGACTAAAGAAGGAGGTTTTATAAACGGCAAAAGTCAGCATAAGCATTCCAGTAAGGGTGGTGGATGTGTCAAACACACAAAGGACTTCTTCCCAGGAGACCGATGTTTGTGTCCCATGTGAACCAAGTGAAGTTATTTTAATTACATCATACCATATTCTTATTCTTCTCCTAAACCAAACGTAGGTGACTTTACTTTCTTAAACTTTACCTACATAACTTTACATTAAGTACATTACACTAAGAACGTAACCTTTAGTTAAGTACAAAATGTGACAGTGCTCATGTGTCTTCACCTAAACCTAACCAACGTAATTCCACATTAAATATATAACTTTAAGTTAAGTACATAGTGTGAGGACACCATTTGCTGGGTGCTTATTTGTTAGGTATCATACATACAGTTGTATCAGGCTATGTTGCTCTGATAAATAGTTCAGTCAGACAACTCATGTTTTAAACGTTTATTGCAACAGCAGAACATAGTTAGAGTTTGGCGTCTAGACTCTGGCCTCATCACTCCAAGCAAATGTGTTTACATGAGATATTGGGAAGTGATGATTAATATTAAATATATACATTGCAATAGTGTGTCCCATTGATGTGTTTTACTAGCTTTTGGACAATGATGGAAGTCTGTGGGACAAAGGGACAAGAAATATCAAGCAGATATAGCCTAATACATCACCAAATCTCTCCTAAATGGTAAAACATTATGGAGGATTTCACTAGTTAACAATAAATCGGCATGTAATCAATGGCACCTCATAGCACCATCAGGTGGGGTTGTGTTGACCACATTGTTTGATATCATCAAAGCATCATTTTACATCAGCGTCCTGTGGGTGATTATGGACTTTATTTGATAACAGAATACCGAGAAAATGCGTTTCCTTGGTGACAGAATGTTTGACACATATTTAAACAAAAAAAGCACTTCACTCTGAACTCTCTGCTCATTTGTGCCAGAGAGCTCGATCGTGTTCAAGCACTCTCAAGTTTCTTGACTCTACACTTGTGAAATCTACATTGTCGCTTCGCCTGTTTCATTTGTTCTGTGTTGTGATACACAGCAACAATACTTCAATGGAGTTTCTCGAAGGTGGACTCTACAGACCCATCAGGGTAAGAGAGACAGTGTTTGTCTTAACTGGGGTTAGATTTTGAATATTTTAAGATGTATTTTAAGTGATGAAAACTAATATATCTTCTTTCCAAAAACAAGGTGTTGTTTGACACACCTATATATGATCGGGCTCTGCAGCTGTGCTGGAATATATCCAGTTACAAGTCTCAGGTAACACTACTATCCTTCAAAGCACGCACTAATACAAAATAGATTCATTTTGATAAAATATCTTACTACATTGAAAGGTGACTTATTTCCTTTATGTTTTTTAGATTGCACTGATGAGAGAACTCCTGAGGCTTCAGCAGAAGCAGAAGATCCCATCTCAGGTGACGGCTGAAGACATGATCGGTTTGCTTTTGAAGGAAAGCAAAAATACTATGAGGGAACGGTGAGTTACTGAGACACATACAGACAGTCCACCACGACACCTTGAACTCTCTTCATGTCACACTAATATACTGTAACTCTAATAGTGTCAAGAGCAACAAGAAAAATAAAACGTCTGTCTTTGTGTTTGAAGCCTCTGGGCGTTTGAACTGGAGGATTTTGATGAGGACGATGCCAAATCTCTGCTGACGCTGGTAAGACAGTCCTGAGAAGACTTATAGTAGTTTGTTACAATATGCTGATGTCATCCTCTAAAACTGCTTGTCAATGTCAAAACTGCACTTTAGGCCTAATTCCCTGTTTCAGGTGTGGGCAGTAAATGTCAGCAACAAAAAGAGGGACATTGAGTTTGAAGCCCAGATGCTCCTCAACTCTCCAGAGGCCGTACCTGCTACTTTTCAGTAAGTTACATTTCACACATTTATTACCAGTTACACTGCAGTGGTTTTAATATCTCTGTGATACTCTGAAGGGTTTTAAAATTCATTTTAATGACTGTAACCTACAGACAACCTAAAGTCCTCAGCATGGCCAAAAGTTCGCCAGGATCCTGAGAAAGAAGCAGAGGAAGGCTCCCAGCTTCGAACTGCTCGGTCCAAAAGAGGTAGTCCTCGAGGTCGTTCCAAGAGTCCTGCAGGGCTTCTGGGTGCTTCCTCCTCACCCCCTGTTAAACATGCCTTCCCAGAGACTTAGCAAAATGTCTGTTGGGGTTACTAAGGCTGTTTTGGACGGAGTCTCCAATGCTTTAACCACTGTTGAACATCAGGTCATCTTCTCTCGCTCCATCAGGGATGAAATGGTCCAGTCTATCATGAACAAGATCAGACAGACAGACGTTCTTTCATGACGTCTTGGTGAACAGGATCAAAAGTTTTGCACCAGTGCTGCTGAGTGAGATTGTTGAAGTTGCAGTGGGACAGATTAGTGGGATGTTTCAGCCCCAGACCCCCAAAGCAACGGCTCATCTGACACCCACTGTCGAACCTGCTGCCACCACTCCAGTCCAGGAGGAATTAAACCTGGTTGTAACTGAGGGGCTGCTAATAACCAGTCCAGAGATTGTTGGTGTCAACTCCACCCGCTGACCCTCCATCCATTCCTGATGTTGAGACCAGGGAGGATGTAGACGACACACCCTGCCTTGAGAATGACCAAGAACCCACTGGAGTGGTCTCATCCTCTCCATCACCTCCTGCTGAACATCTGTTTGTTACTGAGGCCAAGTTGGATGAAACTGAAGGACCCTGCCTGGAGAAGGACTCAAAGCACACCAGGGAACCAGCCTCTGTTGTGTGTCCTGCTCTCCCAGCTCCACTGACCCATCCTGCTGAACCTGTAATTATCACTACAGTGAAGGGCGGCTCGACCACCAGCCTGGCCGAAACAAAGCAGCTGACCTCCAGTCCAGTGACAAGCTCTGCTGAGGTGTCACCTCCACCAGCTCCTCAGACATCTCCTACTGAACCTCACATTACGGATGTCCAGGACAGGGGGGACATAATCGAAAGGCCAAACCTGGAGGAGGGCCAAAAACCCACCAGAGAACCAGCCTCTGCTCCTTCAGTTTCATCGGCTCCTCTGACCGCTCCTCCTGAACTTGTGATTATTGTTTCAGCGAACCCAGAGGTCAGAGAGAGGAGAGAGTAGGGCTTCTTCTGCTGGCTCTTTCAGTCTATGTGCTGCTGCTGTGTAGCCAGCAACACAGAAACTGAGTAACTGTCTTAAAGTATTAAATGCATCTGTATTAAATATAATAAATATTTCAAATAGGAAAAATGAAATAACTGTAGTCATGTGTCAAATTGTTAAAATGCTGTAGTGTTTACGGGTATGAACACAGTTATAATTTGGAATACTTGTTAATTAAACTATGATTCAATCATTTCCTATAATTTTACCTATAATAATTTAGCAATATTGAATTACCCAGAAACATGCTGAGTCTAAAAAGTACAAAAAGGGAAGTGTGCACAGTGACTGCATATTTTTTTTGTGAAGAGGAAGTATTGAGAGGCTTTAAGACAGGAAATATAATAATACCACAAAACAAAGATACTCGGTTACAAGTGAAGATCAAATTTTCATTCAAGTATTATCTGCACAGAAAGTATCATCTGTAAAAGTGCTAATTATCCAAAATAGCTTCTTTCAATTCTCCCTCATAATTGCAGGACAATTGGGAGTTTCCCTGAAAGATAAATTGAAATCGAATAAAAAAATAAATAATTTAATGGAGGTCCGCCAACTGAACACTGTCTCTGTCCTCCAAATAATAAATACCTCATTCTTTTCAGGAAACTTCTTGGAAATTATAAGGGAATGATTTTAAAATTACAGTCCTGTAAAAGAAAATGATATATAAATGTATAACAATACAGAATTTTCCATTTGTCTCGTACTGGGCAACTGAGTGTGAAGTAGATTATTACTCTTCACTTCTCCGCTTAAATGAAGGTTAAGAAGCTAAATATCAACAATAAATCGTCTTTGAGGACAAACTTACAGGTGATAGATATTAATAGAACAGAGCACGTAGGCTACTGACCTGTTGCCAAACCCGGTCTCACACCATTTCTTGTCATATTCACAGTTGTTTCCGGCCAGCCCTTCGCTTTAAGACGGTGGCCATGTGGGTGGACGTAGAAGATGTTGTGGGAAGTAAAGCGGTGTATAGAGTGTACGGACGGGAGTGCACCGTGAAAATAGTACTGTTCATGCTACGGGTGGTTGCAGTCTGTTTACAGTGTTTAGATAGGCTCCAGTTACAGCATAGTCTCTGTGAGAAGGCCCTGCACTATGTCATGTTATGTTTTCCTGCTGCAGAGGAGAATTAAATGTGCTTCTGCACGGACGTCAGTTTTGCATCCTCATTCTTCAAGCAGAGTTGGACTCCTAGAGCTAGTTACCAGCAACCAGTAACGAGCAAGTTGTGAAGATAATCTACAGAAAACCAGTGTCTCCCAACTATGGTTCGCAGTGCCAGACTGGAGAAGGTAACACAGTCTATCACAGTTAGTCAACAATTAGTTTCACCCCCAACCCCCCTAAAAAAAACACAACAAAAACCGTTGCACATTGTGACTCTGACAAATCGGCATGGAGTGTGTGGTAAAGGGCAGCTAATGAACTGCAGGGCTGATAAGGAAAGTGGCAACAGGTGTGTTAGTGGGAGGGGATGTCAGGTGAGGAAGACTGACACGTGAGTTTGAGGGCATCTAGTAGATGGTTTGAAGATGGCAACTCCTGGGAGTGAGAGGAACCTACAGTACAAGGCCTGGGATGTGATTAAATAGAGGAGGAAGCAGGTTGGTTTCTTTATATCTGTTTCATTTATTTATTTGTAATGGCTAAAGGGTGATTTTTTTCCTACTATTGTGTGGCTCAGACCAGCTGCTGCTGTGGTGCTGCAGGGACAATGCTGCTACAGGCGTGGTTTCAGGCCCTGCCTGCACATATACAGCTATTTTTGAAAATGGATATGTTCTTTCCTTCCGATTTAAACTCCAAACTCAAATGCTCATCACTGTCTCCCCTAGTCACAACGGTAGTAAAGTGTGCAAGCTCATGTTGCCTCTTTCAAAACACTTATTGGAGATCTCATCACTGTTGATTTCCTTTTGTTATAAAGACAAAGGACTCTGGACATGCGAAAGTTTTCCTTTCACTCCTCAAAGACAGCAAGCCCACTCTAGAAATCGTCCCACCATCTGCTGGTTTGGCAAGGTCTGATCCACAGTCATCGTTACAGGTGGACTTTAAACCATGGACGCTGAGCAGGTAACACTGGGCGCACCAGATGGCTCCATTCATCTATGAAGGGATGCAGCAATGCTAAGTTATCATTGTTTCCCTAACACTCCATGTTACAAGTCATACACAAATACGTACACAAATACTAAGTAACTGGAGTTTTGTAGAAGGTCTTTTTAAAAAATCTCTGTTTTAGTGGCTTAAAACTTCGTTAACGTGTGGACATGAGGCCAAACATAAGGAAAATATCTATCTACAAATATAGCCTCTGTGTATGTGTAGACACCGCCAAACTTAGGAAATGTTACAGAGCATCATGGTAAGGATGGCATCATTAACAGCATGCAGAGACAGCACAACCATCCACAAGAGGCTCACTGATTTTATGTCACTTTCAAATGTTTCCCATAGATGGCCTCTGACATTTATCCCTTTCAAAAATTTGAAAGCGAGGAAAATTTCATCCAACAGTACACACTTAACAGAATTCCTCCAGTGATTGTGCGGCCATGTGACACTGGGGAGGAGGTGATTTATTTCCAGTGTTTTGTAAATTGTGTGCTGTGTGATATATGCATGTGTTTTGTTCCAAAGCTGTAATGGTGTGCACCTGAGAGCCGCCACCTGTTTGGACAATAATGCCATGTCTTAAAAGCACCACAAGAGAGCGCTATCATGCTGATTTTATGCTTTGCTGTAAAAAGCTGTCATTATGGTTGCTGTTCCTCTGCTTGACCAGAGGTGGGCAGCCAAAGACAGCTCCTCACTGCAGCCTGTGTTGCTTCGCTTCTAACAACCACTTTCAACAGGTGAGAGGGACAAGACGGAAGAGAAAATGATTTCTGCCATCTGCTTGGTAATGGCAGCAATCCAGGCTGTGCATAATGGAAAATGTCCTCCCAGTCACATTTTGGGCTTGGGTTCACTGGAAGACCAATTATGACGTCCATTTGGGCAGGACTTTTATGACTGTGGGAAAGAAACAGGTGTGGATTTTTTTTTTTTTTATTAAAATACATTTCCTGACAGGAGATTAAAGTAGACAATAATATCTAGTGATGGTTTGGTCAGGACATATGCTGCTACTTTAAATTAACCACTCTGCTGAAGGGAATGGCTGATGTGTCTAATGGCATTTCTTGAATTACGGTAAGAGGATATTAACTAGCCTGCATTTTATGGAGCTGGCACAATGGCAAATGGCAGAGAAAAGCAAGAGTGAGAGTTCAGGCAAGGACAAAAAAGAGAAACTGCTACGGATTAGGTTGTTGTAAAGCAAAGAGCCAAAGGAAGGAATGTTTGCATACATGGCCTGCATGCTGAATAATGTTGCAGGGCTTCTTCCTTCCCCCCGCAGGCATGAGTTTAGCACAAGTTCAAAACACGTCCAATTGTGCCAAAACAAGCACTGAGTTGTTCTTCCTTTTTCAGTATTCCCAGGGTTACTTTGAAATGAACTGTAGGGACTTTTGCTTTACAAGTTTTCCGCTCTTCACTTTGTCTGGAAGTACAAAAGCTGATTGATAACAATAGCAGAAAAACACATGGTTGAATAATTTCATGGTGCCCAAAAACTTCCCACCAAACAACATGTCAAACCCTGAACGCATTACATGTAGATTTTTGGCACAAGCGAGAGTGAATAATAAAAGATCAAATAAGCACATAATTGTTTTTTTAACTGTTCCTTCAAGCCTTAGACAAGGTAGTTTAAACAATAGACTATTACAGCTCACATGGCTAAAGACTTTATCAACATTTTTATGAAAACAAGAAGATTATGAACGCTCCTTAGTCCCAGATAACATTCTCAGATTGAGAGATAAAGTTTCAAAAAGCAACACAGCTCAGTCGCCAGAAGAAAATGTTGATGTTGTACATTTCTGAAAACAAAGGATACCTTACATTATCACGTTACATCAATCAAATCAATGTTTCAAAGTAACCTTGTTCTGATAACATTTATATGAACTGACTTTGAATTCGGGAGGTTGAGGGAATGGTGGATGGCCGCCAAGCTGCGGACCATTGTTCAAGGCCAACAGCAGTAGCTTTTTAGCGAGACATTGACTGCGTTTCCAGTGGCGTTTGTGCCACCAAAACTGTGTATTTAAGTCAAAACATGATTTTTTTCTAACCACAAACAAGTAGTTTTGTGCCTAAACATAACCACACGTTAACCACAGCATTGCTGAAACGTGAGAAAACCTTAAGTTTCAACATGTCTACTACATGATAGAGTACAAATGTTACACATGTGTGGTTTGCAGAAATGTACAATGCCAACATTCATTCTGGCGATAGGGTTGAACAGCACAACGTGGAAACCCATCGAGCTAGAAAATAAAGAGGGGTATAACTGGCATCAAGAACGTAGCAATATGCTATAGTATTTCCGTTACTATATATAGCATATGTGACACACAACCCTTACCTCTCCTATTCAGTAAACATTAGTCAGCAGGGAGCATGTGAGGCCAAAAAGTTATTTATAGTTATTTCTCTTCTGTGCAAACATGACTGAACCTACTTCAGGCAAAAGATTGTCTGTTTCTAATTTTTGCATATTCACCTGGAAATCATAGGACTCACTGACACAGAACAGCTAAGGACAAACAGATTGAAAACAATATTTTGAGTTGAACTGAACTGAACTAAGCAGCCAGTTTGACCGGTGGCAATGAGAGTTTCTTCCCCCCCTTTTGTTTTTAAGCCTTTACACAATAATGAAATTGTCAGCCTCCCAAAACATGGTAAAAGCAGGAGGGAAAGAGTAATGAGTGAGGAGGTGAAACACAGTATACAACAAATTCTTTACAAAAAATCGATTAAACAATCAATTATTGGCTCAGGAGATGGAATGGGTCGTCCACTTACTGTAAGATCTGTGGTTTAATCGCCATCTCCTCGGGTCTACATGTTGAAGTATGCTTGGGCAAGACACTGCACCCCAGTTGTAAGCTGGTGTGAATGTTTAGGTGAGCAGGTGGCACCTTCCGTGGTAGCCTTGGCCACCAGTGTGTGAATGGGTGAATGTGGCTCTGAACTGTTAAAGTGCTTTGAGTGGTTGGAAGACTAAAAAGGCAATACAGGTGCAAGACCATTTAAAAGTCCATTTAGAAAACATTTCAAATATAGACAGAAAACATATATTGGACACTACAAAAAGGGAAAATTGGCTTATTATCTACAAGTGGTTAAATTATATAGCTTAATGACAAGAGGGTTTAGGAGGTCCAGTGTAAACAGTGTAATTGCATGCATACATTATATGCAAACACAGAAGTACAAGTACACATTTAACACGTACTGTATCATGTTGGTGTCAGTCTATTACTCAGAGGTACATGCAGATAGTAAAGCAGCAACACAACTAGCAAAAACAAACAGATTTATAAATTGTAGCATCATTATCAGTTTGCAAAAAGGAGCCGGAAAAAGTCATAGAGAGAACGAGAACTCGATGCCAAAAAAAGCCTCAGAACAACCAAGAAGTTGCCCTTTTTGGGAACTTTGGCCCTGCTTCTGTCAGAGTCTTGGTCACACCACTGAACACAGTCAAAACTTTGTGTTTGTAATAACACAGCCAAACAGAGTCACAAAAAAGTAGATGTAGAACTCAGACTTTGAGAATTATTTGTCTTGTTCACACAGTGTGACGTTTGTTAGACGCCTGCTCCTTTCACATTGTGGCTGTTCATAGAAATTACCAATAATGGCTACACTTGTCATTTTAAAAAAAAGCAACTGTGTATTGTACACATTGTATGGTCAATTTATTTAATTTCTGAAGGAACAGATGATTTTGATGACAATCAGCTTGTTAGATGTGATGTAAAAACTTACACAGCATCTCAGCAGTCCTTTACAAGAGCTAAAAAGGCATATGGTAAGACATAGGTATTTCTGTTTCAGTTAAATGCCATTGCTCATTCAGTGATCTAATGACTTAATGATTTAATGATCAAAGAAACATTGAGATTTTAATGTCACTGAAAGCATACCTCATTTGTCACAGGTAATTTCAGTTCAGAACACACGAACACACCCTGCTTCATTTTACTACCCTGCCCTGTCCTTCTCTGTTTCACCCCTCATAATAACATAATAACTCTTCCCTGGCTACATTATCCTGCACTGTTGTATAAGATGAATGAATTTATGACATCCACCACAAAACACTCACACACTCACCCTGTGTACACAACCCTGTGCTTCTGTACTTGTGAAGACCCTAATCGATATAATGCATTCCTTTACCCTAACCTTAACCATCACAAAAACATGCCTAACACCAACCATTTCTTTGGTGTGTGACATGCATCATGAACTACAACTTGTTGTGTTGACCACCTCTCTTTTATGCTAAACCTAATTCTAACCTAGACCTTACAACCAAGTCTTAACCCTCAAACAGACCTTTCCAAAATGTCCTCACATTCCAAAAATGTCCTAACTCTCAAGGTTTAAAGGCCCGGACACACCAAACAGATATCAGAAAACTAGTGGCGATAAAGGCTGACTGTGGTGTTGCCTCACGTCACCTGTGTCTCAGCCAAAAAGTTGCACGTGAACACATCGTAAAGACTAAAGCTAACAGCCAACTAGCACATACAATCTGTACCTCCATGAGAGGAGCTGACTCAACACGCCAGCAGTCACTGGTAGTCTGTATTCGTCACTCAGAAAGGGACTTTGGAAGACAGACTGGAAGGATTCAAGATGGTAGTTAGCCAGTTAGGAGAATACCAACACAACCTAGGTTTCATCACTTTCATTTTCCTTCTTGTGTGCTGATCTGAACCGCCAGCCAGAATAATTACACTTACCCACGGCTCCACCATCTCAGATGTTGATTCAACATGCTGAATCACCTGAAAACCCAACTAGTGTCAACAGTGTGTGACACACCAGAAAAACTAGGGTGACAGATAATCACCGTCAGCTGGACGCTGACCAATGGCCGACTATCAGCTTGTCGTTTCAGGGTCCTAAAACTCACATAGATGTATGAGCACACACACACACACACACACACACACACACACTGCATCATTTTTCAGCTTGTTCCATCATGGATGATAGCTTTGTGCTTGTCGTAATGCCAAGAAGAATTCTCAGGCCAGTGACCTAACAGCAAACTATCCGCACTGTCAGGGTCTTCTTGTAACCTCAATAACGTCAAGGTGAGTAACTATAGCAGCTTATAATGAAAGTTTGGCCAGCAGGATTAGCTCTGGTTTCACTCTCCCTGTAGAGATTTTCATTAGAGAAGATTCGTGCTTACAGAAACTGTCTCCTCTCACTGGTCATGACCTAAATATGAAGTTGTAAATGTCTGGGCAAGTATATTGTTCTGAGAACAGGTCTGTCAAGTCCCTTGCACTTGAACTGGTTTGAACATTGTTTGCTTTCCACCTCAAGTACAGCTCAACGGTTGACACCCTTGTAGTTTTTCGTCCTTTCTTTTGCCATGACATGAGGACACAGGGAAACAGTGGGTAGCAAACAGTTCACTAGGCTAATCTTCCTGTTAGAGCAGCAGCAACTGACACACAGTAGATCTACTGAAACATGCTAACCATGCAAAATATTTACTATTGGCCTGAGATGTGTTTTAAATACAATTCATAGCTTCCATTTCATTGCAGTGGTCCTCCATTGAATCAGTTTATTCTTGAATACTTCTTTGCCACCGGACATTAACCATAAGCCCATTGAACTGCACAAATACACACACACACACACACACACACACACACACACACACACACACACACACACACACACACACTTGTTAGTTTCCTCCACACTCAGGCATGTCACTCTGTCTATTTCTGTGGCACCTTATTAGGCATCTGTTTACTCAACTGACAAGCATCTTTGTCTCTCATTCAGTAAACACAGTGAGTGAGTCGGGGAACTCTGTGGGGAGTCATCCTGGTGTCAAAGGGATTAAGACCATTCACACGGAGACTAGTAGGAGTGACAAGGCCTGACAAGTTTGGCTTCAGCAAGCCGGAACGAGTAATTTCCACTCTTGTTAGGACGCTTCAAAAATGTGACAATCATTCCTTCCTGTGTTTGTGTTTCTTTTGGATGATTTAAAACCTGCGAGATTTCCAGTTACTTATAAAGAGGAACATTTTCTGATGGAAGCTACCCAATTACGCACATGCACACACAAGTGGGTGTCAGCTGGAATTTTGTAAATCTGCTGTCAGTCTTGTTGATGCAGTGATGGTGCTGGTTGATAAAAATGTCAAAAGTAAATTCCCGTTGTGTAGAATGCACTATACCATCCAACACTTCTCATTTGCCCCCATGTCTTTGTTTTTAATCCAAACAGAACTACACTGCAGCATTACATAAGGCACCAGATCGGCTTTAGAAAGGGGGTAAAAGTGATACTTAACAAAGCCATCAACAAATACAATTGCTTACCATTAACAATACAATATACAGGAGCTGGCTCAGAGTCAAATTGATTACTTGGAAGGAAATCATGACTGCTATTTTGTCAGATAATTGAGCCATTAGGAGAGAAAAAAAAGACAGGCACATTTTAAATGCTGTCATTACCCTGCATCCTCCTTGGCCTGCGTCAGTGCGCCAATTCATTCAGATTTACAGCAAAAGTCATCCACACTCAGCAGAAAGATGAAGACAGAGATTCATAAAACTCGAGATATGATGAGACTGACAAATGAAGTAACACTCCCCGTCCTGCTGACTATAAGTGATTGTGTGTGACCACCCGTACTCTCAGTTGGAAAACTTTCTTGACCTCATGCAAACCAAAACCAGATTGCATTTTTCATCATAGAAAACCACAAGCAGATGTATGTAGTTTGGAGCCTGTCTGTTCAGAGGAGGTGCTCTGTATGTTCTGCACATGAGTGGACTGGGCAGCATTTGTGTTATTCTCCTTCAGTCTCAGGGGCCGATTTAACCATCAACTTACAGAGAGTAAAGCAGCAGGAGGAAGAAAGTCAGAGAGAGGAAGAAAAAGAAAAACGAGATTATCGCACCACACAAGCACCAGCATTTAAAATGGTCACATCCTGTAATGATATTAAAGGTGGACAAAGATAGGCCATCGTTGAGTCTCAGGGCCTGTTTATACGGGTCCGTATATTTCTGAAAACGGGTATATATCTTTGCGTTTGCACCTGTCATGTACACCTAACTGGAGATTTTCAAAAACGGCTTCCAAAGTGAAAGTTTTTAAAATTATTGGTTTCTATGGAGACGTGTAAACAGGATTGACAAAGATTTTGGAAAACAATGACGTTGCAAACCAGTTCGCGCATGCCCATTAGGCGCCTGGGAACCACAACAACAATGGCAGGTATATGCCTGGTTGTTTACGTTTTGTTAACACTTTTGGGACTACTTACGAGTTTGCAAATGAGCTTAGCACTGCTGCATCAACATCATCGCTACATCGGCGCACAAAGACGTCTGCTGTGCCGAATATTAGTAAGTGCATAGCAGCTAAATATGCTACATAAGGTTAAAATGTAGTTTATCACTAGCGCCAAGAGGAAAACAAATCATTGTGCATGCGCAGAATGTTCTTCTATGGTGTTTGATATATGGCGTATCACCACCTACTGGCCTGGCATGCTAATTGCAGCAAAAAGCTGCCGTTTTTGCGTTTCGTGTAAACAGGGATATCATTTTCACAACTGATAGTGGAAACTCGGGTTGTTTTTTTATATGGGATGAATAAAAATCTGTCATTATTTGTATCGGTATCTGTGTAAACAAGGCCTCATTCCCACATCGGCAAATACAGACGTTTTGGGCTGGCAGTTTGAATATCAACCCAAAGCCTTGGTATTTGACCTTAACCACAGGGCATCATGATGATTTCAGAACGGACTTCGGAACAATGAGTTTAATATAGTCGGAACAATGGGATGTCGAACCAATGGGCAGTTCCCGAGCTGTTGTGACTGGCTAGCGTTAGCACAGAGCTGGCATGACAGCTCAGCTACTAGCAGTGTTATGAACACTGCTAGTAGCTGAATTGCACTTGTAGGTTATATCAGCATAAATACAGCATAAATAGTAAATGAAACAAATGCCTTGTCTAATCTAATGTTCATTTGAACTGTTCTTATTTGTTTATTTTTGTATGTAATAGTGTCTTTCTATGGACCTTGAGTCTGCTGCTAAGACATTCATTCAATCAAAAAACACTTAATGTTTTATTAATGTTTTTTTTTACATGATTTGCTTTTTAATTACCTCCTTTCTGTTGCAGACAAGGAGAGCAGAGGTAAAGGTAGCAGTGTCAATGGTGGAACACAATGTGCCATTTGCAGTAGCCGATCACTTCAGCCCATTGCTAAAAGAATGCTTCAAAGATTTCCCTACTGCACAGAGCTTCAAGTCTGCCCGCACAAAAATGTCCTGCATAATAAATGAAGCAGTGACTCCTCACTTTAGAAAGGAACTGGTCATGAAGATGAGGACCAATCCTTTCACGTTGATCACAGTTGGATCAAATGATACAGGTCATTAAATTTTCCACACTTTCCAGCACCCGTTTTAGATATATTAATCAGAGAACAGACACACACACACGCAATTTCAGTCTGATGTGTACCTTTAATCTGACCCATATGTACCTATCGTTACAGGACGTGAGAAGATGAACCCGCTCACTGTGCGGGTATATGACAGTGACCTCAGCAAAGTTGTCCACAGGTTCCTGGATATGTGCCCCACCAGCGGGCCAAACTGCGGCACAGCTGAAGTGATCTACAAGAAGATGGATGAGGCCTTGCTGAAAAACGCCATACCATGGAGAAACTGTGTCAGTCTGTCTGTTGATAATGCTCCTGTCAGTACAGGAGCAAGGAACTCCATCGCATCCAGAATTCATCAAGAACATGCCAGCATCTACATCCATGGGTGCCCTTGTCACATCATCCACAACACTGCCAAACAGGCTGGCCAGGCCTTTTTGGAGGTGAGTTGAATCATGTGTGCTTAAGACCTACCGTGTCCGTTATGCCTAATGTCAAGTCAAACAGGTTGTTATGCTGTGTGGTATCATGAACCAGTGACAACAATGTCTTGTGACTATAAATAATGATGTATTGCAGGTGTGTGGATTTGATCCAGAGGAGGATCTTGCTGTGGATGTCGGATATTGGTTTAAAGGAAGCACCAATCGTAAAGGTTACCTGACAGGTATGTATGTGTGCAGTCCCAATGTAGTACAAATTAAATCCAGAAGAGTTTGATCAAATTGGCATTAAGATGTTCCATTCTTGTCATAGAATTCTGTGAGCTCCATGGAAGTGAGTATATGGAAATGCTCATGCACGTTTCCGTTTGGTGGTTGAGCCTGGAGAAGTGTTTGACTCGTATCCTGCAGCAGTATGCGCCACTGGCCAGCTACTTGAAGTCACTAAGTAGGCATCACATTTTAATGATTGAAATGCATGGTTATTAGAACAGACTGAAAAGTAAATGTAGTATGTAGTATGCACAACCATTTTCTCTCTCTTTTTCCCACAGATGACAAACAGCCAAGGTTCAGGAGGCTTGTGGAGGCATTCTCTGACCCAATCACAGAGGTGTACCTGCTCTCCTATCAAGCAACGTTTTCAGTCTTCTCCACCTTCAACCTCCTCCTCCAGAGAGAGAAGTCATCCATGTTCCTTCTACATGATGAGGTAAATTGGGAAGGATGGGATACAGTTTGCTAGTGTGATGTACTATCTTTGTTCCTTTTTTATTAGCACGAAATAAATGTAAATTTGTAAATCTTTTCTGAAATTTTTAGATGAGGGGTTTCATCCGCAAGCTGCTCTCGAAGTTTCTGAAGCCCGCAGCATTGCAGCACCGGGAACTGCATGAAATCCGCTTTAAGGAGCCATCCAACCAAGTTTTACATCAGAATATGCACATGGACTATCCACTCACTGATCTCACTCAACACACTGTTTGTTAGAAGGCTGCAGTCATCTCGTCACACACATGGGACCACAATGGAAAGAAGTCCCCAGGACTTTTTTGTTTAGCCCAAATGTGTGACTGACTACGCTGTTTGCATTTCTGTCTAATAAACTATTCAATCAATCACTGATATGATGAAGATACTTAAAGGGGTGCTTTCAAGTTAGCTAGTGTGGTTTTTGATGGTGACTAAAGTGACTCAACTCAGTCTTATTCTTGTCTCATACTGACATGTTGGTGCATACAGCATACAGCGTTAATGACCTCTGAAGTTGTTGATTTGTGTCTCTTGTAGGAGAAAAGTTGGTGATTGGCTTCACTACTCGAGCTACACTCAACAGGCTCCTTGAAGCAGGAGACATTACACCGCAGCAAGTGCAGAGGTTCCAGCAGGCAGCAGTGGCGTTTCTGGAAAGGGCTGTGGAGTATGCCATCAAGAAACTCCCCATGAAAGAGCCTCTGATAAAACATGCCATGTTTCTGGATGTCCAGCAGAGAGCAGAGTGTGGAGTGGAAGATGCCTTCTACTTTGTCGACAGCTTAGTTGGGGTATCAAGTAAAGTACATTTTATCTACAGTGCCAAATCCTAACACAAGTTATCTCAATATGCTTTACAAGTAGAGCAGGCTTAAGACCAGGCTGTTGTCACATTTTCTTGTTTGATGACCACATCTGAAAAACAACCCCTGTTTCAGTTACACTGCTTTACCAGATCTGTGCACATTGTGTTCTTTTTAGGTTTCCTGAACTTCTCCCATACAATGGACCTGAGGAGCATGACAAACTGAGTGAGGAGTTTCTGGACTACCAGTCCATGGACATTGCCATGACCGAAGACCCAGCAATGTTTGACTTTGAGAGCTTTTGGGGGAACATGGCATCAATGAAGAATAAGGTAAGAATTATTCTGTACTCACGGGAATGTCCATTGACATAATCAACTTAATACTACACAAAAATACTTGAGAGTAATTAGGCTTCCTATGTACATTTTTCAAAGGTGACCGGTATGAGCAGATTTGGCAGGCTGTCTCGTATTGCCAAGTTGGTCTTGGTACTTCCTCATTCAAATGCTGATACAGAACAAGTTTTCTCTGTGGTTGGACTGAATAAAACCAAAACCCGAAACAGTTTGGCTCTTGTGGGAACTCTATCATCCATCATGACAGTGAAGATGGCGAGCCTTGAGCCACAGTGTTTTAAGTGGGAGCCCCCTGCCTCTGTCATCAAGGCATCAAAATCTGCGACAAACACCTACAACATGAGACATGTCCCCAGCTAAATGATGGAGAGGTGGTTGAAATGAAATATTGACAAACAAATGTATTTTGTCAAAATTCTTGTTACAATTTTCATGTTTAATTTCTGGTTAATTAAGACTAGCATTAGGAGGCCACAGTGCAGGGAAAGCTGCTGGCACGGAGGTGAGGACATCAGTCTTAAGGTATAAATCGACGTTAAAACAGGCCAAATCGATGTTAAAAAAGGCCAATTTTTTTCCAAACGCATCATGACACTAAAGTCTCACTCTTGTCATTTTCTGAAACTTGGCAGCCCTGCGTTAGCATGTTCCCAGCTTGCTAACATATTAAACGGTGAGTAGACCCTACAGCACCACCCATGTCATGGTGATGCAGAAGCAGTTTGTTGTATGACTTCCTGGTTTGACTGGGCCCTAAGAGGTAGCAGAAGAAGAGGGGAAAAAAATACATGGGCTGCTGTGCTATTGCATTTATCTGTGTCCCAGAGAGCTTTTGAGGCATCATTCATGATTTGATTAACCTTTGACCCTACATACATCCTGTATGGGGCTAACTACAATAATCTCATGTCTATCCCACTGACATCTTGGTACTTTGCCAATTGATTTGCGCTGCATGTCATATGAACATGGATTTCTTTTTTTAACTGTGGTTTATTTCATCATCAAAGGCCCCATTATTTTGTAGAGGGACTCAGGGGAAAGAGCTGACATTGCAAGAACCAGAGTCTCCATCCTCATGGTTTGAGTCTTACAAAAGAAAATATTGTCTGATGTTCTGAGCTTACATAAAGCTGACTGCAGATCGGCACCAAAATAGCTTAACACAGTGATGAATGACAAGTTTCACGTGACAATTGTACTCAGTTTGTGGTAGTGGCATGAAACATGTCGGTGGAATATCATGTTTGCAAAGTCAAATATTTCTGAAGTTGTGTTTTATTACGTTTTCTTTGGCCTTGAACAACAAAATGAGCACTTCTCTTGAGTTCACATTTGTTTTCATAACCTCAGGTCAGGTGGAGCCAGTTTTTCAGATGTGGACAAGCAATGATTTGAGATGCGCACACAGACATCCACGCACTGTCAAATACACACACAGACACACACGCGCACATGGTAGTGGGGCCCTTGGGAGTGAGGGGACCACAGACATTGTGGTGCCTTGGTCACTGGAGTCACCAAAGTGCCAGGGGACTTATCGATCTATCAGAGACAACGTTTTCACATGCTCACACCCTGTATGCATCACTGCTATGATTAACATATCTGAGAAAATGGTCATCCTGTACCAAAACAGACCCGTTCTTTCCAGAGCATTCCCTCCCACTGTGCTTTAAAAAACTGTGACTCGGACAACATGGTAAGTCTAGACATGGGAAAATTGCCTTTTTATCTTGCTCTTAAGGATGTGAGTCCTTGAAGCCCAGTGATAGATATTACCATGCATGGGCTTACATTTGAAAGCCTGAGCAGATGGTTGGCACAATTAGTTGGGTATGATTTCTTTAAGTTTTTCCTTAAGTATAGAAAATTTGGTCATGAAGCTCCAGAGAGCACGTGGCAGATCTCACAGAGTCATGTCTGCCCTCATTCCCTGTGGATCGCCCTTAGTGCCCTTAGTGCACGTCTACGCCTCTGAAAGACATG
The DNA here is from genome assembly GCF_011397635.1 of Epinephelus fuscoguttatus. NCBI lineage: Eukaryota > Metazoa > Chordata > Actinopteri > Perciformes > Serranidae > Epinephelus > Epinephelus fuscoguttatus. The sequence goes on along the minus strand of NC_064760.1, from coordinate 30,939,634 downwards.
GAGCATTTGACATGACTTAAACTGAAAATGCAGTCTGACGTTGTAGCCAGGGGGAAACTTGAGTTTTAAATGATGAGAGGTTGATGGGCAGTGAAGAGCTCTTGTGTGCAAAAGTGGATGCAATTACACTAACGATGCTTCTGCATAACTAAAATTCAACTGCAGGAGGAAGGCACAAATTATGATTTTATCAGCAGCTTTGAAGGCTGTTTATATAACAGTAGGTCTTAGGCTGATTCTTCAGAGTTTAAAGTAGTTAATCCGCCACAACATGGTACTCTGTTATTAACTTTTCACTGATGTTTTCACCTTTGTCAATAAGTTTGTAAAAATTGTCGACACAGTGAAAGAGGGAAAGGTGAGGAGACAGAGAGGGCAAAGTATGTCACAGAAAATATGTTTTGTCATGTGGGGTGCATATGTACTTGTGTTGTTGATTGACCTCAGTTTGCACCCTACTCTGTCACATGAAGAAAACAGAAAGCAGCACTGTGACTAATGTTAGCATGTTATCTCATTTTAGAGTACTGTAAGTGCCCAGTGTCTTTGTCGCCCCCTTCGAATGTTATCACCCCATTGAAATGGCATTATACGTGGTTATTGGCCTCATACGTGTGGCTTAGGTGGGGCCTACGAGCTGGTTCAGACGGCCATATGCAGCTTGTTAAATGGCCATTACTTTTATTGTTTGGTGGCAACCACTAGTGGCCATAGTAATCATGACGGGAGTAAAGGAGGAAGTCAGGTGGTATGGTGTAAAGCATAACAATGTCCATGTCAGGAGGAGGTCAAGGTGATAGATGGATTAGATTACACAGGACATTCACATGACCGCTGTTTGTGTACTACGTGAGACCATAAGTCAACATTGACATAATGCACTATAATGTTACGTTACGTTGCGTTGCATTGCATAGCGTTGCATTGTGTTATGTTATGTTACGCTACTTACATTACGTTACTTTACGTTGCGTTACATTACGTTGCGTTACATTACGTAACAAACACACTTATTTAAACCCAAATCACATTTTTTTTCTAAACCTAACCACATAATTTAGGTGCCTACACCTAAAAGAAAGTTAAAATGAAAATTAATGAAACTACGACAGCAATAACACTGAACATAACATAATGGGCTGATAATGGCTTTCTGAACCTATCGGAGGGTGTAGCAGCCCCTCTTAACCAATATGTATGAAGTTCATAACCATTCATAATGCAGACTCTAATAGGCTGTTTTCACCTACAACTGATACATATATCTATGAAAAGTAATGCACAACAATTTGTATATAGCTCATAATTATCAGCCAGTAATTCTTATATGACCCAAGTAATTAGCAAGGCTGTGATCACATGATCAATGCACTGATGGGAGTAAAGAGCGAAAAATTAGGACCAAAAGTCCGTGCAACGATGCAGGTTGGAGTAGTGGGTGGGTCAAACAAACATAGGGCTTTCCCCCAGGGGACTTTGAGTTATTCTAAGGTATGTTGCCACCAAGTTTCTTTCCCTAAACCTAACCGAAGTAACTGTGGGGCATCAGATGTCATATAAGCCATTCGAGTGATAACATTTGAAAGTCTTTGTTCAACACAAACTCCCCATGTATTAACTGATTTATGAATCCCATTAGATATATCACCCTGGCTGTGGTTTTCTACAGCCCTAACCGCGATAACTACCTCTAACTATGTTTTTAATCTTCATTCAGCAGATGACAATATTTCATGCTTAAAAGAAACATAAAAAAGTGCTTTTCACTCTGGCTATGTGCCAAATATCAGGACATTTTTATGGCTCTATATATCTCCACTGACCTCCTCCCTTGGATTTCTGGAGTAAAATGAGGTGCTCTGTTTAATCTATGATTACTTGGAGAATTGGGCAGACATGCAGTTTCACAAAGAGAGTGGAAAACGTTTTCATAATAGCCCGATCTCCTTCCTGTCCATCATTCCATCTGGATCACATGCCAGTGACTGCTTTTCCCATACTGAAATAGACTTAACTGCTGTCAGCGCGCAGGCCTGAGGCATTCAGATGGCTGATACCTTATTCTGTAAATTCTATGCAACTGAATGATCATGAAGGCAAAATCAATGAGGACACTACATGCAACATATACATAATTTATTTCAATACAAATATTACAGCACATACACTTGATTTTTTTCATAAATACCACAGGACACCACATGTTGTAACAGGCTCCGTAACCTTAACAAACAGTGACAAAAACTTTGTGCGAAAATGGGTTGCAAATATTTAGTAAACATTCAGCTGAGTGACGACTTTTTTCACTCGAAAAAAGGGTTCACATGTAATAGGTTTACTTTTCATATGACAGCTAAAGCAATATTCAGCTTTCATAGAAAAAAATCACATTCACATACATCAATTTATCAAAAGAGTCCACCTTCAGCAGCGTCCGTGCTGAGACTCTGCAGTTTGTCATGACTCTTCATTTGTAGTCGCAGACAGGAAAGAGGACTTCCACAAAAATATTATGGTACAAGTGAACTCTCCAGCCAATAACTGTTTGTAGTTCATGAACTCAAATGTGGATTTAATTGACAAAATAACTCTACAAATATTTCATGAAAGTGCTATACAGTGCTGTTTTAAGTTAGTGAACAACCTAATCTAAAACACTGGGAGCTGTTCTTCGGGGGGTAAAGTGACTTCAGCAAAGTATTTAAGTGAGCAGGAACAAGGATGGATCAGCGAGGACAGCATTAGCATTGGTCCACCTGAGCCGTGATCATATTAAAATGTGAAAATATTATATTCTTTTGTACTTAAAATAAACATTCCTCATTGTAACATAACCTCTAAGACTTATCTTTGACCCAGAATCTACTTTTAATAACCACACCAGTGGATAGAATAGGTAGTTTAGGGTCAAACTTCATGGGGAGGACTGAATGTTCATATCAGTGGACATGGTATATGCTCCACACCATCAGCTGTACTTGGAATGTCGTAGTGTCAGCAAATCATTCAAGACTCATTGCACATAACCGTGCTGTGTCCTCCAGCATGAAGGGGTGAAGACATGAATTACCTTCCCTATTATTATACAGGCGTATTGATGAAACAGTAACCATTAATAACTCTTGAGACAGCTGAGGTGCAAGGAGAGGCCACTGCCAGGAGGGAGCAGTGTGGATATATAGTTCACAACCTACTCCACTTGGACTTAAACAGATCACTTTGAAAAGAAATAGCATTACAGTCCACAAACACATTACCACACATATATATAGCAGACATGCAAACAATCACTTGCGAAGTGCTTCTAGAAATGAAAGATGTTTTAAATACATTGCAGACAGTCAACAGTGACTCGTTCATTTAGTATCAATGCATCAATTCATTGTGAGTGAATAAATACAAGTCATATATCAAAACCTTGGTCTGTTTTGTGCTTTGTGCATGCTGTACAGTGAAAATGTTGAAAAGAAAAATACCCTGGATAACATTTGTCATGACATTCAACCCCTGCATTTACTTTGCTGTAAATCTACGAGAAAGAAAAACAGGAAAAAGATCAGCACACTGGAAAGCTTGTTTTTCACATGGCAAACGCTGACGTATGATGACACTGTATTTTACGTCTATTCCAAAGGTCTGTGACAACAACAACAGTGCTGACCAAACCTAGTGATACAGTACATATGGATTCCTCTACGGGAATAAAGTTCACAGTTTTGATGGTGTCACCTTACCCTACTTCGGAGTCTATGCTACATGCACTAAAACACAGGTCAAACACCGATTTAGACTGTCAGAGAATCCCTGCTCCCCCTCCTGCTGTCAGTAGCCACATTTAGCATGCTGTCACTTTGATCAGTACACACAGATCATCAAGCTGACTGGGGAGAGGAATACACCTGCAACACCTATTATTGAGTGTGGGAGGGAAAGCGTGAATTCTTCAATTCAGGCTCCTGCATGCTAAGTGCTCATTTCCCATCAATGCTTACCTATGTCAAAAGTGACTTTCACAAGAGCCTGTGATCTTAAAATGGGTGATAAAAACAAGAGAGTCTCATTTCAGATTGGCCCTTTGGATTGCATCATATCTCATCAAGCAAATTGGGAACTGTATACTTTGTGATGTACTAATCTGTTCAGTGTTCCCTGATATGGGGTTATCTGATTCTCCAGCTAAACAGCAGAGATAATGGATTTATTCTTGTTTATTGGGCTGGGTTCAGCTGGATTGACGGTATTTCCTGGAGTCTGCACACCACACAGTGTCTTAAGTAGACAGTCTGCGAATTGACTGAAACAACTGGAACAGCTGAGGCACTGCTCAGTGGACTCCTCAGTGTCTAATCCAAATGTTAGACTGATTTCATCAAGATAGAGACATCTGTTTATAGTGAGGAGACTCTGGGAAATGTCAGGGAACAGTGACAAAGGTGCATTGCTCAGGACTGCTTTTCTCATCTCCGTTTATTGGCCTCTGAGTGGTCACCGCCGCCACCAGTCTCAGACTTGGAACTATGTTATCGCTTGGCTATTTTGACGCACTGTTTATTATTATGTGTGTGGTTTGTACCCTTGTGCCATGACTAAGGAAACGGCGTCTCTGGTTTCAGTAAACATTGTACATGCTGGAACACAGCAACCACACATTGTAATAAACAAACAGGGCTTGTGCAACAAAAGGGACAACTGTTGCTGTTGCCACCGGCACATACAGGGGACAGGAGGGACTCATAGTTTGCCTTATGTAATGGCTGTATAATGTACCAGCTACTGGTTTACATGTCGCAAAATGCACAAGTGGACTGGATGCAAGATAAACCGGTAGGTTGTGCAGCAGAAGACTTTAACAAAATTTAATAAATATTTTTTCAACAGCCGCAAGCTTTAAAGGTCGATACCCAGGAGATTAACCACGTTAATTCCATCTGTTTTGCACTGAAAGATATTAGATATCTTCAGGGCTGATAATGGAATCTAGCTGCAACATACACAAACTTGCAAGATTTATCATATGAGTAACAGAGGCCCCTGGCGTTTCTCAGCTTGCATCTGTAGGTGGTAGATAACTTCATATTTCTCATGCTATCTGTTGGCAACAGAAACACCCAATGCAACAGGCTGTAAAACACTAGAGCAGGGAGCAGGGCCTCACAACATTGCTGAGCAGTGAGGAGAGTGTGAGAGAGATACAGGCTCTGCCAGACCTGTTGTTAATCATCTTCCACACTGAGACAATCCATCAAATTCAAATAAAAAATGGAAATGAAATAAAGCCAAATTATAATTTTGGTTGATTTGGAATGTATTTCTTCAAACAAAGCACCAAAGAGGCATTAGGTCTGATCTGTCCATGCTCCTCATCCATTTTCTGATGGAAATAAGAACTCACGACTCATGCAGAATTGGCATGCCCAAACGGAATTTACAGCCTCCAACATTTACTTTGAATTTCAAAAACATTTTTATGCTAATAAATTACCAAGAACTCTCAGATGAAGAAAATTCAATCTGAGCCAGATAATTAGCAATAATATAATGCACAGACCATTTACTAGAGTATATACACAGCTGAGATACTGCCCGAGCGTCCTGTGGACAGTGAGTTAATGTGAAATAGTCCATTAAGAGACAAATGTTGAAAAGATGTGGTGAGGTAGATGGAAGTTAAACATGATACACGTAACAAAAGGAAAAGTGATCTACCTACAGTATTAGTTCACTGTGTCGAAAGAGGAACAGAAATTCTTTCCTCAGCTGAACATAAGTATTACAGTTTCTTTGCCAGTCAGTTCGACTGGCCTTACCTTCATTAGTCAACTGGAAAAAAGTTTATGATAGCAGTGTAAACATGTCTGGATCGCCCTGCTGACAGAAGTCTCAGGGCTCCAAATTTAGAGGACAGTCGTTACAGTCGCTAGGCCTTTGTTGCAATTTCCATTGGGGTCCACTGCTCTGTCCACAATGCTGCAGACCCCAGCTCCCTTCCCCAGACACGCTTCATTAATGTCACTGTCTTCCAAGCTGCCCTTACTCCTCCCTTGCAGCTCGCTCTGCCAGCTGTGCCTGCTGTAGACGTATCCGTTCACGGGCCCTGCGTTACTGAGGCGGTTCCTCTTCATGCAGAGAATTTCCTTGAAGGCATACCTGAACTCAGGACTCCTGCAGTAAATGAGTGGATTAAAGGCAGAGTTTGCGTAACCTATCCAGTTGAGTATCCTGTAGGTGAGGTCAATGCCTTTCACCTCCCATATGGCATGCACCACATTAAGCAGAAAGAAGGGCAGCCAGCACAAAGTGAAGATCCCCATGATGATGCCCAGTGTCTTTAGGGCTTTGTGTTCCCGCAGGCAAAACTTGGCCTTCTTGTGGCCACGCCCATTGTTGGCCTCCAAAGTTTTGAGGTTGGTGTTGTCGCTGTTGTGAAAACGTCCAACGCTTTGGTCAATCTTCTTCAGCTGGCGCTTGGCCTCCTGGAAAACACGGCTGTAGACAAAAACCATGATGACCACAGGGATGTAGAAGGAGATGACAGAGGAGGTGATGGCATAAGCCGTGTTGGTGTGGAACTCGCAACAGCTGGTGTCGTTAATGCATTGCTTAGCTTCCTCACTGTCCTTTATCCACCACTTCATGTGGATGGGCAGAAAAGATATCAAGGCGGCAATGACCCACACCAGCACAACCACGATGCGAGCCTTGCACTTAGTCAGCATCGACTGATAACGAAAGGGAGAAGTGATGGCCAAATAACGGTCTATAGCAATGACACAGAGGGTCTCGATGCTTGCAGTCACACAGAGCACATCAGTGGCAGTCCAGAAGTCACACCAAAAACTACCAAAGTGCCAGGTCTTAAAGATGATGTAGCAGGCACCGAAAGGTACCACGATGAGACCCATGACCAGGTCAGCACAGGCCAGGGACGTGATGAAACAGTTGGTGATATTTTGGAGACGCTGGAAGCGTGCGATCGCTGATATGACCAGGATGTTGCCAAAGACAATGCACAGGACGAGTAAGGACATGATCATGCCCAGCAGGATCATCGTTGCCTCACTGTAACCTTCCTCATTCTTAGCTGGGTCTGACGTCGAGTTGATCGTCACTGCACTCACATTAAGGTACACTGGGAGAGTCGTACTTCCCATCTGAAGAAGCCATATGTAGATAACACACACAAAGACACACAGAGGTGAGGATCACAATTTAAATCTAAAAGTGACCTGATAATAAAAGAAAAATAAAGTGTTCATTTAAATTAAATGCTTAAGAAAAATCACAAATTTGCACTGCTGGTCTTTTGTTGGTTTTGTTTCAACAAAAAAAAAGGAGAACAAAAACTACAGCACCAACACTTCAAAACAAATGCATTACATCCTGGTAGGCTTCAGCAAGGAAAGCTTAAAAAAACATGCTAAACAAGCCGAACAAAAAAAGTACAAACCTCCACAGGTAGTTGTCCGCTTCCTGCCTCCCATACAAAGTAGAAATGCCACTGTTTAGTATTTCCTTCACTGTCACATGTCCTTTTCTCTGCTGTCTGTTTTTCTTAACCTCCGTGTGTCTCACTCTCTCAGTCCCTCAGTTGAGCAGTGTTTCTTCTAATGTGTCTCCCAGAGCCCTTATAGCGTGCAGTGATGACATCATGGTCAGTGCTCAGCCAATCAGACAGCCAGCCTGCGGAGGGTGCTCAGAGCACCCGAGAGTTTGAACACATTGTCTCATGCAGCCGCTGGTGCTGCAGGGCTGCATGAGACAAAAGCTGAAAACACAAGCAAAGACTTTTCCCTGACTTTTAGTTCTAAATTATATATTTTAAACACATGATTATCTTAAAAGTCCTATAAAGCACACAGTAATTTAAAAATGGAAGCATTGTGTTTAAAGTTGAGAGGAAACACTTTGTTCAGTCGTGCAGTCCAAGCACAGAGGAGGTTTTACAGCTTTTGCCTGTTAGTCTGGATCATATCAAAACCAGGTGAAGCTCTCTTTGACTGTTTTTTCAGTGAGTCTTGATCCAACAGGCATATTAAACCAGCTTCATTGTACACGCTATTAGGAGGTTTGACTGTCACTATTGCTTTGTCCTGAGAATGCTTTCTTGAGTATCAGTGCTTGTTGCTGCTGTGATGCTTTGAAATAAAAATGCAGACATACAGAGTGACTGATTAAGCTTTTGCAGATCCATGAAATCAAAAACATTTTTGTTTATGTAATAATATCTAAAGGTTAGACTGCAGACAACTCCTATTTCCCATTTCCTATTTCTGTTATGAATCTCCACGAGTGCATGCCCTGCAGGTACCGAACAAACTCTCACGCTATATTGAATAAAAATGGAAAAATGTTTTTAGGATTCAGGGCAAATTTGCATTTCTGTTAAGCTTACTTAGTCCATGCAAAGAGTGTAACAGGCAGCTATTCATTGGAAGCTCTCTGTGTCTGTATCCCGAGTACTATTCAAATTCTGAGACAGCACAAACTTTATTATCTATGTATTAGCTAAACAAATAGAGCTTATGTTGGAAGTAAGGTGCTACCAGTGACAGATTAAAAAAAGGAAGAGTGGGAGAACAGATCAGCCACTCAGGGCTGTGAATGTCTTTCTTTTGCTTTAGTTTATCCCTCAGTCCTGGTTGTCAACATGATGCACTTACACTAAATGAATATGACACTGATGGTTACAGTGACCTGGATGACTGAAAATCTTCACCGACATGTATATACATGTATATACAAGTTCCTCTAAGTAAGTATAATCTGAGTGCGCATTTCAGCTCAGAACTGCCACGCTGAAGGGTTTAATCAAGCCCACTGAATGACTTTGCACACCTAATATTGATGCACTTGTGCAGGCTAAAAGGTGCAGGCTTCAGGATAAAGGTAATAAATGCTGAGTACGTACTTCATGTAAGGTTTTTACTGTCATGAGAATACAGTTCTCTGAGAAAGTATAGTTATGGTGGTCATATTTAAAGATAGTGAATATTGTGCAAAGTATCGTCAGTCAGCAGCTTCAGAACTAAATATCTGTATTAAACTTCTATCTTCAAACAGTATTGGTGGAACCCTGTTGCTTACTCATTCATTTTTAATTTTTGTAACAACTTACCCGGTCAGGGGTCGCAAGGAGCTGGAGCCTATCCCAGCTGACTCTAGGCGAGAGACGGGGTACACCCTGGACAGGTCGCTAGACTATCACAGCGTTGACACATAGAGACAGATTCATGCTTGGGCAGTTTCGAGTCACCAATTAACTTTGGACTGTGGGAGAAAGCTGTAGTACCCGGAGAAATACCCATGCTGACATGGGGAGAGCATGCAGGCTCCGCACAGGGGGGCTCCCTCACCCCCGTTTTGGGCCCCCCTCCCTGGGAACCAGGAACCCTCCTGGTGTGAGGCGACAATACTACCCACTGCACCAACATGCTGTCCCCTGTTGCTAAGGCACTGCCTAAAACTTTGACATGTACATGGTTTTTAAAGCCTCTTTCCCCCTGCACAAAAATACCACTAATACCCACCAACATCTGGCATTTGTATTCAATGGGAAATGTTACAGTTGTTGGTCATTCCTTGGACAAACTCTGCAGTAGTCACAGTTATTTGTCAGCTCAGCCGAAAGAAGACACCCAGATGGACACACTAATTTAAGCCCCCTTGTTGGCATGTTGCAATGACAGGCTGCCACAAAATACTGTCTGTTTCTGTCCAAGTGGCTACCAGACATAGTTCAAAATTTAGTCTGCAACAAATCTGAGAGAGACACTGAAAAAGATATTTAAAAAGAAGTTAGCACCATGACATTCTGACTGGCCTCCATGCCACTTTCTACTGTTTACTAATCAGTTTTTTGTCCGTGACTTCAAACACACCACTAAAGAAAACAAACAGACATACTGGTCTACCGTCTGCCAAGTGTGTGCAAAGGTCTGGTCTTCTAGCAGCGGGAAAGCAGTCGGTCTTCCAATTTTCAACAAGTTTTACTACATTTTAAAAAAAACCTGATTTTGGTGTAAAAACGGTATAAGGGTAACTTACCCTGCCTCCCCAATTGCTTCCACTTTAGTTTGGTGTGGTGATGACAGCATTAATACACAGGAGTGGAAATGTATGGAACAAATGCACATGTAATGACAGTGAGTGGTAGACTGCCCAAATGTGGAAAAACTGAGACATATTGCTGAAACAGCACATGTTTTTCTTAAGACATCTCAGACTATTCATCATCTGTTTTCTAAAGGGATGTCAGAATGTCCTTGTATTTCTCTAAACTAATATAAGGGGAAACAATTTGAGATATTGTTATTTATAGGTAATTTTGCAATAGTCTTACTGCTGCAGCCCACTTGAGATCAAATTGGTCTGCATGTGGCCCATAAACTAAAAAAAGTTTGAAACCGCCGGTGTATTTAAAGAGTTTGCAAGTTAAGAACCACATCATCCTATTTAAAGTTAGAGCTCTGATAACTTCGAGACCATTCGGACTGGGGGAAGCACTGGAGAACTAAGCGCCTGTGAAAAAGATTGTACATCACACGCAAATAGTGTTTGCATGTTTATTCTGTTAATGAATGTTTTACAGACAAACTGGTGAAAAAGTTAAGTACTACCTGAGGTCTGACACCACACAACTCTCAAAAATCCAACAGCCATGTGCTGCAGAGGGAGAATTTCCCTGGTCAGTATTTCTTTCCTTGTTGTGCGCTCGGCTGTCCTTGCTGCTTACAACAGATTGCTGCAGTGACATGATCAATGCTCTTTCAGACATCCGTCATCAATAGATAAAAACCTTTTATAAGGCTTGTTGTGCAATGATTTTGGTGGAGTTCTGATAATAGTCACGGTGGGAGGTCAGACCTGGTTTGTGAACGATGAAACAATTATGATAGAGCATGGGTCATAAACAGGTCTTTGTGATAAGTAGGTGTGTTTAGTTCTCTCTGGGCAGTTGCTAGTGTGTTTGTGCACATGTACACAAAACAATTGAGCTCAGATGCATGCGTTGCCTCCTGCTATGATTTCTCATATTGCTTTTGAGCCTTAAAGAATCTTGCCTTATACTGCCCCTCTAGTGGAGGTCGATCCTTTAGTCCATTGCAAAAGCTCACTACTTCAAGGCAGATTACCATAAAATGTGCTGCAAACTTTTATTGCACCCACAGAACAACAACCCTCTGACTTTTTGTCAGTGGTTAAACCCTTTGTTGCGTGGCAGCTTTTCTTGGCAGGTTTCCATGAACATGGATATTTATGATCTCTGTATGAATTCAAATATTTTGATGATCTCCTGACCTTCTGCCTAGTGTTTCAATTGTGATTGTACAATTTCCTATTGTATTATTAAAATCTTATGCACAGATCGCCCTGAATTTGACAAAGCACATCTCCTCTCACCCAAGGATAAACTCTTTTCATTTTGAACACCCCTTGAGCTTCAGTCTTGCAAAAATGAGGTAGAAATGTCAACACTGCACCAAAGATTGACATAAATGCTCCCAGCTGATTAAACTCACGTGATTTTAGTGATCCATATGGCCTTATCTCCTCCACTACATGACAGACAGAGCATTCCTCCTGATAAAGGTCAGTATTTTGTCTGCAGTCTTTCACTTAAAGTATTTATTGGGGGCTATAATGAACACTGGACCCTCTGTGAGCTTAGCTGTACTTTGCCATTTAAAGATACTTTGCACGCCTCTGCTAATATTTAAAAATACATTTTATAAATAATGTAAAAGCTGTGCAGCAGAGACTCTGCCCTCTGCCTGTATTTTCTCATTTTCGCCATATTTCGCTGTGTCTGGGGCATTTCCGGGCTACAACTTCTGAACGGTGGGTGTGTAGCCCTAGTGAATAATAGAAGGTAGAGACCAGTTGCCAGACTGTAAGCAGCACGCGCAGCAAAAAATGGCAAATATAGCAAGGTGAGATGCTGAGCCCACAAAGCTCGTCAGTTGGCTTTCACCTGCTGACAAGCAATCAAGGAAAGATGCTAGAGAGCTAGGAAGGAGGGGCCAACTTTAAATGTTGTGTGTTCAAAGAGTAATCAACAATTCCTGCGTCATATACCTTTGAAGGGACAATTCATGAAAAAAAAAGTACTTGTTTCGGTGTGTCGAGCGTTGGAGATATCAGCTGTAGAGATGTCTGTCTTCTCTCCAATCAAGCAATAATAGTCAAAAAAACACACACATCCCAAGGTCCATTTGGAGTGGGAGCTGGATACATATATATAAAAGTCATGAAAAAAGGAAAAAATGTACCGCACACCAAGTCTCAGCTCCTACTGAAGGCTTTTTACTTTGCGCTGTGACGTTTCGAGCACAAGGCTCTTTCTCAAAATGCTGTTACATGTAACAGTGCAAAATGTTTATCAGTCTAGATTGTTTTGGTGTGAGTTGCGCTGTGATGTTTTGAGCACAAGGCTCTTTCTCAAACTGCTGTTACATGTAAAGTAACAGCTGTACAAAGCACAAGGCTCTTTCTTGCCTTGTGCTTAAGATTATTTACTTAGTGTAACCAGGTCATGATTTCTGTAAAGAGACATGTATTTTTTGGCACTTTGAGCACCACAAGCCGCATGTCATCTAGCCATAATATTTGAGAGAAGGCAGACATTTCTACAGCTGATATCTTCAGCACTCCACAATTCACACCAAAACAATTTAGACTGATAAACAGCACTACAGGTAAGATAAAAACGTATCTATTATTAATTTGGGGTTGAACTGTCCCTTTAAACTTCACACTGCTTTGGATCTATGTACCCTATATGTTAATATAAATGTAATTTCTGTTTTGGAAAGTTGGGGTCTACATGTTCAATTAATCATGACTGCTTTCCTCAGTCTGTGACATCTGTCTTCCTGTATCCTGTCACACCCAGGCAGAGCCGGTTCACTTCTGGATAACCCTCTAACTGTCTTGGATCCTGTCCCCTGTTAGATATTGTACACCACTGTGTTTAGTCAAACACTGTTACAATAAATCTATCTCCCCTCCGCAGCATCTCCTCTTGGATTCCCACTTTTACAATTTATCGAAAGTTGCAATGTTGACCCGATGACCCAACATGCACTTTCAACCTTACCCTGCTATATTTTTCCTGTAATCTCTGACAAACAATACCTGGAGGCGTTGCTCCTCTGGGGAAAGCTCTCAGGAGCATGAGAGGAAATGAGAGAGCCCAAATACTTTCTCTCACTTGTTTTCTTAAATGTCAAATTGCTTTACTGGTATGACATTTGCCTTGTATTGCGTACACTCATGCCGTGTAAGCTCATTATCTCGTCACTCTAGCTTTAGTGTACAAAGATAAGACAAGTATTGATCCTCAAGTCTAACTCTCAACAAGAAACTGAATAAGAGTTCCCAAAGCGTTGAACAAGTCATTTAAATATCAACTACTAAAATATTAAAATCTAAAACTGTGACAGCCAGTAGAGTAAACTTAACACTTGTAGACGGTGCTGCCCCAGAGCCAAATTAGTCATCATGAGTGAACAAACATATTTTGACAGTTCAATTAAATATTAACGCTGAAAAATCAACACTCATTAGCATTTGCTGGCACATTCGCTGTCCAGCCTTGATCCACACAGTCAGAGTTGGAAAAAGTAATTTGTAGATTCTATATAAGTAAGGCATCAGGGGTGCTGAAAGTGTCAGGTGTGGCACACACTGAACGCTAGCTTGCTACCTAATGGTAGCTAGCTCGTTTGTATTTTTCATGGCCAATATCATACAGTATTGGCTGGTTAAACACAGCAACAATCAGTGTCTCCTCCACACACACCTCTTTGCTATTGGTTGAGGATTTGCTAGTTCACCAAAGTTGAATTCCACGCAATGAGAAAACATAAGATAAAAGTGAATGTTTTATTTAGCCCTTCCCTTGCATTGAATGGAAGTAAACCCCCGGTGAATATTCGCAAATGTTAATTTTAATCTTAACTTTAATTTTGTGACCATGCCCTATCAAATGTATTTGTAAATACACTTGCAAGATGCAAAGGATACACACATGTCCTTGTTGTATCCTCCTGCAAACACACACTCACTCACTGACTCACACACCTCACACATTTATCAAAAAACACAGTGTTTTTCTTGAACAGTACATGCACACATAGAAATACATACTGTACAACGTAAATGCTGTGCAGTCTACCTTCATGTTATGCTGTTACCTTTTGGTGTATGTTTCATTAGCCATCATTTTCTCAGTCTCATGTTCTCCTACAGAAGACACACAGGCAGAAATGATTAATATATAAAAAAATATATTTCAAATTGAATGTGACCATGCAAAAAAAAAAAAAAGAAAAAAAGTCTTGGCTGCTGTCTGTCCAGCCATGTCTAATCCATTCAATCTCTGACTGATTTAAGGAATTATTTTCGGGTCAATCATGTCCTAACTTAATTAATCAGAACAAAGACATTCCCCTTGGGATTAATCCAGAGCCTGAACCACTAATTGGTTATGTGGTGAAGGCCTCTGGGGGACTGTGAATGAGGTCCACCCAAAATCAAATGGGTGTATGACCATCAAAGACCAAAACTCTCATACTGTTTGCAACTACAGAGGCTGAGTGTGTTCTTGTTGCAGGTGGAAAGTATCCAAGTAGTTATTCAGTGTTGTTCAGATAAACAGAAACCATAGGACAAAACCAGTTTGTATATTTCTAATGTATCAGACCATATATAGACTAAGCAGTTACTGACCGGGAGTCATTGTTCATTCAGTTTGCCCCTGATAAAGTTCAGACAGAGGAAGAGGTTGTAAAAACACTTCACTGTACTATTCAACAACTTTTGGGCTGTGGCTTCCAGATGGAGCTCAACATATACAAAGGATAAATAAAAAAAAACGTCATTACAGGGGTCTGACCAATGTAACACATATATTACGCAGGGTGCTGACGTCTTTTAAAGTGTGAACATAACATATCATGCTGATGTAAGATTTATAAATGCGTGAGGCTTCACTTTATTTCACCCTCTCAGTTTCTTCTACTTTTATTTTTTATTTTTCCAGGACTTTCCCGACATTCTCCAAATCAACATTTCCCTGCATGGCATTAATGGAAATGAAAATAATGTCTGTGCCAAAGGGACAGTAGACTCTACTGTATTCAATGAAAGCTTTCCCAAAGCCTTCCTTCGCTTGGCAGAAAAATCACCGGTCTCGTGAGAGTTATCCACTTTATTTTTCTTATTGATCGTGACACACAAACAGAAACACTCACAGAGGGTACTAGACTTATTATTAGACATGTTCATGAAGGTTAAAGGGTGAGTGCTGTGATTGACCCAATGACCTATTCAGTTAACCCAAATTTCCTGTTGGTAAAACAGGGGATTCTGCCTTAACTCTGGGGCTTGAGGCAGGATTTATAGTGCAAATTAGGTATTCAAGGCCAGAACTGAATTATTACCTTTGTTTAACCCTATGGGAGGAACAGTAATGCATTACTGTCCTTGTAAGGATTTAATTAGTGTTTACAAATCTGTACCATTCAGCAAAAAAGTCCCTGTAGACCTCCGGTCAGCACAGAGGGGAATTGCAATCTGTCTTTGATTTTTTTTTAAAAAAAAAAACAGTAATTCAACCCTAAACTACTTTAATACAAAAAGAAAACAAATACTCCTTTCTCTAATAGTTGAGGAAGTTTCAGTAGCATCCTACAGTGTTCATACTCTCAGGTCCTGGTGCCATTTGAATCATGATTATTGTGTCGTCTCATTTATTGTGAAAGGCTATAGGCAGTAGGGAACTTCAGGTGATGGAGGAACACTAAATAGAGATATAAATAAATGAACAGCTACCATTCTCCCTCCCAAACAAATTAAATGAAAGTGATGGAAAAGATGCATCTAAGGACCAATCCTGGAGCTGCCAATGATATTATCCATCTATAATGTGAATCTAACTGGAAACCAGTTAAAATTCATGGTATGGAAATGTGGATCCAGGCTATGCTTAAGTTAGCTTTTAGCTTTCTGACTCTACACTGTATGATTTATCCTTGATCCTACAGAAAATTGATCTTTAATTTCAGTCCTGTTGTGACCCGCTACTTGTAACTTTCCATCACAGAATGTGTGTTAATTTGCTCCGCTAAATTAAGAACTGTTATATCCTCAAGATGTACAAATCTGCATAACTGAGAGGACTGGGATTGGGGCCAACCCGTGGAATTACAGGCCTTTGTTCTTCCTACAATGATTAATGTGAAAATAAATAGGGTGTGGGCTGATTTCTTTCTCTTTGCCACTTAAGGAAGCGACTCCATCCTCTAACGACTCCCTGCCTTTACTCTGTTACTCCTTGCCACAGTAATTCATTGCAGAAAAAGCACAACTTTTGACCCATTCCATGCTAAGTGAGCATATGATGTGTAACCGACGACTATCTCTGGTTTTGTTATTCACCATCACTTTGACAGATATACAACTTCTAGAAATAGCTTCAGTCTTGACTGGTTTTGTCTGCTGTGTTAGAAATAAGACATATTCACAAGAAGCATTTACAGTCAAAGAGAGGGGGACAGAGCATACCTGTTGTGATGGGACAACCGAATTGCTTTCCATTTTCTTCAGAACATCGTAACTACCAACAACACAGAACACAATGCATTTTATTTTCCACAGTTACTTTCTACTGTTGCGTTTAACTGCAATGACCTTACGCTGAGTTAGGGAGCAGCTGTGGCTCAGAAGATCGAGAGGTCGTTCACTTATCCGAAGATCAGCAGTTACAACCCCAGGTCCTCCAGTCCACATGTTGAAGTATCCTTGAAGAACATACTAAACCCCACGCACTGCACTGAATACACCCACACACCGATGGTAAAACCTGTATGGTAGCCTTGGCCACCAGTGTATGACTGCATGTGTGAGTGGGTGACTGTGACTTGTAGGGTAAAAAAAGCACCTTGAGTGGTCAGAGGACTTTCTTTAGTAGGTGCCAGTCCCTCCAGAAATGCCTACTTTCAAAGCAGCTGATTGCCATGGATCAGCTGTTGCTGCCAATCAATGCAGCGCTGAAGGACCGTCTCCACGAGCCGCTCTTCTCCTGCTGTCTCTACCCTGTTAGCACATGTTAACACAGCAGCAGCAACTAACATCCATCACCGAGCCATTAAACGGTCCAAACCATCTCACACTGATAGCAAAACGTCTGTTGTTAAACCCATTAATAACCACTGAGTGATGTTAGCCGTATGCTAACAGTTAGCACTGTCCCAGGTACGGAGCTTACACTGCCACTGCAGTAGCCTCACAATAAACAGAGAGAGTTAGGGAGAGGAGCAAGAAGGGGCTCAGCAAGACAATGAGCTGCACCAGCTCTACAATGAAATGAGATTTTACTTGTTTTAAAAAGTCACATTTGAGGTAAAGTTGCAAGGTTGCACAGAATTTAAAGGGACTGGCTGAAATTTGCATTAATTGTTGCAATCACAAAATCACCTCAAATTGGCCGGGCTGAACTAGAGATAGCTACTGATAGGGAAACACAAACACTGTCGTCTTCCTGTTTTTGTTGCGCAATGGTAGGCACACTTCCTCTCTGTCATTTATTGAGCCTTCATTTTCTTGCAAGGTCATACCAGGTGGCAGACAGAGTTGTACAGTGAAAGCGAAGCTTATAGAGAACACTTAAATCATAATGCTGAGTTAAAGCAAAAATACTTGTCTATTGCCACTTTAGGAGGAGTTTGTACCATGCCTTTGGAGATGGGTAAACTGGAAACAGATAAATGGAATCACACAACAGAAGCTCAGTCGTTTATCACTTATTCATCCCACAGTTATAACTCTGTTACAATGCAGCACCCTTCCATGCAGCCATATGAACATGCAAATTTGGTATCTGTGACATTTAACTAAGATGCCACCCTGAGCCACCCTCAGAGTGGCACCCTCCTCTTGCCACCCTGTTGTTTACTGCCTCAGATGATTAACACTGGGACACAGTGACAGACCGCAACAACCCCAGAAAATGTGACAAATGAAAATGCCACATTCTAATTAACTTTGACAGTTTTTATGATACATCTCTCCACATGATTCAACTTTATCTTTATCTTTACCTCTCTTTCTGCTTTTGGTTCGTGTGTGTGTGTGTGTGTGTGTGTGTGTGTGTGTGTGTGTGTGTGTGTGTGTGTGTAAACCGCATTGGTGTTTTCTCTAGTAAGTTTTATCCTAACACGTTATACATCTTCTGGCAGTGTAAACACTTTTATTAAATACAGATCTGCAGAGATATTTACACCACAGGCTAACTGAGGTTATATGAACATAAACTTGGCAATGAGTCGTAAATATCTATTATGCAATGTTTTAATCTGTGGCCAGTTTTATTTCTTAGTAAAAAGTGAATCTAAACTCTCAGCAGTATCTGTTATCAGGGATATCTGCAGCCACAGCTCATGTTGCAGATGTGTGATAGCAACATAAACCGACTAAAAGTTAAAAGCTGGATGATAAGAAATGCAAAAATGGGTTGTATTTCATCATTCTGTTCTTCGGACATAATTACAGTCGAATGGAGGTACATATTTGCTTTGATGTGAAGACCAGATTCTGGATCGAAGTTATGCATAATAAAAGAGTTCCAGTCTTTTTCAGCAGTCATGGTTTATGTAGTTAATGTTAATGTTAAAGAGATAAGCATAAAAGAAATTTTGTGGGGTCCATCCATCCATCCATCCATCCATCCATCCATTTTCATCTGCTTATCAGGGGCTGGCTGGCAGGGGCAGCAGGCTGAGCAAGGAACTCCAGACGTCCCTTTCACCAACAATGCTTTCCAGATCCTCCTGGGGGATTCTGAGGCGTTCCATGGCCAGATGAGATATATAATCCCTCCAGCAGGGCCCTCTACCAGTTAGATGTGTCTGGAAAACCTCTAACGGGAGGCATCCTGATCAGATGCCTGAATTACATCAGTGGGCCCTACTCCAAGCTCCCTCCAGATGTCTAAGTTCCTCACCCTATCTTTTCGGCAGAGCCCAGCCACCATACAAAGGAAACCCATTTCATCCGCTTGTATCCATGATCTCATTCTTCCGGCCACCACCTAAAGCTCATCACCATGATTGAGGGTTGGAATATAGAGATGGATGGGAGAGTGTTGCTTTCCCTCGCTGGTACCCTCTTCACCACAACGGTGAAGGCACAACGCCTGGATCACTGTTGATGCAGCACCAAATTTCCTGTCCATCCCATGCTCCATTTTCCCCTCACTCGTTAGCAAGACTCTGAGATACTCAACCCAGAGGGGCCAAACTACCAGTTTCCGACAGAGAACCATGACCCGTGAGATCATTTCCATATAACAAACATCCCTTCACTAGCTATGCTGCAAAATGCCGCATTGCTTTTGTGCGGGTAACCCAGCTCCACGTGCACTGCCGGGGCTCTGTTGGTCATATGGAAATGCATATGCAACGCATCATAATTGCATTTTTTTTTTCAGGAGCTGTTGAATGTCATTTTTGCAGTTAAGGTAGCCTATACGCCTCTGACAATATAGCAGTTCATTCCAGTGAAGCATGAAATTGGCCGCAGACTGTGGGCAATCCACTCATTTCCTTCAAATGAAGAGTAATGTGTCAAAAGAAGCATGAAATTCATGACAAATGCGAAATAAAATCAATTGAGAAATTATGTAATAAACGTAGACTGTGTGATTAATTCTTGTTGAGGCATATGTAGCATGTAAGCCATTGATCAAATTCATTAAAAGGAAAGTCTCTGGCACTGGTACATTATGCAAATACATTCTGTAACGGCTCTGACTCAATCACTGATGGGTTTTCTACCATTTAAAGAAGAAAGTGAAGCAAAGAAACACACAAGAAGTGCTTCACTTTATCATCTGATCAGTACATACATCAATACTTTACCCCCTGCTACTTTGATTGGGTGCATTTATTAGATAAAGCCAGCTGCTTTGGATCAGCTGCAGTGTTTTGTAGACTATACTGCGCAGTCAAGAACATCCACCAAATCTAGATGTGATTTACTAATCAGATTGAAGCAGTTGCACTGAAGAGCAGCTAATTCATTCTCTTCACACAAAGCGCCTAAAGACTGTTATATTTGTTTTCCTTAGTCACCACTCCAAAATAATTACCATCGCTGGGTAACGTGTCAGATATATTAGCAGCATGAAAATAATCATGGAAATTTAGAATAACATTGACTCAGAATTGGGGGAACAACTATATGACGGTATTCCACTCAGAGAGGTTATTGTTTCTTCTTAAATGACGACACCTGTTCTCAGCTTAATCTTTGAGCTGACATCATATTTTTCATTCAAACTTTTGACAGATGCTTAAACAACTCAATGAGAGAGACTAGCCATGAGATGTTTGCCCCCCTTTACCGTTGTAATGCAGCACAGCCGGCCACTTTGACATGTATGTGTTACATATAACAACACACCGGCTTTAAGAAAACACATGATTCATGACACACACGGGGCCTTTGCACAGCTGTAGACACAGCCATGTGTCCTCCTGGGAAACTCTTTTCTTTCCTCCAAACTTTACCTGACACTTCCGAAGTAGTTCATTTTTGCAGTTTCTTTGCAGCCTGCACTTCCTTCACTATTAAAGAACAAGTCTGAACCTAAGGTTAATAGGGAAAAATAAAAAGTATCCCCAGAGGAATGTTCCCATAGTGTTCAATGAGGAAGCCTTGTCTGATTAGCTGTCTGTACTGACAATTTTGCCAGTAGAGGACTGTTTCCACACAATGAGCCACCGCTGCCAGTGAGTCACGCTTCTGTCTAGCACTCAGATCAAAATGCATGACCAGGTTCTATCATGTAAAGAAAAATCTCTGTACACTCAATTGTTGCTGAAATAAAAAAACGTGAATTTGGCTGCTTTTTTTTTACAGGTTATGTTCCACAAAGCCTGCGACCATTCAAAACCTGAAGGTATCAGTGCAGACTGAAATCAGACCAACAGTTTCCAGTTTGCCATTGTGATTAAACTTGTCTGTCAGCTTCGGAAGTTCTGACAATTGAAAGTAAGAAACTTAATAAAATGGCTATGTTCAGGTTCAGGTTAGGGACTGTACATAAATTATTGGGGTGGGAGGAGACTAAAAGCCCTCCTCAGTGGTAATTTCTCTCTGGCCCCTCCCCCTGAGTAAAATAAAAACTGTAGCAACTTACCCATAGTATCTTATAATAATACATAAATAAACTGGTCACATTCAATTCACCATTAATAACAAAAAGTGTATTAAGTATTAACAATGTTGCAAACTTAAAGTGAGACTATTAAAAGAAGACATAATGCATTCTTCTGACGATGAGTGAAATGAACAGTGGAATTTATAAGCAATGAAAAGCACCCTTCCTCAGCATGTTACACTCCAGGGTTTTGCTGTTTCAGCCATTTTTGGTTGCATATGATGAGTAGTTTATGGTGGCTAATGCTAGCAATTGTTAGCAAAATTTACATAGATATTACTGTTTAATATAATATATATTACTAAGTCACTTCACTGACTATGACTCTGTTGTGCTAGTGTTGCTGCAACTTTTGCAAAAAGAAATAAATAATAACCCTGTCCCTTATCTGACCCACCAACCCCACACTCCAGTTTGCATGCAGTCCCTTACAGAGGTTTAAAGTTAGGGCTATGTTTCTGCACTAGGTTGCATGACTGACTCAACTCAAGCCATACAAGCTTGTGCAAGTTGATGATTGATTACGTATTTAAAATAAAAAATATGAGTAACTGTATTCTGTTACTGTTACAGTTACAGTTTAAATAGATGGTATTCTGTAAACAGTTACTGTCTTTAAAAATAGATTACTTGAAAGGATTACTTCATTTGTTTTTGTTTTATTTGCTCTAACACCATGTTCTAACTAAATGCGGTGCATGTGAGCATCAGTTTGACTGCATTGTTTTCGATGAGGACATCCTAACTGGCCATGAGCGATGCAGCGCTGCTGTTTTGAGCTGAACTTTCGTCAGTGACCTGTTTCTATTCATTCCTGTTGCTCACTTTGAAATAGCTGCAATAGATGAGGAATGGCTGATTCATGAAGTTGAAATGAGGAGTTATCCACACAGTACCTCTTGATTTAACCATATAAACCTATGTAAGGTGGCAGCCAACTGAAGGGAGATGTTAAGAAAGCAGAAAGTTTCTGGTAAATGACCACTGCAAATAATAACGTGTTTGCTGGTGGCTATATTGTGTGTCATTTCCAGTAAATATCACAGTATAAACATGTGTTCTGTTTGAAAAGTACAGTCAAAGAGAGAAAGTACTCGGCCATCTTTTCAGTGGTTATGTCTCCAGTCAAGTGCACAGCTGGTAGGTAGCCGACACGGTTTGTTTATATGATGTAACAGAAGTGCATATTTAGCAGATTCAGTGTGGACAGAGAGTGACGCTCGCTTGCTGTTAGGACATAGTGTAAAAGTCATATGAGGTGCATTTGCCAAATATGACCCAGACAAATGAGCTGACTAAGACTATTTTGATATCTAAATAGTTCTCTGGTGGAATACAGTACAAATTACAATTTAGTGCACGTATTTAGTAATCTGTAGGGTTTTAAAAGTAGCCCTCTCAACACTGTTTGATTGACAGTCTCACTCTAAATGCTACATGTTAAACTTCTAACTACAGCAACAGAGAAAAATGTATCTGTAACACCTGTCAGCATTTTTGGAAAAGCTCTACCTCGTCATCATCGTCAACATGCAAGACTGACGTTTTTAATCATTATAAGATTTACTTTGGCTGTGGATGTGGTCACAAGGCTAGAAGGTCTTTTTCCACTGTGTGGGTGGGTGAGCAGGAGTTAACACTGTGTGAAAGTGTGAAATTAACATCACTGTTGCAGTTTAGGTATTTCCATGCACGGTTATAGCCACTTAATCTCGTGACTGGTCAACTGTGAATCCAGTCTGTAAGTGAGGCCAGAATAATCATCCTGACATATCATTCATGAGAGATTGTATCTCTGATTGCACAAAGACTGTAAAACCAGCTGAGTGACCAGAATATTTGATTATTTTTAAACACGCATTCTAGTGTTTGGATGCAAGACAAAAGTGCCACGTCACTAACCATCTGCTGTCTGTGTTTGTGCATCTTGCTTTGTTTATACTGCAAATGTGGGCGAGAATGAGTTTATATTTCGGTATTATTTCTGCCGTGTTGATTGTTTGTGTTGTGCTAACTTCCAATAAGATGCTCACGTACAGCAAGTCAGCAGCAACTGTTTACATTCAAGCTCAAAGCAGCCACGAGACCAGGTCAGACTTGACTGAGCAGCCGTTATGCATGACCTGACTTTAAAGGTCAACAACCTCATACTGCCTTTGAGCATACCATTGAGCAGCCAATAAAAAGCTCAGTCTCACTTCACCGACCCTGTCTGAGTAATGTAATGGAGAGGAACGTAACGTAGCTGCTCTCCCAGTGATGACCCCTTGTAATTTTGTCCTGTGAGGGATGGGACAAGCCTGCAGGATGAGGTTAATTAGAGGACATTATCACACTAATGACTTTATGGCACAATAACAAAGCCTCGAACAAAAAAACACAGGTTAAACTAGACAGGGCTGTGTCCTTTAATGTTTTTTTACACAGCCGGGCACAGTCGCCCATTCTGGTAAATCTCCGTTTATATTTCCTGTCCAAAAAAATACATGGCTTTTTCATTTCCTCGCCAGGTTATCCTCTGGGCAAAACACAAGAACAGCATGTTGTCTTCCTCATTATAGATACCATCAATTAATCTTTGACCCATTTCTCCATGCAGATGCAAACACGTAGACACACACACAGACGTAGAGAAGGCCTCTGCATTTATTTTGTTATTTAAGTGATAAAAAACAGTCTGGGCCACAATAAAAGAATAAATGAGAAAAAAACATGGCATAAAAAGTGACAGCCAGGAAACATATTAGAGAGACTAATCAGATTAACTGATTGTGGACGTATTGTAAGACCACCTTTTCACTAAGCATTAATGCCAGCGTTACAGCTGAACTGATACAGTTTTGATTTCTCTGTAAAGATGTCAAACCCATGACAAAGAGAGTAAACCCTTGAAGCCGCCTGCAACCCAGCTCACTCATTAACAGAGAAAAACAGGAGATAAAAGTGATGAATGTCCATTTTAATGTGTGTACAATAAGGCCAGGGAGTAGGCCCTGCAACTACCATGTCACTATCTCATGAAGCCTCATTTTAACAAAACACTGTAATTATCACAAGCTTGGCCCGGGGAAGGTGCCACTTTCTCTGCTGCCTTCTGTGAGAGCAGGAGAGTGATCAGCTAGCCAGATAGCCAACATCTGTCATCATACACCATTTCCTGTCTGTCAAAGCCATTTTTAATTTCCTGACGTCGCAAGAAATGTACATAAACCCAAAAAGATTGTAAATATTTAGTTTTATTCAATAATGGATTCTTGTAATAGCAGCTGTAAATGTAAGCCTGCCTGTGGAAATTAATAGACTCTTTAAAACAGCGTGCAGCGTGCTGATGCGGGTACGTTGTTTGAACAATTCTGTGACTAACAAGAAGAGGAAATGGAAATAACAAAATGATGTGGCATGACAATGACAATGTACCTTCACTTCAAATTACAAAAGGCCATTGTGTTACTGAGACAGAAGAGATCGTTTTCCTCTCACTGATCAGAAACGTGTTGCACAAGTTTTCTCTGATACATATTTGAAGTGAATAGACTGTATTGTTCAAGTTAATGCATGACCAAAATGCTAAAGCCTCTGGGTTTAAACAGAATTTCACAGCAGTCCACAAGAGCTGAGATAGTGGAGATATTTCAGTCTGAACCGACTGACTCTGCCATCCCTATAGAGGACAACGCTGGCTCACCTGATGATAATCAGTTTGATAAATGGAGTCAAAGATGGAGAGTGGAGGGCTGCATGGTATATGTGCTGTGTGTGTGTGATCTCCCCTGTGAATGGCAGAAAACTGTGTGTTGAGTTGCAGAGGTAAAATCAGACGGGTTATTACTGTGGGACCATTTCAAAGGTTCCATAGTGCATGGTCTTGAGCAGTGGTTCCCAACTGGTGGGTCGTGGTCCAAAAGTGGGTCACAGGTGCATTCTGAATGTTCTGCAAGTGACTTACAAACGTGTCAAGTTGTAAATACACGTTTTTAGGTACAGTGAATTTCTGGCACAGAGCTTTAATGCTGAAGTGCCATTTCCTGCTGTAAAATGAGTGACTATGCACGTTTGATGCTGAATATATTAAACTGTGTGGACCTTTAACTCATGACTAAGGAGAAATCTGGACCCAGTGGCTGGACCAATTGGGAACCACTGGTTTACAGTGCATGCCACGAGCAATTATGACATGTCCAACTCCATTGTTGCTAGTTGAACAGCACATAGTCTGAGTACACAGTGAGGCACGAGGGGCGATGCGTTTGTACTTAGTCCCTCAATTAATAATAGGTGTGTTTCGGGTGTAACACAAATTCAAACAATCAGAGTGTCATCTCTCATTCCCTTCAAAAGCTAAGTGCACCTTAACCTGGCCACTGCTGTTTACGTGGAGGAGTTGGAGTTTCATTGCAATATAATATTTCATTGATTCTTTGGCCAACGATGTGATATTTGTTGATATTACAAAGTCTGCCAGAATACGATTTTGATTCGATGCGATTCAGGGGCCTGCGATCGATACGAGATGATATTATCTACCCATTTAAGACAGTCAGTAACAGAAGAAGGTGCTACACCTTTCTTCTCTGTTTTTGGCCATAAAAGATAAAAATAACACATAAATGATAAGTACAGTAAAGTTTACTTTAAACCGACTCCAGTAACACACATAAAAAACAGGACATGGGATACATTTATCTTCAGGGCTTTCTGTCAGAGTCAGAGAGACCTTTCTAGAAGAAATCTTTTAATTTTTACCCAAACCATCATCTTAGTAAAACATCAGGTGTATCTGGCCTGAAGGCAAGAAAACAGCAAGATCATCTCACAAAAGTTCAGCTCAATAATATCTGCCAATAATATCTGCCAGATATTTTAATAATATCTGCCAAAGTTTGCTAGCTTAGCAGCTTGGCTGAATTTCAGCCTGCATGCATGTTTTTTTTATCATATAGAGAGAGAGAGCAGCGCAAGCATTAATGTCACTGCAGCAAATATTGTGGGACATATATGAACTTGAAAGAAGTTACACTGCTTCTTGGCCTAGATGTACACAGAGTCTCTCTCCGTGGGGAATGGGAAGCATTATGTTTTATCATTTCACCCACCTGCAACCCATTCACATGTCCTTGTGTGTATAACACGCAGAGTGTATGATGTGTTATGTCCTCGCCTATGAAGGCGCATCTCATATGGCAAGCCGTTTTAACATTTAATTGCTAGACTGGATATTCATTACTAATATCTGCAACATAATTTTGCCTAGTCAAAACTCTTAGTCAAGATATCTGTAATTAGATTTTGACTAGTCAAAACTCTAATTACAGATATCTGTAATTCAGTTTTGACTAGTAAGATTTAAACTATTTTTGCCATTCATGTGTATGGGGTTTGTCATTATAGATATCTCCAATGTAGTTGTGGATATCTGCAATTCTTATTGCGGATATCTGTAACTGAATTGTGGATATCTGTAATTCCAGTTTGAGATATCTACAATTTAATTTTGACTAGTCATAATTCAAGTTCAAGATATCTTTAATCTACATGGTCCTTTCTAGATATCTTGAATTGAGTTTCAGATAGTCAGAATGACGTTGTAGATATCTGCATCTGAATTATGACTAGTCAAAATGATGTTGTACATATCCGCAACTGAATTATGACTTGTCAAAATGACATTGTAGATATCTCAAACTGGAATTATAGATAGTCATAATGTAATTGTAGATATCTATAATGACAAACCCCATAAACATGAATGGCAAAAATAATTTGAATCTTACTAGTCAAAACTGAATTACAGATATCTGTAACTGTAGTTTTGAGTAGTCAAAATGACGTTATAGATATCTGTAATTCACTTTTGACTAGTCAAAATGACGTTATAGATATCTTCAATTAAAATTCATACTAGTCACAATGACATTACTACTAGTCAAACTGACATTGTTGATATCTATAATGGTAATTCCGGATAGTCAAACTTAGCGATTAAATGTTAAAACGGCTTGCCATACATCTTACTATCTGAATAAAGCACCCTTTAAATTGCAGGAAAATACTGTGCCATTCAGACCAGGTATTTTATTAGTCAATGGCACAGTCGCTTTCTGCTGCCCTAAAATAGCAATACAACAATGCACCTGACCACACTTCATTATAAGAGCTTCACGCCCATGGACACTCAGATGGGTGAAAGTACATTGCTGCTTATATAACATGGGTGCTGGCCATGAAGATGACAACAGTGCCTGTATGAAACTAGCAATTGCAGTTATGCTGCATTGTGCACCCCTTTGTGCCTGGTGTAAGGTGGGACTTGGTAATTAAGAGGGTGTATATTTGCAAGTCTACATCTGATATTTCTCTCACCGAAAATTAAAGGGTTCAGTGTACTGTACAGTGCGATCTTAAACCATACCACACTCACTTCTTAATCCATATTGTCTGACAATTGTAACTTATATGATTGAGCAAACTTTGTAAAAAGAAAAATGACTTTTTTCCTCTGTAAAAGTATGCTCAGGAAGCATTGATTGCTAATTTTAGGCTTCTAAACTGGGAGGTGTTCTTTATTTTTTCTGTTTTGCCTTCACTTCTAGTTCCTCTTTTCTGCTGCCAGGAGACACACTGTTCAGCACTTATCAGATACCACCCAGAGGAAGAAGCAAATTGAGGTTGCATAACTACTTAGGAGCCACAAATGAGGTCAGTGACTTGCTGCTATAGCTTCACGAGAGTCAGTCACCCATGTTTTGTTGAACATTGTAGATCCAAATCTTGCATGAAACAATGTATGATGACAGATGGGTCAATGCATCATGAAACATATTGGGATTGTACACTAGGTTGAGCATGCTGGGCATTTCCCATAAACATGAGAACACCAGATTTATATTGAGGTAAGTTTAGTCATACACAACCTCTGGACTATGTGCTCTACACCCAAAATAAATATGTCAGTTCACTGGCAGGTTGCTGCTTTGGTAAATAAAAAACACAACATGGCATACCAGTGCAACAGGGTGATGTCACTAGCAAAACTCCAACTGTCTTGAATTTTCTCAAAAGTAGAATTCATGAGAGATTTAAGGGGTGACACAACCCCATAAAAACTGCAATCATAGTCAAATGATCTCAATTCTTTTATTTATAGAACATCAAATATTTCTAACATCTGCTAATATGAATAATTTTAAATTGTCTGGTGGTCTGTGCAGCATGGGATGCATTGATATATGAGTATCTGTGCAACGTCTCTCTATGTGAAATGACATACCATATCACAGGTCCCAGTATCCACTAAATCTGTTAATCAGTGGGTTTGGTCGAGCCGATAACCCTTTTTGCATCGACAAGTTCCTCATCATATTCTTGAGTATGCTATGCAACCGACTCCTTAACATTTTACATTTCGTTGCGCTCTCTTAATCACATGAAGATATCCGCTCTCATCACTTCCACGGTCAAAGCCCAGGGTCACAAAGAGAACTGGGTCTGCATAGCTAATGAAGATTTAACGTGTTGCTTGAGGACTCTTAAGCAGAATGAAATGCATGCACGCTGTTTCAAGGACAGATTGGCCATCTCCCCATTCACAAGTCTTTTTTTTGTATTCTACTTACATTTTAGCACTCGAGTGACCATATATGTATATTTTTTTAAGTAAATGGATGGCAACTTAAAGTGATGTACTGTGTCTAACTATTCATATACATGAGAAGGAAGTTCTTAAAGGAAATTGTCAAGAGGAAGATAAATGATTGTCTCAGCCAAAGAACACTTGAACAGACTGTTCACATTGTAAACACTATGGAAGGCAATGAGAGCCATAATAAGTATCTCTTATTTTAAACGTCTAATGTAACAAGACTAAGAGTCTACAACTTTGATAGCAGCTCTGTAAGGCTGTACTTAGGCACAGTGATTGCTATTAGCATTGCAAACATTCTTGGCAGCTATAATGCCTAACATTCTCACTATCTTAGTTTAACTTGTTTGCATGCTTAAATTTTCTAATAAGCACTAAATATAAAATACAGCTGAGGATGATGGGAATGTCATTAGTTTGGCAAGTCCAGCCCGTTCTCATTCCCAGGGCGTCAAATAAGGCAGCTTGGTCAGTGGCCATCGGCATCTTTACCGACTCACAAGGCATCCTAGGCAAAGAGCCAATCCTCATACAATGGTCTGCATGATACCCTACTAAAATGCCTACACAACGGTATGATACCCCTTCTTTACTCTCCTCAGCACATTGGTAATGTGATCACAGCCTTCCAAACTATGTGGTTTATGCACAAATTACTGGCTCAGCATTATGTGGGATATGTAAAAATTTTATTGCATTACTTTTCATAGGAAAATGTAGGATGGGTGCACGAGAATATCCTGAAAAAAGAGGAAGTCCAGGAAGGGCTGGATGGAGGGGTGGTGGACTGGTCAGACAAACACAGAACTTTCACCCAGGAGATCGGTACTCATGTCCTGTGTGAACCCAAAAGTCAAAAATGAGTTGTGTAACTAGTTAAGACAATTAACATCTCGTGACATACCTGACATGACAAATGTGCCACATATGTAACGTACATCACATGACCTACTTGGTGAATTACTTGTGTAAGTTAAGTTATATCACAAATTTAGGCCCTGTGTCCACCAAAGCATGGCACTCCTCAGGAAATGGCCAGCTGGGAGCGTTTGAAAGTGCTTTGGCCTTTTTTCAGCTGAGAGGCTTTGGTTGCCTCTGGTTGCTGTGATACAGAATGTCTGCAGCAGTAAACGTATTGGCACATGGTGGAGTACTTGCTTTGGTTGAGGGCAAGAAAACTATAAAAGAAAAGCTTTAAAACTTTCCTTGGATGAGGGGAAGGGTGAAGCATGCAGGGAGAAAGGAAAGACCAACCAGTCTGTGTGTGTTCATAAGAGGAAACATAAAAACAGTATAATAACATATTTCTCCTCCACTGTTCTTGTTGTTACCTGTACATGTTTGACAGTTTGTCTTTGTGGTATTTGTCCCTCCTCCAATGTGACTGAATAGCCAAAGTGACAGTAAAGCGCAACATTTGTACCCACAGAAACTTATTTTGAAAAGATACTATGCATGTAAAGAGGAGAAATTGATATGCCATGTGTCATAGTTTGAAGCGCAGGGCATCTGGCTGAGCTCGCCACCACCACCACCGCCCCCTTGTCAAATGTGTAACTTGAGTTATGATTCAGTTTTCCCTTGTATGATTTCATGTGCCAAATAAATTGATTGGTTGATGTAAAATGTTATTTTACAGTTCGGATTTGAGTAGACATGTTTGCTCAAAAGTCGCTCTGTGCTTCCCTGCTTCTCATTGCTACTGTTCTCGAATATATGACGAGACATGCTGGTTTTGATCTGCCTGTGAGAAGAGGGAACATGTAAGAGTCTGTCCATTCTTTATTAAAGCCCTGTTTTCACTGTCTACTTTTCTGTCCGTTGAGCACGTCATGTGACAGACACGACTGTTGTCTCGTCTCGTCTCTCCTGTGCGCGTCTCACTCACTTGAGACAGAATGTGCAGATTTGATTGGCTGAATAGCATCACATGAGATGTTTAAACAAATAAAATTGGTCAGTGAGTTTCCTGGTCGGCTAAATTAGAGCTACAAATGCTGCACTGGCAGAAACAGACACACTCAGTCAAAATGTAGTAATTCTCAATAGTTTATCGGTTAGAGGACTCTGGGTCCAGATAGGAAGGCGAAGGGAAGGGATCAGAGGTTAATAAGGGGGATTTATTTTGGATATTTTACTAAGAAGGATGGCGTCCCCTCTCAAATCACCAACTGGTAACAAGGAAGGATCCAATTGTGACATTGCATCTTAGTGCACATCATACATTTTTCATAACTTTGTTCACTCTCAGATACTTCTTTGCAGGTTGCATGTATCATAAACTTCTTGTATTTGATAAACACAGCAACAACAGTGAACTCTAACAACTTTATGCCTGTCACAATCACTTCCTCAGTTTCCTTCCTGTTTCAAAGGCAGAACTTTACCAAAAAGTATATAAATATTACACTGTGTGTGCCTTTGGATTCCTGTTTATAAGCTTCTCATTTCCTTGTCTCTGCACTGTTGCTTCTACAATTTTGTGCCACTGGTCTGCTCGCAACCCACATGCATGCTCCCTGGCATGAGAAAACAGAAGTGAGAATCCTGGAAACTCATGTTATGTGGCTGTAGTGACAGTGTGTTTGTGCAAGTGTGTGCACGTGTGAAAAACACAAAGGTGGTCATATATATTATGTCAGTTTTTATAGGTATCTTTGGGGTAGGGGATGAATACTTGTCGCACCAATTGATGCCACTTCAATCTGTATTTCACCTTCTTTTTGTGTGTTCCTCTGTCCTGTAGTTTGCACACTGACCGCAGCATTGATTGTTCTCCATGTTTGGAGAGAGACAGGGTACAGCCAGAGCCCCGCATTAAACGTTGACTGCAGCCAACAGCCTGGGTAACTGGAGCCTCATTTAGCAGAATGGTGACGTACAACAGTTAGTTCAAACGCTGCCTAGGAGTCGGAAATATTCACACATGGGCACGCATCTGCCAACACACACACACGGTTGTAAATCCTCCCCCGTGGTTCAGTCAGCTGCTCTTGTGAGGAGAATAGCTGTGGAGAAGTGCATTCACCAGAACCCTAGAGAGCTTTAAAATGGCAACTTTCCCTCTGTAAGTAAGTCTTTGCAAGTAATTACAGTTGTGATAAAGCATGCTCCGCTATGAGTAAGGAAGCAAACAGGGAAAACTTTTATGGAGCATATTTCATCCTAAGGGAAATGCAAGGTGCTTCACAGAAACCCAGATCAGAGAACATTAGACAAACGTCAATGGTTCTCAACATCGTAAAGCTGCAAAGAGATTCAGGATGAGTTGCGGGAAAAAGGTATTTATTAGTATTGTTGCATTCCCCTATGACAATGCAGTTCAATAAACAGGAGTCACAACAGAAGACATGCAAAACACAGTAACACACTTTGAATTCCACTGTAAGTGGCCGTCGTAGGATCAGTAACCTTGGGACATGTTCTTCAAAAAGGAGCATGGTTGCTGTTTAAAAGAGCTGTGAGTTATGTGAACGTCACACAGCTAACACTTTTACAGCAGCTTAAACTATGAGGAACTGTCAGGTGACGGACACTGCCTATGGCATGTTATGTTTCCGTTCAAAAACACAACATGTATCTCTTCTCAGAAGCCCTCATTTCAGGTTGAGCATTCACAGTCTGTGTTGTTTTTCTTTGGGTTTTGCTTTAGGTAATTCACTGGTGGGACTGGTAAACACTGCATGGTGGCATATTAATTCTCAAAATAGCATTGTATACATTCAACCCAGTCACTAGAATAAATGCTGACATTGTCCATTCCTGCAAATGACATATATGTTACATTTGCACGTTTCCTATGAAGCAAATATGTTAAAATTTGATGTCTTTCATGTCATAATTTAATGTAAAAAAAATCACATTATTGTTGCAACAAATACCGCTGGAAACTTCATGACGTGTCTTTAAAAAACAGGGCTGGTCTTCGAATAGAGGTCTCTGCTTGGCTACTTGACAGCTGTCTCAACTATGTAAAAAAAACTATGTCACTTTAGAAACGTTGGTATGGTTTTTATGAAACTTACAAAATTTGATGTATCCATGGTTTGCATGAATGCGTTAATGTAACCACTGGACTGAAAAATTACAAGTGGATTTCACTAACATATTGAGGAAGCATCAGATGCCTACTTTTGCTAAGGTAATTTAATATTTAGAGGTCTCTGTGTTCTTCCTCAGACACAACATTGGCACCTGCGTACAAGGAAGTTGCACCAGCTGTGAAAAATTACACATTCAGTACACTGTGTAATGTGTTAGATTAACTTTGATGAAGTGAGCCATTCTCCCCATCCCTTCTCTGAATAACCAGTGCTGGTCCTGAGGGACTTTGTAGATTAAACAGACACCTTAGGTTATCCTGCTGACCTCAGAGAAAAGCATCCCCTATGGTTTGGGTTAACAATAAGAAATTAATTTGCACAAAAGGACGAGGCTGAAAAACTGAGCTTCAGGTAATTACAAACAACCCGGTCATGACCTTCTCTGTGTTGTGTTTGGTTTCTCTGACCTGAGATCAGCCAGATTTAAGACTGGTCCAACCCTGTCTTGCAAGGAGCAGTGGAGCCCTCTGATTTTAACCATTAAGAGAGAGAGAGACTATTATTCTTTACTCCACTCTGGCATAATCAATACTGCTCTATGTTACCCAGAACTTTAATACAAATCCTCACCATGCATCAGACACTGTGGCCTTTCATCCTCCTGTCTCCCATTACAGAACTCATCTTTCCTCATTACAGTTGCAGCCAGTGTGAGTTCGGACTATTCAGTGATCAGTTAGAGCATTGATCTTAATCATAAATGACCCCAAGAGCTGTTTTACAAATGAGCAGCTAGTCATCTTCAAGAATTATGAGCATGGATTTGTATTAACAGATTTAGTCACTTTAGATGTTAGCACATATATATTAATATTTTGGTGACAGAGTCATGAGGATCGCAAAGATGAGTTCAAGTGGTACCCAATCCATATTTAGAATTTTATCAAAATAAAAGGTAGAAATTACCAAAAAAAACCAAAAAAAAAACCAAAACATAATTTGTCTCTTTGTCACCCGTCTATCAATACTGCCAAAGGTAATGTTGTAGAAATAGTACTATAAGACAATTGTACAGTTATCACAGGCTTTTAGAGGCTAAATGGTTCATTGAAGCATGTTCTGCAGGTGCATGTTTCTCACATTAGAGCAAACTATCCAAACATGAAATCTTACATACATAATTGTCACTCAGACTGCGGAAGACAAAACAACAGAAGCAGCTACCAATCTGTGGAATGTTAAAACTATGAAAAACCTGCAGCTTAACTGTCTGTCAACTCTGTTGTGCAAGTTTGCACGTTCATTTCAGTTACTTAACTTGTTAAACTTTTTTTTACAAGCTGGGCCAAAAATGTATGCAATGCATGGGGTGTGTGTGTGTACATGTTTACGGGCTTACGGGCTTCTGGCAGGTTTCCTACGCTGTGCAGTGTTGTACACATTGCTTGGTAACATTCCAGTCCCCAAAATACATGTTGGCATTTCTGCAAACTGCAGGTCACAGAACTGTATTTAATATGCAGCAGATATGTTAAAAGTTTATGTTTCTTTATGATTTAATTTTATGTTGTGTGTGTGTGTGTGTCAAGTGTTTGTGGCACCAAAAAAAACGCTTGTTAGGGTTAGGGGAAGATCATGTTTTCGGCTTGAAATACCGGGTCTGGTCAGCACAACATGGCTGGAAATATCCTTACATCTTGTTAAAATGACACACTTTTCTTTACTGTGGTCTCGAACAGTGGTACTGTATGATACATATATGGTGTAGTTAATATGATGCGTATGAAACCAACAAATGTAACATATTACGTTTG
The DNA here is from genome assembly GCF_011397635.1 of Epinephelus fuscoguttatus. Classification (NCBI taxonomy): domain Eukaryota; kingdom Metazoa; phylum Chordata; class Actinopteri; order Perciformes; family Serranidae; genus Epinephelus; species Epinephelus fuscoguttatus. Next base: position 30,904,915 of record NC_064760.1, on the reverse strand, counting down.
TTGCTGATTTGAAATGCTGAGCATCTTTAAAAGATATTTTTGTCTGCAGGATCTGTCTGTCACACTGTATTGTCAAAGCAGTTGGAAACAAACTGCTATACCAAATTAGTCAGTGTACATGCTGTGGTTGCCAGTATCTCCATCCATCTACTCATCCATTTTCATCTGCTCATGTGGGGCCAAGTCACAGGGGCAACAGGCTGAGCAAGGTACTCCAGACATCCCTCTCCCCAGCAATGCTTTCCATCCCCTCCTGGGGAATCCCAAAGTGTTCCAAGGTCAGATGAGATATATAATTCCTCCAGTGTGTTCTGGGTTTGCCCCGGGGCCTCCTACCAGCTGGATGTGCTCAGAAAACCCCTTACGGGAGGCAATCGGGAGGCGTCCTGATCAGATTCCCGAACCACCTCAACTGGCCCCCTTCGACACAAAGGAGCAGCAGCTCTACTCCAAGCTTACATAGGATGCCAAGTGGTGCCAGTGACTGCACAGATTCATGTTTAAACAGCCTGTCTTGCACTGAAATTAAATAAATTAAATAAATGGATGTGCATCACATGCATCAACAGCAAAAATAAATAAATAAATATGGCTTCTGTATCTTATATTTATGCAGATATAGCTTGGTATCTCATAATTACTGATACAGATCTCAATCCATTTATCAGATATACCAGCTTATCCTTTAGAGGGAGCCACTCATGGACAGGTGTTCAGTCTATCAGATCTTGTAATTCTATTTTAAATTATTTAAAATAGTTTTATTAGGGCAGAGACAGGGAGACCCTTTTTTTAAACACATGTGGTGGGAATGCTTCAGCTAAAGTTAGACCATGAATATCACCAAAATTATCACAGCAGTGATGTTGTGGGTAGAAGCTGTATCTTGGCATTATACAGTATAGACCAGGTATTAACAGGTCAGCATTGTATGTGGCATGTGCTAATATATACAGTGCAAACGGTGTGCACCCTGTTGTTCACCCCATATTTCTCGTAAATTTTTCCATAACCTTATTTCCTTTAGGTCAGGGTCAGTTCCTTGACCCACCCTCTTCTCTTGTTTTCTGGCCGTAACCAGGTCACAGTTCCTGTCTGGTCAGACGGTGTCAATGAGAAATACAGCCCAAGCCTCTACTCACTTTGAATTAAGTATCCCTGGGGACGAAACTGCATGAGATGGACAACTCAGATAATGTTGTAAATCATGAGACAATACACTCTTACATAATCTAAACTTATTTTTGCTTTAAAAACTACAAAAACAAGTTCACAAAACAAAAACTTTAACCCTCTCTGTCACATCTGCATTAAACATTACGTGCGTGTCTGCATCTTGGTTTGATTCATTCAAGGCAAAAGATTGGGTCGGGTTAATCCAAATCAAAATGTGTTTACTCCTTTGGTTCAAGTTGAGAGGTTTTATTGCCGCTACAGGCACCCTAGACCCCCGACAAACTAATTGTCAAATCAAAATGAGTGAACACGATGTACTGAGGCAGACGGGACTCTTAGTTTCTAGGAAACTGAGCATTAGGAGCTGTTGCAAACTGTACTGTCCCCGGGCCTGATAACATCATACTGAGGACAATGCACGTAATCAATTTGTCACACCATGTCTCACACTTCCATTGTGAAGTACTCTACAGTGCAAAGCAAAGCTCAGTATTATCTGACGATAGTCAGTTATCCCCTGGTTGTAACGCTGCATCAGATATTATGGATTACAAGTGCAGTTATTGTATAGACAATTTCACGCTTGAGAAGAAAAACGCACATAAAGCAATTTTAACCAACAACAGCATCTTAACTAGACACATTATTATTCAAGCCTATGATAATACTGCTTTAAAAAACAGAAGAGACATGACGACATGATCTCTGATGTTTGTGCTTCAGGGACAGTGCTTCTCTTCTTCTTTGGTAGTTACAGACTTCCATCACATCCTGACAGACAAGAATTAAATTTCATTATCCTCCTGTGCCCATATAAATCATGCTTATTATCTTCAACTCAGCCTCATGAATCCAAAAGACTAATTGTATCGGGGCATCAGGCAAACAGCCAATCAAATGACCTCGCCTCCTCGAGTACTGTACAATTTGTTTCAGATATCGTTAACCTTTTCACTTGTTTCATAGCAAATGTCACAGCGTGGCGATTGACAATGATGTGGGAAACACTATGTCAATAATTGTGAAGACTGATAGCATGTGAAACTTCCTCTACAGAAAGCAGTTATTACAAGCCAAGATGACTAGAAGTTTATGAAAGCATTTCAAGCTGTTTAAGCACATGGTTCTGACAGGCTTAAACGTTTACTTGTCTAATTTTGAGCACTTTCTGTTACAGGAACTGATCAATAATACCACACTGACAGAACGAATAGTGTGGTTGTGAATTTTTTATGACCCTGGGTCATATTTGTTTTTGATGACTGATTTGGCAGATCTCTGTCTTCATTTGCAGCTTTTGCTTAGAGCGTGCTAGGTTGATGAGCGACAGGTGGTACCCCGTGATTGGCTTGTCTGATTACTGCCTCTGGACTGTACAAACTGATGACATCATTCCGTTTGAGCAAGCTGGCCTTCACCTCTACCTCTGTCACTTCCTACAATTGAAGCCAGCATGTAGTTCTGTGTGAACTCTAAGTAGAGAAGCAGATTTCTGACTTTGAACAGGAAACTGTTATAGACTTGAGGTCGTAGTTAGTAATTCTGACCCATTGGTAGCTTTGTCACCTTCTATCTATACCAATCCTCAATGCCTATGTGAAGTTTCACATAGATTGACCACGTCAGCGAATAGAAAAACGTGGGACAGACAGAATGACTGACTGACAGAATGACACACTGACAGTTTCCGTGATTATGTACAGCATACCATACCATGACTTAGTCATACCAAAAATTAGAAAAAAAACCCCCAAACTTTCGGCCACAGGGGGAGCCACAGCGATCGGTCGCATTTTAGCCATTTTTAAGCATTTTTCTGTTGTTATAGCGCCACCCAGTTGCCAATTAGAGTTAAATTTCTCCAGTCACCTTGAGGCGTCCTGTTCTACATATCTACCAAGTTTAGTAAAAATCGATATAGCGGTTAGGCCTAGATAAGAAATTAGCTCTCTAGCGCCCCCATTTTGTTTGATGGGGTCAATAATGGAGGGATCCCCTCAGATTATGTGTGGTCATATGCCTACAAAGTTGTGTGGTGATCGGTGAAACCCTTGAGATGTTATACACCTTTATGTGATGAGCCACGCCCTCCGCAATATTCATTGCCTTATAGAAGCTCAGTTTTAGTAAGTTGTCCAACTTTTGCCAAGAGGGAACTTTAGATATTGGTCCCTAGATTATGTTCACCGAGTTTCATGCAGATCGGTCAAACTTCTTAGGAAGAGATCGATTTTAAGTGTTTTTCAAAAAATTCAAAATGGCGGAAGATCTATATAAAAGGAAGTTATAGGTTCTTGAGGCAAATTTGTTCCTCGTGAGGAGAGGCATCTCTGTGCAAAGATTCATGTCTCTACAGCATACGGGGCTTGAGATATGCCCATTCAAAGTTTGCAATTTCAATCGGTTGCTATAGTGCCCCCCTTTGGCCAATTGATGTAATATTGCCTCATTTGCATCCTCCCATGACCCTCTACCACTGTGCCAAATTTCACATGGATTGACCACGTCAGTGAGGAGAAAGACGTGGAACAGACACACAGACAGACAGACAGTTTTCATCATTATATATTAAGATAAGATTCCACTGTAAATATGGAGCACTTCAAGTAGCAGTTCAGTAGGAATGACAAGGCCTTTGTTGTTTGTTAGCGAACATGTCTCAGTTCAGGAGTTCAGGTTAAAGACTTGTCATTTATTAAAGCTGTATTTTTGTTAGGGGCGTTGGGGAGGAGAATGATTTGTTGCTTTAGGCATTGATCATCTCTGAGGTTTACAATAAACTGCTTCTTTGTGCTATGATTGATACTGTGCAGCCGGCCATTCTTGGAAGGAGTGGAGGAATCAAACAGCATGTTATGTCTGGTTTCCCCTAGACAGACACACTACAGTGTTTCTTATTGCCACAAATAAGAGATCACACTTTAGCACATGATAGGAAGTCAAGACAAGTTTAAACATTCATGTCAAGAGAAATGATTTTGCTCTGTAATTTCCCACTCATGTTCAACAGGGAAAATCCACTGTAGAAGAGGCAGTAATTCAGTAGGTTGTATTAAATAAGAATATGATGCTTACAAAATGGGGCGTAGCTACATTTGGAAACGTGCCCAAGTGCTCAGTGAGCTGGATGGTTGCATACATAGCTCGATACGTAGCACATTCACACCTTCACTGTGTGGTTTATGAAATGTAGGCTAAGTGGCCATTCACTTAACCCCACCTCTTTAAATAACTGTTCCTACACCTGTCAAGTTTACATTCTAGCATGACATGAATGGAGTTTACAACATGGACCGCAGAACGCATCTGAACAAGGGGGGGCCATAATTTCAAGTCACGTGGAGGGGGTGGGGGGGCATATGCATTCAAACAGACAATATTACTGATGTATTAAATAACGTTGCGGAGCACTTTTTTTATTCTGACGCCACACAGTCACATCTACAGTACACGCATGAACACGAACACATGCTTGCTCAGATTAACCCCTCTGATCCCACTCTAACATTCACACACAACAGGCCAAGCCTATTTACACATAAACGCACAGATGAAACTATAGCAAACAACAAAGTACATCCAGTCCACAACCACAACCAAAACTCATCTTGCTGCCTTGAATCTAAATCAACATCATATTCATTATCATCACAAGTCAGCACTCATATCAGACTGATGTGCAGAGCCACACACACACACACACAACAACAACAAAACAAGTGCAGCTGCGCAGTTACTGAAAAGTAACCAGAACGCTGAATTTCTGACCATTACCGCCCGCAACTGCAATGTGTATGTCCACTCCCGCCCGCTCCCGCAAAACTCTGAGAATTTATGCCCGCACAATAATAGAGATGCACTGATTTTGTGTCTTCTCCCGTCCTGCAGGAGAAAACACGTCATATTATAGGCTATTAATAAAGAGATTCATGGGGTTGTTTGTTTCGTTCCCCTGGCCTGCATGTCTTTTGATGCACTGGTCAGGAATACCGCTCCTATTTCGTTGTTTTCATTTAGGTTTTAATGAAATAAAGGCTGTTTCATATTCTCTTCTCCTCCTCTGTATTTATTTATTTTTCTACCTTTATATAATCACGCAGTGATTGAGGTTAAGGCAAGCCTGGCGCCAGGATGAAGTTACTGAGGGGGCGGTTAAAAATTACGAGGGGGCAAATCTTTATTATGCAACATAGGTTCACACAGTGAGTTATAAAGAGCGCGCAGACGTGCGTAATAGTCGTGCGTAATGACAGCTCATCGCCGGTGAAACACAATAAACTGCACGTCTTCTTTCATATTTGTCTTATGACAGATGGCACCGACAGACAGACAGACAGACAAGTGGAGCAAGCGGCAAATTGGTATGAAAGCTGGTTCAGGGCATATTCGTCCATTTATGAATAAATATGGAGTGGAAACGCTCATGCATGTGCACCAAGTTCCTGTGCTGACATCCTGTCGCCTGTTCTTCTTCTTCTTCTTCTTCTTCTTCTTCTACTACTGTTTAATGGGGACCCAGCGGGACCCAATCCCAATGCAGCCCTCTATGTCAGAGTACAAAAGTTACCCGGGCCATGGCCCCCCTGGCCCCCCCAGTTCCGCAGTCTATGGTTTACAATGCTAAAAGATGTATATGTGCACCTTGAAAATGTTCTTGATCACTGTTTAAACAATGGGCCACCAATCTGAGTCAGGTAGACAAAAGTAGGCTTCTCATTTTTAGGAGAAGCTAGCACATTAATTTTTACTCAGTGTCTTGGCTGATTTTTTTTTAGGTTTCTCTATGACTTAAAAGTAGAAAAGTGCATTTGATGTCTATATACACATGCAATCATGTAACTGCTTACTCTGCTGCTACCGCTGTGTTCCAACAATTCTCGAAATGTGGGGCAGGCTCCCATGAGGGGATATAGAGCCACTGCAGGTGGATGACCAGGGGAAAATATGGCATGAAATCATTTTGAATAAATAGGAATTATACAGGGAAAATAAGAATAAGTTTGCTGATGAAGTGTTGACCTTTATCTCACAAAAACCCCAACAGGGATCCTTTTTGTTTGTTATTTTCTTCCCCGAATACTGTTAATGCTGAATAAAAAAAAGTGGGGTGGGTAGACATGAATTTTTCTCAGCCCCTGAGGGTGGGCATGACAGGAAAAGTTTTAGAATTGCTGTCCTTATGCAACCAGTAACCCCAACCCCACAATCTTTTAGTTAGGTGGCCTGATAATAAGTAATAATAACTAATAATATGGTTCCCCTTGGCCCTGGATGTAGGAAACTAATTAGCCAGGCACACTGGCATCAGTGGCTTACATTCAAACATACTGTTAGTCCATCCCTCACAATTTTTTCCAGGTTTTTAGTCTTGGCTATTTGGAGTATCACAGTTATTATTGCAGTCCGCACTGCTTTGGTGTATGAAATCCACATTTTGACAGCCCTGCTGCCTACGGTAGCTGCAGTTACTAATCAAGCTGCTGTGCAAGGGAGAGGTGTAGCCTCAGCTCTAGTGTTGAAAGAAGTGCTGAGATCTTTTACTTAGCTCAGTAAAACTATCATTTGGTCTATAGTGTAAAAATACAAGTAAGAGTTCTGTTTTCAAGATCTTACTTAAATAAAAGTATAAGCATGAAAATATACTTAAAGTACCAAAGGGAAGAGTACTCATGCAGAATGGCCAGTTTTAAGATAATGCCTGGGTCATTTCAGTGATGCATTAATGCATTCATCTTGTAGCTGTTATAGGTAGAGCTCATTTTAAGATACTGCTGGGAATCTTAACCTATAATAGTATATCGTCATATTATAGTTTATTATAGTACTGTCAAACACTGTTAAAAAATTAATCAAAATTGTGTATTGCCTATGTCTCACCTCAAAATATTTCATCATGGTGTTTGACTTTAAATTGAGAAAGTTTGCTCCAACCAGTGGGCGGTGTTTCATTTCAGCTCAACGATCTTCAACATGGCGACTGGGTCACAAACTTTACAGCTAAACAGTACACTAAAATATGTTTCTGAAATCATTTGAGGTGAGAAATAGGCAACGCAGTAACAGAATCTTGTCTATATTTGATCAGTGCTGCCTGGTTTGAAAGAATGACTGCAGTTCAGGAGCAGTGACTGACATGATTGACAGCTACTCTCGCTGAAAACGGCCTGTGATTGGCCAAAGTCTCCCATAATGGGCTAAATTTTCTTAAGCCTGGAAACAGAGTCAATCTGTAGGGGAAAACTTTAGTGTTCTTGAGACCATTTAAATTACAATACATTTAACGTTTATTGTGGGATTTTTGCACACTGACGTCAAAATTAAACCTCCTACCCGAACTTTAACTAAAACTAAGCTTAAGTAATGCCACACTAGTAATAAGTATGCAAGAGAGTTTTTCGGAACTGTTGAAGTGCCATCTCGTCTGCATGCCAAATTTCCTCCTTCCAAGCCCTTGTTATCACAGCAACATGCGTTCTGCAAACACCTGTCCTAATTTGCCTCTCATTGGCTAGTACTTGATGCCTTCTGGAAAAAAACAATAACACTGCCAGAATGGGCTCTGTAGACCAGTGGTTCCCAACTGGTCCAGCCACAGGCTCCAGATTTCTCCTTAGTTGTTAGTTCAAAGTCCACATAATATAATATATTCAGAATCATACTTGGTGTGACCATGTTGTCTCTGTCTATTAGTCACTCGCTCTACAGCAGGAAACAGCACTTCAAAATAAAAGCTCTGTGCTGGAAATGCACTGTACTTCAAAATAAAGTGTTTTTTTTACAAACTTGTCACACTTGCGAGTCACTTGCGGTCCGTTCAGAAAGGACCCATGACCCACTTTTGGACCACGACCCACCAGTTGGGAACCACTACTGTAGACGATGGTAGGCCCACAAGCTAAGACAGCTAAGGTAAGGTAAATATTTCCCTCTGAGATGTAGCAAAGTAGAATAACGCTATAAAGTAGCAGAAAAAGGAAATACTCAAGTACCTCTGAAAAAAGTACTTGAGTAAATGTACTTAGTTACATTCAACCACTGCCCAATAATAGAAATATAAGAAAGATCTAGAGAAAGAGGGATGAAATTTAAGCAGATTAAGGGGTACTTGGCACATTAGTTGTGTCAATTAAAGCTCAGTATATTCAGAGTATTTGACAGAGTCTTTCTTTAATGCAGGTCTCCTCTGACACTTTTGCTCCCCCTATCCTTTTTTCCACAAGGGCCAAGAGGAAGCCCACCCACACGCCTTTTAGCAGATGGAAATAACCTTTCCAGATTGTCCCCGCTGGAGATATAATTATCACAGAAGCCGTAGCTGTTAGTGGAAGTGCTCAACTGGCCCCTGAATACCTTGCCAGGTCCCTCTGTGACGCTGGTTCCCCATGGCCGCCCATCATTACTGGAACACACAAACCTTGGACAGGAAAGAAAAGAAATACAGCTCCTGCTCACATACGTAGGCTACAGTAAGTGAGTCGGGGATCATAATGGTCGACCTACATCATGGCAGAGGCACAAGGTCTGCTGCTGATTGGGGTCCGGTCAAAGAAGTGAATCACTTTGTTCAACTTGTTTTCTTTGGTAATGCTGATTCACTGCTATGACCCTAAATCACACTGGTCTCATACTTCCTGCAGAAAGACATTGTTAGACCAAAAAAATAAAGTCTAAAGATTGCATTAGGTGAGATATACCATATTCTGCCATTGGACCTGGATGTAGAGGAGAACTTTTTGTTCCAGGCATGACGAGCATACACATTGACACAGGCAGATGACTGAGCAGCTTTTAATTATGTGTCTGGTCACAGGGGTCCTGAATTAGTTTTGTTCAGGGAATTCATGGATAGTGAGTCTGAGTGAGGGGTGAAGGGCTCTACTTAAGTGTGAGAAAAGTGCTTCAGCTGAGGAGAGAAAGAAGCTCTGTTCTGAGAGAAACAGTGAGAGAATGAGAGAGGGGAAGAGATGCAGGGGGCAAGTGCTGTGCATTCATTTCCTGGAGGCAGAGTGAATATGTGTCAACATATGTGTCAACAGGCTGCTTGAAAAGAAAAGGAACTTGGTGTGTTTGGGAATTCAAGTGGACAGAGAATTCAGCTCTTTGCTAAAGGGTCAGCTGATGCATACATGTTGCTGTTCCATGGAGTTTTTTAAGGAGTGGGGATAAGACTCATTTCACTTGTGTTATGCATCTACCCACAGGGAAAGTATTTCATAACCAGCATGAGAGGAAACACTTTTAAGGCTTCACCAGCAATGTTGACTGCCTCTGGAGCAGTAAATTTACACTGATGGGTTTGGATCCTGCTGACAGAGAACACTATGTACAGTCAACACAAAGAAACATTTTACTTCTGTTATAAAAATGGCAGCACATCTGTCAGCTTTCTGTTTATGCTCATTCATTTCTTGCTTTGATATGACCCTGACTGATACCACATGACTTCAAACCAACTTTTTGCATGAATAAAGTGCACATTCAACTTTTCTGATCACATGGTGTGGCAGAGTAGAGGGTTTGAAATTCGAAGCGAGGCTTAACACGAGTGCTGCATGCAAGGCTGGCCGAGGGTTTAATTTAAATTCACAAACACACAGGTGCGTGCCAACTCATGCAAATTCTGTACACATGTTTGGCTCCTGTTGGGTATTGGTATGTCTATGTATCTGCATGCCCACAAACCTTATCCCCCTGTTCTTTGGGCACATGACACCGGTGCGTCACTGGCAGACACCATATGCATTTCGATGAAATGAAACCTTGTACCTCTGAGTGTTCTTGATAGCTGGCAGTTCAGACTGGGACAGCGTGGGGCCAAAATTACTTCCAGACTGACTATTTATACCATAGGCTACTTTCCTCCTTATCACATGACAGTACTTTAGAAATTACAATCACTGAGATGGAAACAGGGACATACAATACTCTGGGTATGTATGTATCCAATTTTACAGTGTGATTTTCTGTTTTTTCTGGGGGTTTTTGTTAAAGAAAAAAATGCAGTGATCATTGAGTACCATACATTTACAAGTTTTCCTTAACACTTAAAGGTATACTATGCAAGAACTGTTGGTTACTGTTTGTAAACACAACATTTAAACTTGGCCCCTCCTCCTTGCACAAATATGTGTGTATGTACACTGCAAGCTATTATTTTAGTAATGTTAAATTTGTTTGTAATATTTTAGCAATAGTGATGGGCAAACCGATTCTTTTGATAGTATTGGTTGGCTAGGGGGCAAGATAACACTGCCCAAACGTTGCAGCCCATAAATGTCCCGAACACAGCAACATAAGTTGAAAATTAAAACATCCATCCATTTTCGTAACTGCTTATCCTCTTGGGGGTCGCGGGGGGGCTGGAGCTTATACCAGCTGACATTGGGTGAGAGGCAGGGTACACCCTGGACAGGTCGCCAGACTATCACAGGGCTGACACATAGAGACAGACAACCATTCACACTCACATTCACACCTACGGACAATATAGAGTTATCAATTAACCTGCATGTCTTTGGACTGTGGGAGGAAGCCGGAGTACCCGGAGAAACTCCGCACAGAAGGACCCCCCCCCCCTCCCCCCGGGATTTAACTGGGAACTAGTTCAACTGATTGAACCAGGAACCCTCTAGCTGTGAGGCGACAGTGCTAACCACTACACCACTGTGCCGCCCCAATATTAAAACGAACAAACCAAACAAAAAAGAACAAAAAGTAGAGGACAAGATTTTTCATAACACACATAAATGAAAAAGATGTCCAGTATATGTGCAATATTTTGACATCTAAATCACTAATATCAAGCCGCACTTCCTTTCTTTTCAAAAGTCAATGACACAAGTTGAACCTTTGACCCTGTTGTCACGTTCATCACCAACATGGAGGACTCCAGCCATGAAACTTTGCAGCCCCAGGATGAAGTGACAGCCTACATCGAGTTCAAGACACCCAAGAAGGATCCTTTGAAGGTTTTACAGTGGAGGAAGGACCATGCTAAGATGTTTCCTAAGCTGGCAGGGATTGCATGAAATCTTTTCACCATCCTGGCATCGAGTGCAGCCAGTGAAAGAGACTTTTCCTCTGCTGAGTTTGTAATTTACAAAAAGAGAACCTAGCTTAATGTGAACGACTGTAGGCTGTGTGTGTTTAATCATGGGTCCAGGTTGGGTAGCGGGACTTTTATTAACGGGTGCGTGTGGGTGTGGTTTTGACTTGGACATAATCAGTACGTTTACATGGACAGTTTAATTCCACTTTTAATCGGAATGAACGGCCATCCCGATTAAAAGTGGTCATGTAAACGGTCATTCCGATTGAAAAATGGTCATTCCGATTGAAAATTAAATCCGATTAAAGGGGGTGGTTTATTCCATTTGTCATTCTGAATGAAAGAATTTTGTGTGCATGTATACACTCATTCCTCTTTAAGTTCATTCCGGTCTTTGTGCGCATGCTCGTTTCCTTGCCCTTCTGGTGCGATGACCTTCTGCCTCCCTTCTCCTGCTCAACAGATGAAGCATTAGCAGAACAAGGTTGTTGTCGTATTGCTGCTTTAAGAATATAAGCAAAACACACCCGAAAAAGGCACTAATAACGACGTTGTCAAGCATATTGTTATCCGGAGCGAGGACTACAGTGTTTTCTTCCAGTAAACGTAAACACGTAACATCCGCCCTGCCCCCTATCCAATCAGAAACCTTCCCTGCCCCAAACCTTGCGCAGACCTGCATAAAGGCGATTGAACTGATCTCCCATGTAAACCCTCATTCCTCATTCGGAATTAATATTTCCCATGTAAACTACCTGGAAACACTTTAATTCCGAATGATTTCATTCAGATTAATTTCATTCCGAATGAGAAGCCATCATGTAACCGTAGCCAATGACAGGTAAAGGGCTGGTTCTAATACTGCACTTTACGGGTATGGGCAGGTACAGGTTTTCAAAAATGGATCCATGCAGGACTCTGGCATAGTATACCTTTAAAATAAGAATAATTGCATGAAATTAAATAGTGTAGAAGATGTATAAAAACAGAGAATTATAAATACATCCAAGCCATGTTCTGGGTTTTTAGGTTATCAGCTTTGAATTTATAGCAGTGGTGGAAAAGCCAGACCCTCAGTGACTGAAATGCAATTCATCCTTTCTAAATATATTTCTAAAAGGCCATTCACTAGTTCACAGTCCTTATTCATAAACTGACGACAAAAGCAAGAATGAAAATGTCAAGAAATATGAATAGAGATGTCTAAAAAAAGCAGCCTTGAGTATTAATAAGCTTTTCTACGACAGACTGACTTCAGCAGTCTTACATCAGTGTTTTATTAACAAAAATATACCAATCAGTCACCACCTCTGTCTGAGGGCTTTGCTCCAGCATTGATGACCTAGAACACTATGTGAGTGGCAGCCAGCAGGCAGGAATAGAAAGGTGTGAACAAGTCTGGCTGGTCTGCTGAGTTCCCACTGTCTGGAACCACAACTGTTAAGTACTACAACAAAGCTTTCAGGTAACTCACACCTCTGAAACATTCAACTCTGGGCACACATCACAAATGTATGTAGGCCATACAGGCTGGCGTACATACTGAACATATTTGTCATGCACTATATACAGACATATGATAACAATCAAGCAGCGCTCTCAAAATTCCACACTACTGCCGTTCCTAAGTACAGCTTTGAGTTTTGAGGAAAGCTTCCTGAGAAAGTTCAATTAAATGACACCACCTATGAACATATGCCTGAGTGAAGCTCTCAAATTGGAGAGTGCTCCGGTAATTGCGTTAGAAGGATGCTCTTTTACCACATGTTATCTTACTTCCTGCAGGTGTCAAGCAAGGCAGCCTTAAATTGCTCACATTTCTTTTCAACACAAATTTTCTTTCATTAACACGCGGAGCCAAGAAGTTCACTGGGTGAGAACTACAAAAACAGTGTCAACTTCGAAATTAAGTGCTAGAAAGTTATCCTAATAGATGAGTTCATCTTTACGGGCATGAGTCATAAAACGAAAGTTGGTGCAATGTGTGTTTTAATCCCTAACACTTCAGTTTGCTCTCTAGTGTTTCAAACGGATGTTTAATCATGGAAACCATCCGGCCTAAGGCTACTCTGTTTTTTTGCCCATGTAATTATTAACACAGAACAAACAGTAGGAATGTAAGTAGGAGAGCAAACACAGATTGCTTGTTTTGAGATTAATAAGATAAAGTATGCAAAGTGACATGAAAACCGGACGTAAAGGTTTTAATTATGCCTATTTTTGACTCACACATGGGAAAATTCTCAGTTAAATTACAGCACAGTGTCATTAGATGTTTTCAGTCAGACCGGAGGAACTTTTTCATGTTCCTAAGAACCCCCTTTTTGTTGTGTCTGCACCACAAGAACTAGGAACAGCTGTTGTTCTTAGAAAGTGACTTTTTTAGCTCCTATTTCAGAGTGGGTACTCCCTGCGAACAAGAGGAACCATAAGTGACCTATGGCCTCATTTCCACTAAGCAGTCTGGTTCAGTTCGGTACACATTAGAATGGTTGTTTTTGCATTTTCCTGCTTAAAAGTTGTGGATGGTACCAGTGGAACCATTCCTGACCATCCCCATTTTTCATCATACACTGCAGCTTATGGATTGGTCAGTGGAGCACTGTCACTCTTGCTAAGGGGTGAGTTGTGGCTGGTTTTAAAGTTTATGTAACCACTGCTCAAACTGTTTTTTGCACAGTATAAAATGAAATGGTGTTATGCTGCCTTTTCATCTTTACGTGTTATCAGTCAGCAGCTTTAAACTAATTCACTGTGCTGACAGCTCCTGGCAACTTGGAATGTTTACTTGCATGTTACTCCGTGTGTGAGCTAAAGGTATGAATCTATTAATACAGCATAAATGTCAATACAACAACTCTGACCATTCCTTTTGTTTTTATTTTCTCTCTTGGACGACGTACATTTTAGTGATGATTGGATCTTTAAGAGCTTTAAAAAATGTAAAATATGGATGATGTGAACTGCAAATATTTGTATAATATATATTTCCTCACTTGGAGGAAAGAAGTGAGAGTGTCGTTTCAGTGTGCTTTGGTAGCACTACCCTCCTGCTCTTGCTCCACAAGGGCTCAATGGATATTTTAAATACCCCACCAAGAGACTCTCACTCCAGCTTGTTCATTTTTGGTTGTAAAAATGTCTGCGTGGAACCCAGTTCTGTGGATGATAATCAAGGTACAGACATTCCTCTGAAGAGAAAATACAACAAGAGCTGGAGGGAGCAGTGAGTGACAACAAAATGCGAAATAGATCTAGGGTCTAGGTACTTACAATACTAAAGTTACTATACCTAAAGTTTTTAGAGGAGACAAAAAGTGTCCGTCAATTGATCCAGACGTCATAAACGTACACTGATTTCACTGACTCGAACACAGCAAATGCAGCGCTGGCAACCACCATTTTTAGAAACCTGTTCCCCGTGTAAACAACAGACAACACAAACAACAACTTGTAATGAAAGTAATGGAAGAAAACACGGACAAATGGATCAACAGGGGAGTCCAGGCTGTACTGAGCACACGGTGGAAAGTGAAAGTGATTTTGCTATACCAACAACGTCACTTCAGTATTTCCATTTGGGGTCCAAATGCAAACTGAAAGGAAAAGACCTTGAAGGTGTGTAGTTCTCGGGAGAGCTCCCCAGTGGGGCAGTTCCTCTCAGGGAGTCCCCAGAGCTACATTAGTAATAATACTGTGTATAAGCATAGCACATTTCATTTCAGGGGGAAACACAATGTACACAACACGTGAGCTATAAAGACAAAACATTACTGATGACTACAGTATGTACAGTAACTACGGAAACACAGTTAAAACAAACATATAAATAACACATGAGTAACAAAGAAAACAGAAGTAAAGATTTAAATAATCAAGATCAACAACCAGTCAGTCACTGCCTGATGTTTTTTTCATGCAGACTTACAATGTTTATTAAATGTGTATGTTTTGACTGGTGTCAGGATCCAGCCTGTGCGACTGCTGTGATGGAAAAAAACTCTTCCACAAAGCGTCTCCTTAAATTGATTTGCACATTCGGCCGTGGACGAGGATGACTCACTCATTTCTTTTTCACTCACCTTTATCCCTGCTCTGCCTCGTTGCCATGCCCACATAGATGCACAAAGAGAGCACAGGGTTAGGAAAAGACGAGGTATGACCTTGTCGTCCTTCGCTTGGGGGAAGCTAAAACGCAAAATGACAAAAGAGCAACAATTAAAGACTCTGGGCCAAGCAGACACTCAGCAGAAATGTGCCCTTTCCTTTAAAGGAAAAGTAATATTCTTTGAAAAGCACTGCCGGTGGTAGGAGGACAAGGAAAACAGAATGATTCACCATCTTGCTCACTAACGACCCTTAAAATGTCTGATGTGTTGAATTGTGTACTGTGCTTGAAACATGACACTGTGTAAAGCTGCAAAACCAGTTAATGACTGCTTCATCTTTGTTCCACCAAAGATGTGATCAAAGCCAAGCATGGCTTTTACTTTCAAGTCATAGCCCAAGAAAGCAACAATTACCAGAGCTCTTGCATCCGGAGCAGACATAGAACATTGGCTACCCTGCTGACAGAGTTCCTGTGCTGTCGTGGTCCTCCACACACAAGACAATCAGAACCTCAGAGAGCAAAAAGGCTTTTAACTTGGTACATCTTCCCTGTTTGGTTCAGTTCAATCAAAGGCAGGTGTGAATCATATCATACTCAGGTGTGCACCAAAACCACAACAACGACCTTCTTGAAGAGGTGGTCTCAGTCCAGTTACAAACAAACTTTGTTTGTGGTGAGAACGTGGTTCAACCTCAAGCCGAACCAACTGCAGTCACATTACACATTGTTTGGGTTAAACATGAGCATGTTACAGTCCTGGAGGATTATTAATGTGCACCTCCTCCTGTACGGCTTTGATGTACACATTCGGCTCATCAATGCATCAAAACATTGTTTTCTGGTTGGAGCCGCACCTCATTTTCAAACTGTATGGTTTGACTAAAATGAACAATGACAGCAATATAATTCATGATGACCAGCGCTCAAATCAACCTGCGTAGTTGTCCCTCCATTGTGACATTAGAAAATGTTGCATTTATCTTGAAAGTGTACTCTTCCTCATCATTTTGCTTATTTCCAGGATTTTTCCAGCCTTCCCGTAAGTAATTTGATCTGGTCCGCTTGTAAATGCTGCCGTGAGAACACAAATCAACTCTAAGCAGTTATGCAACTTTGCAATAAAGTAAGTCCCCAAAGCAAGCGAACTCCAGGATGAAAGCACCCTTAGTTTACTGATTGGGCAGAATGCTTAGAAATGATTTTCAATGAACTGTAAATACATGAAAAGCCCAATAACAACTGTATTCAGATGACAGTTCCAGAGAGCTTCTGCGGAGTGTGGGTGACCTGTTCTTGTGGCAATTAGAACACAAAATGGCCATAGAAATACGAAGTCAGAGAAATTCTATTATTCATTCGAGTGAGCTCGTGGTTCATTTCTAAGTTACCCATCGAGTTGGCTTTTCTTGATTTTAGAAATCAAAAGCTGCGGGGCAACTGGAGCCATGACCGAAACACAAGCACTTTATTTATCTAACAGATGGGCCTGACTGTCTTCTGATCGGCTATTTCTGGGTGATAGGGATCCATTCCTCTATTTCTCTGTTTCAAATTGACAGAACAGCATTGTTCGACATCCAAATCTAGATTTAGAGCGCCTTTGGTTGAGCATTACATTATTAGCTTTCTGTTGCTTTTGTGCACAACAAACTGTACCTGCAGCTGTTTCACAGTGAAATACTTCCGTAAAAGTCTCGTTGCTTCCTGCCTTTCTGTTTAATCAAATTCAGAGCAGCCGGTGGAGCTGACCAGCAGACTTCCACCAAGTTAAGTGTTTAGTCACCAAGGGCTTACTCATTTTTCTATAAAAGTCTAGTTTACATCAACATTTGTCTGTTTTTCAGTCCTTTCATCGGCACTTTGAAACATTGCATAACGATTCTGTGCAGAATATACGTCATTAGAGCTCTGACAAAGTACAGTGAGTGGGACCTTATCAGAAGGGCCCTGCCCTCTGTCTGATGAATAGTAAGTAACACAGGAGTGATAACAACATTTCCAATGACAGCAACACCCACAGTTGTAGTCACTGATTTCAAACCCAGCGTGTTCGAGTACTGAGACACAGTAGAAAATGTATCACCCCCCTAAATACTGCACTGTTGGTTCCCTCAGTGGTTGTGTTAACCCTGCTGCTGAAGGATACAGAGGATGGCAGTCATTTATACACATGATAATTTTGGGTCATTATAATCTTGGTGTAATTTTGCATAGTTTTGGCAACACTGTTTAGCTTTAATAGGATGTAGACCACAGTTAAAGCCCCTGCATTTACTACAGTTTTAAAAATTGCCAGTTCTAATAACAGAGCTTTAAAATGAAAGTGGACTGGGTTCTCCAGTTCAGTTTGAGGGCAACACACTGTCATTATATATTATTATATTATATTGCAACGTAAACAGGTGAACAACTTACAATTTTAGATGCTGAAAGACACAAGTGTATCACGCGGCATGACATAGAAGGAGGCCAGAGGTGAGAGATAGAGACAGAGAGGTTCTGTTTTATGGTTCAGATAAGCACAATCATGAGTTGTTAACAATGTGGAGCTGTTTGAGTATACTGCTTGTCACTTTACATCAGATATGATCAATGTGACCTTGCTGTTGGGACTAGGTTTGTGCTGAGAGTGCACACCGCCTAATGAAAATGCACTGAAACATTTTTGCACCCACATACTGCTAATGCCATTGCTTTTCTGCATGAAGAGGACTGTGTAATTTCTCTGCATATGATCAATTTATTCTGCTCTTGTACTTTCTGAAAAAAATTCAGGCAGAAAGCCATACGTTTGTGTTTATCAGTCTAGGCACTAATTTCGTTTGAGTGTTTACAACCTTTTGTTTCTGTACGGTGGCCCTGAGAGCTAAACACACCGCAAGTGAAGAAAACACATCCAAATAGACATTACACAAGCAAATAAAGAAACATCATCACCAACTAAAAGACACACAAAACATCAATTGAACAACATATGTGCAGCATTTGGTTAAAGCTCTGCAGGAAGCTCACAACATATGTGCAGATAAGGAGCGCTTATTGTTGCTGTTTGACGACTATTGTTATTTAAGTCAGCTTTTTGTTGGTAGTGTTAGAATGAAACTTTTTTTTGGCTTATTTTGATATGGTTGAACATGATTCAGATATTATTGCAGAGATCTGCTGCAAACCTAGAGTTAGTCTTTGTAACAACTGGTTAACCAGGTGAGAGTGGACTCGAACGCACGCCTCTGGAGACAGTTCAGGTAAAATAACGGTCGTTATCGGTGAGAAGGTATGTTCGATACACAGATCAACAAATCCACTCGGGATGAGGATGAGGACCGTGGGAAGCAAAAGGCCGGAACACTAGACACACAAGGAGCTAAGACGAACTGGCACTGAGAGAAAACAAGACACACACTAAACACTCTGGTGAGGGGAAGGATAATGAGACACAGGTGAGGCTAATCAGGGCGGGACAGACAATCAGACACAGGTGAGGTCATCAAAAGGGAGGGAAACTACACAGGAGCAGAAAGTGAAGTCAACTGAAATGAGAGGAGATGTGAGTTTCAAAGTGAAACAGGAAACAACATGAATGAATTAAATAAAAACTGTTGAGTGTCAAGTGTCGTGCATAAAATTACCCAGATGATCCAGGGTTTATTGGCACTTCTTCCACATTGTGCGACCCGTAGAACAAGAACACCAGAGACTAATGGCAGCAATGCTCTGCCAAGTGTAACCGAGCAGCTAACTTCCGCCAGGCAAACAGTTAAATTCCAGTTTGGAGATAAAAAGATTTAATCTTTAATCTTGTGACCCTTCTAGACTTTCCGAATGTTATTGCACCAAATGGATCAAACCCTGATACTGAAACAAATTATTTTGCAGGGGTTGTGATGTATTCACTGATTTGCAGATATCTCTCCGGCCATTTAAGTCTGTGGGAAAAAGTCTTTTGAGGCCGCAGGGCATCACAAGACTGACCCTGGAAATTGTAGCTCCACTGTTTGACCACTGCAAAAATTGGCTTCAAAGTGCAGCACACTTACTAATGCTGCATTGTAGACAAGTTTCTGAGCCCATAAGTCACCACTTCAAGTCACGACTCATGACTTCACAGTGTTCCATTTTTTGTCTATTTCTCACCTGTATCACCTGCATCAACACCGCATCCATGGGGCTGCCGCTGTTGTTTAGAGGAATAAGGTAATTGGTTTAGAGGGCTGTGTGATGTCAAAGAGCGTAACTGGGAGTACATCGATCTGGGACAAGTTCACGGGTGGTAAGTTACAGGTTTGACTGCTGTTCCAGTGCACTTTCACGGGTAGAAGGTTGTAAAAACACGAGTTACGGGTTGCCTGGAACGTGCCCGCAAGGAAAATGTAAAAGAAGGAATAGCCATGAGGACAGTGACAGCATTTGAGGAGCCAGACTTTGGTGTCAGTTCTACTGGAGTCAATGGGACAGGGACTGCAAATCACACTATAACACATTATCTTTGTTGTTTTAACTTTGTCCAGCAGAGGCTGAGATGCAGCTGCTGGACAGAGCCATGATCTGTTTGGAGACCAATAACAAGGAAAACAAATGCACATATTTAGGCTAAATAAAAAACATCAGTCAACATGTGTGTTCTTTAAGCTGTTGGAAGGATTTTTCAATCAAAGTTATAACAACAAAGATATGATGGGTTATAGTGTGACCGCGATGCCTGCCTCATTGACTCCAATAAAACTGACACCAAAGACTCGCTCCTTGAACACTGTCATTGTTGTTGTGACTTTTCTCTTTTATATTCTTCTTGTAATCCCCCAGGAAGTGCCTGTACTAGCCATGTGCATTACTTTTTAGTGACCCGCGGAAACGATTTTCATTGTGTTTTCTGAATGATGCATCATCAAATTTATGTGTTTATGTGTCATCAAGTTGGTGAAGATGTTTCTTCATTTCCTTGTGTTGTGTCTATTTTCATGTGTTTTCTTAATTTTTTACCAATGAAATATTAATGACTTCAGCTGACTGAAATCTTTGAAGCTGAGCACCTGGTGTTGGGTTTGTGAAGTTGTTCCACTTTCATTTTGTTGGTATGTTGATCATTGTCCAGATTTCAGATGATTATGTTTTACCGAAGTGGTGAAGTAAACTAATATTAGCATAGCATCCGTGAACAGGTAAACACAGCTGTTAGCTGGGATCATGTGAGATACAAGATGATTCAAAGGTGACAAGTTTTCACTGCAGAAAAAGCACCAGAAAGTGTTTATGCAAACTTTCATATTTAACCATTTATATTTTTTAATGCACGCTCTCGTCTTTAGTACTGATGATTCAACTCGGAAATCAAATGCTTAACTCATCTAAGCCCTGGGAGTGTTCCACCTACCAGCCCCATTATATTTTAAAAGTATTTTTTAAATGTTAATGTGTCTTCAAAATATATATTTATACAGTATTTATAATTTTCTGGTAACACATTCAAAACAGGAACATTAAGATACCTCAGTATGTCTCAAAACCACTTCACTTCAGACAAATGGCTCATATTCAGCAATGAATGATAGGCCTCAGTTTTTCCACCCGGGTTTTGTGCCAAGATGAATGAATAATGCAGCTTTTAGATTGAGAATTTAACTGAAAGCTGCATTAGCAGAATCTCTAATATTAGTGTTGTGTTCCAGAAGAGGGCGGATATAATTATAGAATCTGATTTCTTTCCATCTCCACCATCATCTCTGACGTGTTGTTTATGAAATAGGAATCAAAGGGATAATAGACCAGCATCCACCTGCTCACTCACCTGCATACAAATGGGAATATTTAGCAAAGACAAAACTGCATCACAAAGAAGCTGAGAGTGGGAGAGACGACAAAACGGTACAATGTTCCGAGCCCCCTTTTCTCCGCTCATGTTTTCATTTTTACAACACCAACTGACTTTTTCACAATTATTTTTACTAAGCTTTTTCATTCAGTTTACAATTTAAAGTAGTTGCACACCAATAAAACCATAAGCTGCTCAAGCTTTACTCTATATCTGTTTATTTAGAAGCAAAGAGACACAAAATTGTGGTGTGTTGGTTGGAGCTGCTGCCAATATTACAGTAAATTGCTGCTGATTCTGTCTGTTGCTTTTTTTGTTGTGGAGGCACAAATTACACAGGAAGTAAGCCTCTCCCTGACTGCAGTTGCTATAGCAGCAAGATCACAGGCACAAGTAGAGCAGACTTTGTATAACTAAAGGAAGATAATACAATCTGTTGTAACAAAAACACACCCAAACAACCAGATCAGCTAAATCAGAAGGGGCACAGAGGGTTTAACCTTTAACCACAATGCTTCAGAAAAGGTTGACATTTTTATTTTGCTTGACTGGGTGGTAAGGCAAGTTACCTAGTTTGGTATGCTTCCAAAAATGTTTATAGTAATAGAAAGAGAGGAAAGATTAGGGAAAAGATGCAAACAAGATATTTATTTTATATCAGAATCCTCATAAGAAAGTCAAAAAGGAAAACATTTTACACAACTTTTTTTTTTCATCATTATTTTCCACTTAATTATCTTTTTCCAAACAAGTTTTTTAGTGAATCTCAAAATAATGAGTCCTCTTTGTACTGTGGTGATGTAAAAACAATTATCTGAATGTATCACTATCAAACAACATGTATCAGCTATGAGACATGCCAAAAACTGAGATAATATTCCCACAATTCCCACTATGGTGCTTGAGCATCATTAAAAAAGATGAACTCACCATTCTGTAGCCAAAAGCTTAGTAGCTATAAAAGTAAGCAGTTCATCTGCATTACTAATTTATTCATTTCTGCAGTTATCATTTTGTGTGACTGTGGTACCACAACGTGACATGTAACAAAAAAACTGAGGCCCTGTCCACACGTGTACAGGTATTTTTGATGGTTATTTTCCTCTACATTTTGGCCACATGTCCACATGCAAACACAGTTTTAGGTCATGAAAACACAGATTTTTTTAAACACCTCCTGAGGTGCAAATTTTTCAAAACTCCGGTATCTGTGTAGATGTGTAAAACAGAGCATTTGGGAAGCAATGACATCATCTTTTCGAATGGCACGTGCTCATTGTTGCTTTGTGTAATGAGCTAGAAACGGCAACAACAATGTCAGACTACCTGTTTGTTTATGTTTTGTTAGCATTGCTTGGTCTAATAATGACTGTTTACATTAAACTTATTGCTGCACAACTTCACGGACAATCAGAGGCATCTGCTGCACCCAATGTTTTTGTTCCACCGTTTGAGGTCAGCCAGAATTGACAGTTTCGAATCAGGACTGGGTCGAACTAGCAGATGGTGGGACAATTTAAAGAGTTGAATTATTGTCAATGAGGAGTTGTAGGAAAACTTTTGTACATCCAGAGCATCACTTGTATCTTTGAGTGAGCTTATTCGTTCTTATATCGCAGGGTGATTAACGGTGAAGAGAGCCACAGCAGGTGTTTTGAAAAAGGTAAATTTAGCTTGTACACCTCACTACCTTTGTGACAAGGGAAGACATCTGAAGAGTGCTTGGAGTCAGTTTTGTGTTATAGTGTGGGTGGAGATATCATGCGAACAGAATTATTTTTTAAAAATGGAACAGAAAAATACCCGCTTTAAAAAATATCCGTATACCTGTAGACAGGGCCAAGGGGTGACAAATGAGAATTGTTGAGACAAATTTCAAATCCTTGTAAGCTGATTTTCTCACCATAGCCAGACAAAATGTTCACAGACAATAAGATTTATTTGAAGATAATGGGCTTCTGCACAACACCACAAGTGTATGGAGTGCACATATTTTCCAAGCTTGCTAAACAAGGCAAACATACCAGAGAGTATGAGAAAAGTGAAGGCAGATAGAAGTGCTAAGCCCGAGCATTAAAACATCATACAACCACATCACATCTCACCAACTATGCATTAATATTAAAATGATTTATGATAAACATAAACCCACTTTATTAAAGATGTTTACAACACTTAATTAATAATAATTGACTGTAACAAAAGACCATTGTTACTTGCTGCCCAACAACTGGAGTCCTGTCTGTGATACTTAAAGGGGCTCTATGCAAAATTCAGAGCATCTGAGTTGTCTGGTTTATCGTCTGAATGTCACAATCAGAACCTTTTAAATAAGTTGATTCATCTCATCTAGCAAGTATCTCATAAGTATTGAGCTTGTTTTTATTTGTTTGCATATCTTTACGAGCTAAAACTGATCAGTCTGATGCTGTATGTTCTCAGCAACTCTTCCAAATTTTGAATATTGTATCACAACAAGATTTTGACTCAAGAGATGTGCATAGATCATAGGTAGTTTCGTGCCCTCAAGATGACACCTCTTCTGTACAAATTAATTCAGGCCGTTAACTGGATGTAACCCAAGTTCTCTGAGAATGTACAGACAAGGGTCTTGGCAGAAAACCAGACAAATGGATATTTAACCACCTGCCTATAACTGGACTGTGTACAGAAGCAGAAACAGCTATGACCTTACCATTACTTTAGAGAGGACCACCTGAGAATAAGGTGCCAGCACAACATTACGATGAAAAATAAATTTTACATTTGGATTCTATGGAGCTGCATCATTGCCCTAGAGAGGAAGGGTGGGTAATAATAATAAGAATAACCCAAGGGTGTCAGGAAACACTGCTTGGTCAGTGGACCTTGGCATCAGATACAGATGCACAATGCACACTTAAGGGTCTGTATGAGGTGTGCCGGGCAGGGTCTTCATTTAGGATTCTTATGGCTTGAGGGTATAAGCGCTTCCTGAGCCTCTCAGTGCTGGCTCTCTGTAATCAGCGCCTACATGTCACCCCAACAGGAAGAAAAGTCCATTATCGCATGGGTGGGATCCTTAATTATTCTCCTAGCCTAACACCAACCACAATCTTTTTCTAACCATGTAGTTTTATCACCTAAACCTGACTGCTGACCCCTTATTTCAAGATACACTGCAAAAGGCTGCCCCCAGTCAAGGCCGTAACTACCATTGAGGACACCGAGGTCATGACCTCGGTATTTTTTCCCAACCTAAATGAATGAATAAAATGAAAATAAAAATAAACCATTTCATTTGTGCGGTGAAAGTACGTGGGAGGGCTGATGGAAGGTGATTGAGTGACTCTCTCTTCTCTATAATAACAATTATTTAAAAAAGAAAATTCTGGTACTCTTGTTTGATCGACGCAGCTTTCATACAGCTTGCACACACATTATTCTTAGATGGATTACTCACGAATGAAATCATATGAAAGTGCAGGACCAGAGCTTTCCGAGGATACCACACACATCATTGTGCTGTCATCCCATCACGCTATAAATACAGATCAATCGTCTACAAAATAAAAACCTGATGAATTTCTTTACAATCCATTATACAGATCTTGTTATCAGTCACTTCATATAGTGAGGAATATCGTATCTTACCACGTCTTAGGCTTGCGTGTGTTTCTCCCTGTCTATCCACATAGACACCATAGTCACCATATACACCCAAACACTCTATCTTCCAACTTGCTATGGTGAGAGACATGTAAAAATGTAAGAATTTAGTCACACGGATTTGTTTTTTTCATTGATATAAAAATTAATATAACTGACAACTGACAGATGAAGAGAAGTACTTCCTGCTAAAGAATAAGTGGTTCAAACATAATTATAAATACCCACAAACAAAGTTTGGTGAAAGGCAATTACGCTATAGTATGAAGTGGGAAGAGAAACATGATAAGATGGGATTAATCTAATATGATGTGTGTAGTTCTTTATAGATGTAGCCTCTTCATTTGGCTGTCAAAGTACACCAGATTGAAGGCTTTTGATATATAATTGACAAAAATTTCTGACCCCACCACGTGCACCACGACTAAATGACCTCGGTATTTCAAAAATCCTGCATACGGCCTTGCCCCCAGTGTCATCATACTGGTGACGCAGGCTTCTGCCCAAGTGTCAAAATATGATGAGTAGGGAGGAGATCACGTTGCAGGTCTACATACAGGTGCCTAGACCATTTCATTCACCCACCCATTCAGAAACTCTGTCACTAGTGACGCAAATCTGTTGGTAATGTGAGTCAACCCTGCTCATATATCCACCGCCCTGAAAGGAAACTACGTCTTTTCCATTTGTAAGGAATGCTGAAACACGATGGTTCCTGTGCTGATCAGTATGCCGAGGCAGAGCGCTGTTGGGGGAACCCATCCGTGGTAGGAACAAGTATAAAATAGAATTCCCTGAACATATTCTAACTTTATCTGAATAAGTGTGCTTTTGAGCAGAGTGACGTGAGTGGGAGTTATTTAAAAATAAATGGGCAGAAAAATAAATAACGACATGGAAATCAGCTGAAACAGCAAACAGCCGAGTTCATGTTAGGGGGGAAAATAAGTCGACCACAACTTGCATGAGTTATTACCATGGGAACATTTTTTCTTTGTTGTGTCTTGGCTTAATTGTCCTAATTGTAGTAATATATCACATTTTTTAAACAACGTCATCCTCTCTTAAAATATTTAGTTTTTCACCCTCCCTGTTACTTCCAAATTCATTCAAGGACAAAAACTATTTCTGCAAGATTGAATCTGTAATATGACGGAAACATGATGACTGACCTCTGATGTAACTGGAGTTTAACCCTGAGATGTTCCCAAGATGACAACTGCACAATGCCTGGACACAAAGGTATGCAGAGGTACTTAAGTTCAGTTATACAGAAGTTATTGTATGTATAGTACATCCATACAGAGCGAGTAGACATTAAGAGGCTTTTTACAGATGATATATTACAGATGTCCCTTTCTGTGATCCAGGATGAAGACTAATTCATGTGGATGAGTCACTTGAATTCTTCTACTTTCATCCTGTCTCTAGAAATTATGTTCATATACCGCTACAACCATAAAAATGTTTAATCATGCTTTAGTGCAGGGATCTTAAATGTTTTTCAGGCCAAGGACCCTTCTGCTAAAAGACAGATGGAGCAGGGACCCCTACTCATGGGGGGATAACTGAACAGGCCTACTGGGCACAGGCCAAGGGGCCCAAAGTGTCAGGGGGTCTCCCTGGCCTTCATCTGCAAAATTTATAGCTACAGACCAGGAAGTGATTCAAAATGTCTCACAAAGAGACACAAAAATACCACAAAGAGATGCAAAGAGACACAAATGAGCACAAGAGGAAACAAAAAGTCAACAAAGCGACACAAAACCACCAAAAGGAGACAAGATTACCCCAGTAAGACACAAAATTGCTTCAAAAAGATCCAAAAAAACAAACCACAAGGACAGACAAAATGACTACTAAGAGACACAAACCACAAAAGACTAGAGGACTAGAACGCAAAACCACCACAAAGTGGTGTAGGTGTAGGTGGTGGGGTCCTTTGATTATACATAGACATTCATTATACATTCTATGTATACATGCATACATAGAATTGAGTTGCATATTAATCTGGGCCTGTATTAATGTATAGGGCAGCCTAAAGTGCCATATATAAACATACCTTGATGCAAACCAGGCATGTGCACAGATAGACCACAGGTGACCACTATGTCTCTCTTCAAGTCTCTGGCAGATTTGAGTTCACCAACTGCACGGTGTGAGCGGAGACAGACACTGAATTGCATTCCCACTTCCATGTGTCTTTTTAACCAAAACTCAGTTTGAAATGATGTTTGCATCTCCTACGTTGTGTCTCTGATGATTAATTAAGCAAATATGGCATGCATTTTGAGGCTGCGATGCAAGAAGAGAGAAGAGGAGGAGAGGGGGAGTGTGAGGTGAAGGCGTTTGCTTATTTTGAAGATAATCATAAGAATTAGTACATGACTTTTTAAAGAAGAAAGAGGAGAAGAGAAAAGGGTTCAAGAATTAGGAGAGGAGAGGAGAGGAGAGGAGAGGAGAGGTTTTAAAAGTCCCTTTCTAAACTTTCAAGGAACAAACAAACTACTATTGCATTGTTAACAACACTAGGAGCGTTTCAGAAGTTAATATTTAACTCCCCATCCTCCCCCACAGAGCATAAGACCCCCCCACAGTCCATGTACGGGTGAAGGCCTGCACATCGTCCATCATTAGATAATAAACAGGTTCCACCCTCAGTGGGGCCTTCAGTAGTCCCTTCAGAACCAGCACCAGCTCCACACTCTGAGCCCAGTTCCTGCGTGTCAGCCAGATGGCCAACTTTGCAGAACCGATAAAAAGTTTAAGAGCATGTGGACAGCCTTTTTCTTGGCACAGTATTTTGGGCCAAAAATAAACAAATCAAATGAAAAAATCTCCACAAGACCCTGAAACTAGTTTTTAACAACTCAAACAATGTTAACAGACGAGGACACTGAACAAATAGATGTGCCAAGGTTTCAGTCCAAGTTATTGGCAACCAGAAATCTTCCCCTGTGTGACAACTGGGGTAGTAACCATTTCCATTTAGAAACTGAGCACACACTTTCTCCTTCACTCCCTCCCAGTTCTTCCTCTGAAAGCCCTCTGTGCCCAAAAATACTCCCAACACATTCAGTCCCTCTGTCCTCCACTCAAGACCTCTAGGCAGACTGGGCATTACCTGATCCCTTCACTGTCCTACCCACAAGGCTTCACTTTTGGCCCAATTCACCCTTACGGATGATGCCTTTTCATAAAGGGACAGGGTGTCCTTCAACATCCTTCTGACTAGAGACAAAATATTTACATCATCTGCATAAGCAGAGAGAGAGTAAGAAAACCTTGATCAAGCTTGAAAGACCCAGCCAGTGAGAGACCACTGAGTCGACCCCTCAACCTGCACAGCAAGGGTTCAATAGCTAAGCTGTACAGCTGTCCAGAAATGGGACAACTCTGTCTTATCCCTCGCATCACAGGGATTGGCCGACTCAGCCCTGTCTTCACCAAACAGTAAGAATCTTTATACAATAAACCAACCCAAGGCAGAAACCCAAGAGTGATCCACCTTGTCAAAGGCTTTCTCCTGATCCAAAGAAACAATGTCAGAACTGACATTATAATATTTACACAGATCAGTTACATCATGAATGTTGTCCATGATTGTCCTATCAGGAGCACGGTAAGTTTGATTGTGAGGAGAGAAGAGGAGAGTAAAGAAGAAGAGAGGAGAGGAGAGTGCACTCAGCCTGATTGTTGCCACTGAACATCGGCCTATGTTGTAGTTTAGAGAGTAGATTGGTTGGTATGTTATTTTATTATTATTAATCGTGGAAGGAGACATGCTCTCCTTTCCACTTGTGCACCTGCCCTGCAAAATATCTGTGCACGGTGCTGATGCAAACAATAAGCTATTAAAATGATACACAGTGATAGATTAATATATTTACACATTATGGATTAATTTGACAAGGATTCATGGATAACAGTTAGCCTGCCATCAGTGTTGCGCACTGTAAATAATATATATAGATATATTTTAATCTTCGCTAACATTATGTTGGATTGATATTAATGTTCATCTGATAAAGGTGAACCTTAAAACTCAGTTTAACATGTTTGTATAGCAGGGCTTATGACAGCGATGTGGAAACTTGTTGCCTCCAGCGCGACACACACAGAGAATGTACCTCTCAGAGAAGCAACAGACATCTTGTGTCTATTGATTAAATTAGTTAAAAAAATGTATGTATTCATAGATCCTGGAAAACATTTCAGACATAAATTATTATTAAAAGCAGAGTATTGTTATATGTCATATTATATGTCTGAAGATCTTCAACAACAATTCCTCCATAGTCAGATTTAAAAAGCATGATTCAGGTGGTGTCAAGTGTCCTTCAAAACATACTTGTGGTTGTAAATTAGTAACATATAAACATAACTTCTAGGAGATAGCATTGCCTAGATAGTAGTGTTTGCTCTGAGTGTACAACAGCACGTGTACTTTACTGATCTATTGAACTGTCCTTATCTTGTAATGCCACTTATGTTGTTTGCTCTCAGGTCTATTTTTGTGTTTCTATCTCTGTTACTGACCTGCCTTTCAACTCTAAGCTCTTCGTCTTGTAAGTTTAAATGAAAGGTTAAAAAAAAAATGTAATTACCATGTCTCTCACGTCACTTCAAATGAAATCAAACAAGGAAATACATGTAAAATTGTCCAGTGAAATCTGAGGTCACTGAGGTAACTACAATTAATTTCCTTCCCGGAGAGCCCTGAGTTGTTAGACAATTTGGACATGATCCACCAACACCTCCATTTCCCCTTCATAAATGAGTTTTGAGTCATACTTGCACACTCACTCAAGCGGATCATCACGCAAGAAAGAGAAAACAATGCCATAGAGTGACCCTGCCTTTGAAGGCTGCCTCATTGGACATTTGACATTCCACTGGCAGGGCATCACAGGTCTGCTTCGTCACATATCAGCTTGTGCAGCTCAGATAATACAATGTGACTAGACCAAAATAGTCCATTACATTGATTGTGTTGGCCAGCACTACCACCAATTACACATCCCTCTTTGATCCAAAATTACACCTGAATGCATCTGAGATATGAGGTTCAAGCTTTAATCAAATGTACAGACTAACAAAATTCTGTAGACTCATCCCTTTCTGTTCTCTCTGTCTGTGTGTGTCACACAGCACAAACTGTCTCTTCACAGATATACAGGAAGACTGCTCAGCGTCACTCAACAACCCCGAGTGACAAGAGTAAGCTGCAGTATTTCACAGAGGGTTGTCCCAGTTTGTGCCTGCTCATGTAATCATCTGAACTGTGATTGAATTCACAGTCACAGAAATACTGTGAGCCAAGGTTTTCCTAAAAATTAAATACGAAACAGACTTGTTGTTTGACAGCACCTAATGCTGCGTAAAGACTCATATGCAGCTTAAGCAGACTATACGTGGTGTTTTGAAAAGGTGGCAGGTAATGAAATGTATAAGATGTTATTCTTATTCCTATCTCTGCCCAGCTCAGTCACCAGAATAGTTCAGTTTAGGACTAGACGTACAACCCCTGATGCACATACTTGAGACTATGAGTAGGAGTAATAGTGCCGTCTGGGGGTCCGAGTTGGAGCCAAAGGTAAAAGTAGGAGAGAGCAAAGATAGAAATGTAAGGAGCACAGGGAAGCCAGAGCAAAGGAGAGATGTGTGTGGACTGAATTCTCCCCCGCCGGACACTTGTCGGGCCGTACACTCTACCTCC
This sequence comes from Epinephelus fuscoguttatus, assembly GCF_011397635.1. Taxonomy (NCBI): domain Eukaryota; kingdom Metazoa; phylum Chordata; class Actinopteri; order Perciformes; family Serranidae; genus Epinephelus; species Epinephelus fuscoguttatus. The sequence goes on along the minus strand of NC_064760.1, from coordinate 30,874,401 downwards.
AGAATAAAATGTTGGTATTTCAAGTTTCTACAAAACGTGTCATACAGTATGTATGATGTTCTTCAGATTACATGCACATGAGGGCGAGACCCCTGCCAAGCAGCAGACAGCATCAGACCACTGCTCAAGACCAAAAACAGCAGGAATTTTTTTTAATGAGAGGTCAAGACATCTCCAGTTGTGTTTGCAGCAGCCAAATCATGTATTCTGAGCCAAAACATGATGTCTTTTAACGCTAAACAAGTGTTTTTGTGTCTAAACCTACCCACACATTAACCACAGTGTTGTCGCAACACAAGCTTGAAAACTGAAACGTAAAGAAATATAAAGTTTCAACACATCTGCAACATAAAAAAACACACAAATTTCACACATCTTTGGTTTCCATAAATGTACAATGCCAGCATTTGTCCTGGTGATTGTGCTGCACTGCCAGGCACAAGCTTGGCGGGGATCATGCATTCAGTTGTGTTGGAGTGTGTGCAAAAGTGTGTGCATCTTTATGTCTGCAGCTCATCTTACATACTACTGGTCCCATCAGCCTAATAGTTTTTGTGCACGTTTATGACTGTGTGCTCAAGGATCTCTTGTGGTTGCAGTGATTCACAATGTCTGAAAAAAATATTTTACTGATTTCTTCTCCATGTCTGCATCTAGTGTCACTCTGGTAGGTGTCACAAGTGATCAACAACATCACATAACACAATGCATTTCCATCAATCAGCTAGACTAAAACAAGTCTTACCTAATCTGTTGCAGGACACACTTTGGCCTTTGTCGCAGCTTACAAACTAAAGAGGTTTGGTTTAATTTTGAACCAGAGCATCTGCATATTGATTCCTTCCCCGATATGTTCCACTTAAGTAAGCCACGATACGCGATGAATAAATCCACATTTTTGTTATCTTCACCACCATCTTGACTGTAAGGGAGCTGGGAGGGAAAACTGAGTGAGATTCAACTCTTCTTTACTGAGAGGGGAGAGGGAGATAGGGAGGTATCTCACTGGACACTGTGTCTGAGGTTTGTCTCCATATAGTCTGTCTACTCTGGTTACACTTTGACAGTGTAACCTGCATATTGTCTCTCCCCTTCATTCCATAACTGTCATACATACACACTGGACACACAGCCTGACCTGCACTCCTTGTTCCCCATCCACATCCCCCCAGACAAGCCTGGCAGAGATCTACGTGTAGTAACACATCCATATACACAGGAGAGCAAAAAAAAATGCTGGGACAGTTCCAGACTACAGATAAGATTACCCTGAAGGTAACTTCAGCCTTGTAAGCCTCAACTGAAAAAAGAATCACTTAAGTGAAGCTTCCTTAGTAGAACTGACAGGACATTCGTGTTCTCTTTGTCTCTCTGTCATCCATCATTATCGTGACTATACATGCAAAAAGTATTTGACGTTGCTATGGTAAGGTTGTGATGTACTATTTTGCACATAGCAGGACAGATTAGCCCATTTTGTCTCACATTTCTCTGGCTTTGCTTCCCGCTGAAAAAGACTCCCAGGCAGAATGCCAAGATCCCTGAGGAGAGTCCAGACATTTGCCCTGTGCCACAAAAAGGACACCAGAGCAGGAAGAAACACATTAATTAACAGAAAAATCTTAAACACTTTTTTCCCCTTGAGCAACACGCCATGTGGAGCTTGGCACCACGCCTAACATTTAGAGATAACAGCCGGCCTAAAGGTTGAGCTGTTCAAAGGAGATCCTGCGAGTCCATTTGGCCGGCCAAAGTCACTGTTACGGGTGGTTTCTGAAAACACTTAAAGGGAAATGATCAGTGAGTTACTTATCTTATTTTGCACTTACACACATACACACAGACACACCAACACAGACGACAGCCACTGACTTCATGGGACAGTCTGATAAAGTTATCAGACAGAAACAACAACATCTTGTGCTTCAACCAGCTCATTTTTTATATTGCAGTACCACCCACAGATTGAGGCAGAAAAAACTATCCCACACACCATGGGCTCTTTGAAAGGGAAATCTATCCTCCCTGGGAATAAAGAAAGACATTCAGAGTTGAAATAAAATGGATCCAATGAAACTAACCCCGTACATTTTAATATCCAGTCTTGGCTGAACCAGTAATAATCCAAGTGTTAAAGTAGTGTAATGAGTAAATTATTGCTACTTGCCGTATTAGTCCCCGTAAAATATAGAACATGCTGTCATTTTTTTAATTAACACAAGTATGTGGAAGGGAGAACAGTTACAAAGAACTTCCTCCGTGTCCCAACCCCTCACCCTCAAACTCAGGCAATTCAAAAATACCAATTATGATTATAGTATATTATAAGATTTCAATCATGGGATAATGAAAACCTCTCCCTTGTGTCTTTCCCAACAAAGCTGTCAGTGTGCACTTCCCCATAGTAATCTTTTGCTTCTCATTGCACAATAGGGAAATCAATGCCCTAAACATTTTCTAGTGTTACTGTATTCTTCCATGGATTGTTCCCTTCCTCCTCTCTTGTCTAAAATCACCAGTTCTTCTTGAGAATACTGGCACAAAAACCACTCTTTGTTGCACACAAAAGGCCTCTTTGTGAAGCCAAGTCATCAGGCCTGTTGATCGACACTTTGATGACATTGATCCTTTTCAAGCCCCATCCCTTCCTTTACTTAAGAACAACATTTTCTTCTCTAACAAGTGTGAAAATTGCACCAAAGCTTGAATAAGAGGACTTATTTTCTCCAGTGTTAAGAGAAGAAACTTTGCAGGCAGTCTGTGAAAAGGTGATATAATGCCTGAGAAAATCCCTCCACCTACCACTTCTCCCCAGCAGGCTACCCCTCACTGACCCTGTTCTTCTGAGAGAGGACGATAAACGGTGCAGCACCGGCGTGTATTTCCCTGAGAGCGGATGATAGAGACTGTGGGGCGCTGGTTTCATTAATAACTCCTCATCTGCAGTGAAAGTCGCATTAAAACTTATTGAACTCTGTGAACTCTCTTATTTACTCTGACACAGGCTTTGGAATTTTTTATTCTCTGCTTGGCTTTTATGAAGAAATGATTTGACATAAACGGCCCAGAGTCAAGAGTTACTGATTGTAATATGAATATTGTTGATGATTAAAAGGATTCACTGAGTAATCAACAGTCTGTCAAGCAAAGTGCCATCTTTCAGCGTTGCACCGGTGAGGTCAAGTATACATTGTGCAAAAGGCCACTGCAGGGCTGTTGTTTAATAGAGTCGCTGAATGCACCCACTTGTCAAATCTCTCATACAGAGAAGAGGACAGAGAGGTGATACTCTATAATTGACAATTATTCAATATGACATGTAATGATTTCTTAACCCATTTTCCACTGGCAAGGTTGTCTATCTGTGCAGTGCATGGGTATATTTGTGTGTGGTACGAAGAAGACCTTGAGAGCAGCGGCAGACTTTCCCAAAGGTGATGTACTGGAGGCCCCCATTGCTTTATGACTTATTTATTTCTTTAATTAAACCAAACAAAAGGGAAAAATAATCCAAATGTCTAGTGCTAACAGTGGGTCTGGAGTAAGGGTGCCACCTGTAGTCTATCAGTGAGTAATCATCGAAAGTCAGAACATGCTAGGCTGAGTAAAGTCTATGTTGAAAGTGCTGGAGTGAGAGACAATGAAAAGGCAAAATCCACCCGAGGCACAGTACCAAAAAAAGACAAGAGAGAAAAAAGAAGGAGGTGTAAATTATGTATTTGTGTTGATTTCTCATTAGCTCTTGTTCTTGTTTGTCCTCATCCCAACTCATCAAATAAGGCCACTTTGTCAGTGGGCCTAAGCATCAAAATATGACGCACGAGGTAACCGCCACAGACGGTTTTGTTATCTCAGATGGCGTCTCAATTGATGTTTGTTACATGTCTTTTTAGAATACATTTCCGTTTTCACATGTAAAGTTTCTGCTCGTTACATACATACAGTCTTTTCCGAAATAAACTCCATCTATAAACATCGGTAAACACTTTTTTTTCCATTTATTTCCTTAATTTAAAGCAACAAAAAGTCTCTGGTTAGGTTTAGAAAAAAAACCTTTGGCTTAAAATGAATATGGTTCTCACAAACGTAATGTCATGTCCAGAGGCATATCTTGCGTCATATGTCACTAATGCAGCATTTTACACACACTAGCACACTGTTTTTATTAAAATAATGCCACTGACTTTTGGTTCACACAGGAAACAAACAGTGGGCTCCCAGGTGAAAGTCTGGTGTTTGACCCATCCACCTCCCCTCTTACCCACCTCCTACAGACCTTTATGCTCTTTATACTACAGCACTTCCCAGTGGTATCAGTAAAAGCTGCCACTCGGCACGTATCATACGCTATGAAGAGTGTCTTGGTGCGTCAGTGTCTGACGTTGACTTCCACCAACAAAGCAGCGTTATTTGATGAGTTTGGCTGTGGCCTGCAGTGTCAGAAATAGCTGCTGCCTGGAGCGTATCAGACCGCCGTGAAAGGTGCCTCTGTACGCTGGTATCTCATGCCAAAATCACTGACAAAGCAGTGGTATTTGATGAGATAGGGAAGCTTGCCGAGGGCACCTAATGTGCTAGGTCCGGCACTGCTTGAAAGGGAGCTTCTTCTTTTTTTTTTAAACACTAAATTAAAACGTGGCATCACAATCATGATACTGTGAATCTGCCTCAGCTCAAAACATTCAGACTGGTTCACAAGGCTGGAAATTCCTCTCTTGACAGTTTGACGTTATTGTTCTAAACACAATTAATCTGGTGTTGTATTAATGAGCGGTTGTCTGCTAGAAGAAGAATATTAATAGCAGGAACTACAGTACAGTATGTGACATCCCCGGACAGAGAAAGTTCCATAAATCTGTGAATCTGTATCCAAATTCAGTCTGTCTTTGCCCCACAAATCTTTTAAGAGATTCCAAAGAGAATTTGCATAACCACGGATACACACACACACACACACACACACACACACGGACCAAGCTTCAAGAAAGCCTGCCAAAACAAATTAAATGCCAGTGAGGTCCGTCCAGACTGAAAAACAAATCTGTTGTTGCTCAGAATCACAAAGAGCTCCGTCAATAAGAGAGACGCAGCCGTGGATCAGGGCGCAGAATCTACTACTTTACATGACTTGACCTTTCTGTACCTCCATCCACTCCTTCCCTCATCTCCCATTCTCCTTCTACCACCTACACACCCACACACACACACATGCGCAGGCAAATACACACATTACATCAATACTTTTCTTTTTTCCTTTTGTTTCCCTTCTTTCCATCCCTCACACAGATGAGATCATTGCACTGATTTCATTCCAGCTGTTACGGTTTGGGGGCATCTGGGAGACATTCCAGTGCAGAGCCACAGATCACAAGCCCATACAGAGCCTCCTGCCCAGCCGTGTAATTCTCAACAGCTGCAGAGCATCCAGTCATGACACTTGAGCAAGGACACCAGCCGAACTTAATTAAATCTGAATCTGTCCGGAGCAACGGAGCACATGTTCCACATCATTACGAACAATATTATTATATCTGCACTGTAATAATATTGCTTGGACTGTGCAGACTGCATAACCAATCAACCAACAAAGATTTAATACGTGGTATATCTGAATTATTACTTCAACTGGTTGGGCAGCTTTTCATTGCAGAGGGAAACCACAGTGAAGGCTTACATACAGACATCTGTAACTCTCTGGGGACATCCAGTGGTCAGATATAGCTACTACATAGAAGAGACTACACACAACCCTCATTTAATCCCTGTTTTGTTGTTGTTGTTGTTGTTTCATTTTCTTTTTATTGAGCATCAATGATACGTTACATCGATTCAAATACAGGAGTCACAATGCTCATATCTATATTTTAACCCCCCATCCCAAGAACATGTTGGACACCAATCCAGTAAAAAAAAAAAAAAAAAAAAAAATAATTGAATGTAATACAAAAATAAATGAATTTAATAAAAAAATATGTATTCATATTTATAACAAATAGAGCATATACCTAGGCTCGCCAACACTGAAGCTGTGCACTAAACAAGACATGGTTCACATGGATTCAATCACAATCACAAATACAAATGCAAGATGGCTGCTAAGCGGTAATTAAGTGGGCACAGTTTTAAGTTTACCTAAGTACATCAACACCAGATCCCAGACAGAGAAGAATTTTTCGCTGGACCCCCTGAGAGTATATTTTATTTTCTCTAATTGTATGAATTGTGTCAGGTCGCTAAACCACAAAGACACTTTGGGTGGATTTTTTGATTTCCAATGCAATAATATTCTTCTACGTGCAAGCAGCGTCGTAAAAGCAATTATGTTTTTATAACTTTTTCTTAATGTTGTATGTCTTCTATCTGTAGTACCAAATATGGCCGTAGCTATGTTGGGTTGAAGATCAATATTCAATGCTTCTGACAACGTTTTAAAGATGGTAGACCAAGAGGTTTCCAGGGCTGGACATGACCAAACATATGTGTTAAATCAGCAGGAGTATTTCGACACCTGTCACAGCTTGCATCTGTGTTAGGATATATTTTAGCCAGTCTTGCTTTGGAGTTGTGGATGCGATGTAGGATCTTGAATTGTATAATGCTTAGTTTGGCACAGGAAGTGCTGTCGTTTACTCTTAGTAGAGCACTCTCCCAAATGTCCTCTTCTAAGTCCTCCCCAAACTCATCCACCCAGTCTGCTCTGATCTTTGCCAATGTTGTGTTTTTAAAAGAGGTTATACAATCACTAATTCTTGAGACAAGTCTTTTAGAATTGAACGGAGATTTTAACAGATCATCTAAACTGGAAGGTGATGTTATGTATGGAAAATTGGGATCATGATGTTTAAGGAAGCGGCGGACTTGGAAATATTGAAATAAGCTAGACCAAGGGAGGCCAGATTTGTGCGATAAGTCCTCAGAGCTCACAAAAGTACAGTTTATGTACATGTCCTTAAAATTATGAATGCCTCGTCTCTGCCAGAGAGTAAATTCAGAGTCTAACCTAGCTGGGGGGAAAAGGTGATTATTGTGTATGGGACTTAGATGGAGAAGGTTATTAAACCCAAAGTTCCGTCTAAGTTGAACCCATATTTTGAGGGTGTTTATGACTATGGGATTGTTAGTGTATTGTAAGAAAGAGAGGGGGAGGCTGGAAGTGACCAGGGCTCTAAGAGAGGTGGAGGTGCAAGATGCAGCTTCAAAGTGGCACCAGTCTGTGTCGGGAGTATGGAGCCAATACATGATTTTTTGAGCATTTGAGGCCCAATAATAGTGACAAAAATTTGGCTAAGCCACCTTGGCTTTTAGGCCTCTGTAACAGTTCTAACCGTATTCTAGGCTTCTTCCCATCCCATATAAATAAAATTAAAGCCTTATCAATAGATTTAAAAAAGGATTTAGGGAGATAAACTGGGATACATTGAAACAGGTTAAGAAACCTGGGGAGCACGTTCATTTTGATACAGTTCACTTTCCCTGCTAAGGATAGGTGAAGTAGTTTCTAATCCCTGGTTTTCGTTTAAATAGTAAATGTGAAAATGTTTTTTTCTTTATATAGTTTTTCTTCCGGCCTTAAAGGTTCAGCATGTATGATTTAAGGGGATATACTGGCAACAATGGAACATAATGTAAGAAGTATTGATACGTTTTCTTAAGTGTCTAACCATCTGAAAATAGGTCGTAGATAGCAGCCCCTCTGTGACAGACAAACAGCTTTGGAAAAACAATGATTTTTAAAGCACAATTGCTTTATCCATTGTTTTTACTGGTTGTATAATCACTTTGTCCATTTGTTTTGGAGAGGAAGAGACTTCTGCAGATGATTCAGCTCCCAGTAAAAACCTCTTAAACCATGAAAACTGAAGGAATCCTAACCTGGAAAAGTTTCAGCTACTGCAATCAGCAGTACTAACCACTGATGTCACTAAATCCCCATAAATCTTGCACACTGCTCCTTTAATAAAACCAATATGAGGAAAAGTATTGATGTGACCCCCATCCAGAACTATCGTGTCATTTTCTGTAGAGGATTTCTGAAACATATTATCAGTTTGAAATCATGTTTAGGGGCAATCAGCCTGATATTAGGACACGTTAATTCATTAATGTACACCTTATTTTTATATTTAGACATGTTGAATTTAAAAACTGAATTCCTTAGCCTGATGTAGCTCTTCATAGATGACATACCAGTGTTTAAATAGCTGCTCAAAGTCATTGCATTCTTTTAATATTAACAAAAGAATGCAAGTGACAAGCTGTACACAGGCTTCACACACGAAACCTCTGATGATCCTCTGCAAGAGTATTACATTAAACTTTAAGAAAAATTTAACACTTAATTTTTCAACCCTGGTCAAGACGAGTTCAAGAGTTCTGTTTCGATCATTCACTAAAAACACTCATGTGCTCTATGTAAATGACCACCTTGTAACAAACGGGAACAGAAACCAACTATGATGAGTTCATGTTCCTTTTCAACTCTGACCCGCAAAGTAAAGCTAACCACAAACTGTATATGTCATGAGACTGAGACCAAAAGTTTCATCACTGCATCATCACACAATAATCTTACATCATATATACAAAAATATACAGTAGATCACCATTGCTGATTGTCCATAAAAAAATTTTTGCGGTACAATCGACCATTAACAAATTCTTTGGTAATGTTTACAGTGTTGGGAGGCCACAGACATGTAGCGTCTAAACAAAGCTGAAAGGAATACTACACAGGAAAGTACAGAGACACAGCAATAGAAACTCCATACTTCTGTCCCTCAGAACCTGGTGGACACAAACCAAACATTAGGCACAGACCAAACAGTTCTCGGGGAGATTTTGGGCCCAACAAATGGTTCAATCTAACTTCTCAGTACAAAAAGATTAAATGATTAAAAGAAAGCAATTCTTTTAAAACTAATAAAGTAACATTTGTGACAACAGTTTTCAGTTTTTAGTAAATATCCTGTCTGTTACTATGCCTTACAAAACTATTATCATTTTCTTAGACTGCAGTTGGTCTGTGTATGCATTATGTTGCTCTGCCCAACCACTTTAGCAATTTGTGTGGGTAATACATCTCCAGTTGCTGCACCACCTAACAATGAATAGGAACAGGTCTTGAGGAATCCAGTCCTTTGTCTGTCTAGCTGGACCAAGTCTGATTTTCAGGCATGCTCATGTTTCTTTTCATCTTAAATATCACCCCCATTATTATCTTATCATATATCTGTCATATTATCAGCCTCCCAAACGTGACATCCATCTTTGACCTGACTGGCATATTATAATATCCTTCCCATCCCTGGTTTCACCTCGTGTTTCAGAGAAGATTTAAGGATGAACGGTATCCTCGACCATGCTAGGTTTGTTACATCCTCACTAAATGTAATTGCCTACCTAGCCTAATCTTGTGTGGTTTATTTTGTTACAGCACATTTGTCATAAATCATGTTGACTGCTGTCTGTGATGTCTTTTTGGACAGAGTTGTCTGTGGCTTTCATTAAACCTGACGTACAATTGAAGATTGTCAAACCTGTTTTAGAGGTGACACATGCTACTAAAGTCAGATTGACATGTGACATCACTGTGATGTTACAAGGATAATAACATTTTATGATAGTATAGAAGCCATCATAACTATAGTTCCTTGATCAAATAAAATGTTGCAGAAGAGGTGCCCAAGATTTCTGATATTTAAACTTAGATTTTAAGCTGTTCAAACGTCAGGCAATCAAAAGATTAAACAAACAGAGAGAGCTGAAACAGAAACAAAACTTGGAAATAACATGATGCAACATGGCAATGCAGTAATCAACATATTTCTCTCATGTATGGCATGCACTTTTTACAACACGTGGCTCTGACAACATGTTGTTTACTCTGATGGACTTTCACCTCTTTGTCTGACAAGCGGCAGAAGTGATTGTCATAATTCCCACAATACACTCAGATGTTTCCAGATCACATCAGGAATTTACTGACATCATTAACTGGAATGTGAAAGCACCTCACACAAACACATACACAGTTACATCACGCCAGATCAGAATTCAAAAGCAAACCTCCATTCCCATCCCAGTCAAAAATATTCCAGTCTCATCTCTTCCTTCTACAAGTCTATAGCATGACACAACGTAGGCCTATAGTTGCCTCTTGCTCATCAACAGAGGACTTAAAGACTTGTTAGAAAAGCTAAAGTAAACAGTCGAATAGCAAAGAATACGATTGGACAAATACAAAATATGTTCTAAATAATATTAGAGACTTTACTGTCCATTAATGAATGTAATAGCATCATAATGATGGTTGTTTTTCAGAGAGACGTCTGTGAAAAAAATAAGTTCTTCTGTTTCATTGTGAATTTTCGTGGGTCATGTCGTATATGGTGTATTTTAAAATGTTATTTTGTACAGCTGCTTCCTTGGCCATGTCTCTCTTCTAAGAGAGATTTTTTAACTCACTGAGACCCCCTTGTAAAATAAACATGAAATAATAAAAATATATAAACTATTAGTGTTAATGATGTTGTCTGGTATTGTTGCTTTGTTGGTGAAAAGCACAGAAGTAGGCTATTATAACATTTCTGAAGACCAGACAAACACTAATGAATATAGTGGGGGGAAAAGTGGGACTGACTACCCAAGGCCCCAATGGGAGGGGAGCCCTTAAAAAGCCTGGAATGAGGGATCTATGTTTTGTTTTTATTTTGTCTTAAGGAAGGGTCATACATATTTAAATGATTGTATTTTGTATTTATTTTACCGCAGATTTTTAAAGAAAACATGGCCTCTAAATTACAGCATTAAGCATAGCCAGAAAACGTAAAATCAGAAATTATCATTTGATTTTCAAAATTCCATTGATCCTTGGACACATGATGATAGTTCATCAAAATCATTTTATTCTACGTCTCGTTTAAAATTTGGCCAAAAATCCACCATTTGCACAAACTAACCAGCGTGTGCGGCAAGAGAAAAAGAAACATTTTTTTTCAGTTCCAGGATTTTGTCTTTTGAACGTCAAAGGGTACTCAGAGAGGCTCAAGGGAAAATATTTGTAACTTTGGGAAGGGTAAAGAATAAAGAAAAAAAGTCATACTCAAGCCAACTCTGATAAGTAAAGAACAGTCCCTAAAAGGTTGCAAAATGGTTTAGTCATCTCTTGCACCAGGGTTAGTCTCTAAACACAGCTAGAGCCAAGTGACTGACGGCTTATGCTGCTGGGGCACCAAGATACACTGTCATGTCTTTCCCCAACAAAGGGAAATTTGGGTTCCAAAAAAGAAAAGAAAGAAAGGAAGGAAGGTGACCTTGGGTCACTTGAAAGGTGTCTCCAAATAAAATGTATTATTATTATTATTATTATTATTATTATTATTATTATTGTTATTATTATTATTATTATGGGCAGGGGGCCCACAGGACTGCTGAAGCATAGGGCCAAGAGTTTGGTGCTACACCCCTGGTTGTAGGCTGCTCTCAGACTATCACAGTATATGGTCCCCTGGAAGGAACAATAAGGGAAATATTAAAAGTCTGGATGGGAGAAAAAAATCTTTGTCTTATAACGTTAGTTTACGAAAAAAACGTTTTAAAGTTGTGTCATTTGTTTTTTAATTGTGCACACAATAATGAAAATGTTAGACTGCATGCTTACAGGTCACGAGCAGTGTTTTGTCATAGTCTCGAAGTTTTATGAGGATGTCGCTTCTTTCTTACAGTTTACAAGTTAAATAATAGTATGAGTGTTTGAATATTCTTATACTAAAATTGTGCTGTTAAATTTACAGCGTCAAGTTATCATTTGTAGGAAATACCTTTTTATTCTGAAGGATTCAGGCCGGAAGTCGTATTGCTGATGCTGCAGGAGGGCACGCGAGCAATTAACGGCCCCGTGTATTTCCTGGGACAGCGTCAAACTTTTCTGGGCAGTGAGCACGACAGTAGGTCCTATTTCGGTCTCTTTTATTCTTTAAAATAATTTCCTCCAATAAAAATCAACCAGTATGATACTGCTACCATCTTTTTTGATTATTTCCCATGTCATAATTGTGATATTAACTTTTAAATTAGGTGACGTCGTGCACATAATCTGACGTAATACCATGATACAGTTAATTAGGCTAACGTTACTTCTAAGTAAGCTAACGTTAGAGACATAGCTCAGCTTTGCTGGTTTGTACCGTTGTATTTTTTCGCAAGAGAAGTGAAATGTAACACTCTGAAATAGTGCATGACGGGTGATGAAATAAAAAGCCTAATGTAATGTAATGGGGACATTTTAAGAAGCTATGGGTAAAAGCCTGACATTAAAGAGGTACAGACCGCAGCTCGTGTTATGTGTCAACTCACCCGCAGGTGCCAGTGTAGCTAAAGGACCAAACTGAAAATGAAATAAGAGACATGCCAGCCTGAAAGTAAACAGGCACTGCGCACACAGTGGTTACAGCTAGCAAACAATGTTAAAATTAAAGGAAACAAATACCCAAGAACACCCCGAAATAATTTTCATTTTACAAACAAAAGGCCGTAAAAACAAAGATGATGTGTCGGTGGAAGTCAGTCAAAGGTGGCGGAGTACCTCTGATTATACAGTCGCCTGGAAAGCGAAGTTCCTCTGGACTTTTCTTTGCTTCTGGTCGATCATGGGAAAGTTTGTCATCAGGTCACTCACATAAAAGTTGAACAGGATCGCAGAACAGGAGAGATGAATGCCAAGGTAAGATGACTAGACTGATCTGTTCAGTTCTTTCTTGTTTAACTCTCTATTAGGTTATTATTGTTATGCTTTTTAAAGATATAGGAGTCCATTATAACAGCGAGGAAGTGAACAATAGAACAGAGAGACTGTTAATGTAAATAAAATGTAAAAATAATGTACAATTAATAATGGTTATTGATTAAATTTGATCTGGATGTTTTCTGCATAACAAAAAATGTTGTCAGTATCATGAAACCTGATTATTTTATGTACATGCAGCTATTTCATTAACTTTGTCCACATGGATAAAAACGTAGCTAGTGGCTCTGTGTTACTTTGTTAATAGTGAGTTTAAAATGTGTCTTGATGTTGACTTCATTAATGCAAATTAGTGTGATTTTGTAATGACTGAGATTGAGGCATCATAACTGTTCTCTGTGGTGTAAGCCTGCAGTTTTGGTTATTGAGATGTTGCGATCTTTTCCTTTTATTTTGGTTTTATGTGCTAATTTACTGTTATTCAGATAGTTTACATGTTTTTGTGTTGTCAAATTAATGGACTTAAATTATAACATTTACTAATTGCAATATCAGTTAATGGCTTTTTGTGTCATTAACTTGAGACTTGAAATCTCTTTTGGCTTGTGCATTCAAGAGTCATCTGTACTGATTTTGCTCATTTGTTATTTCCCTCAATCTCTGTCTGTCACCACCTCACCCTCTCTCTCTCTCTCTCCCTCTCACTCGTCTTCTCTTTGTTATTCAGATGAAGATGTTTATTTTCGGTATCATCTGTGCATTATGGCAAGTCAGTCATCAAAATCCAATGGGCCACTGGACTCTGATGCCCCACAGTATGTTTGATCTCTGTGAAAACACATCACTCACTTCAGGTTTAAATAATTCTTCTTTAACCTCTTTAAATCTCTGTGTGTCCTCTGTTAGTTTTGGTCGTGGAGGTGGATGGCACTTTGGGCCAGCAGCCACTGAGCTGCCTAGAGTTTCCAGAGGATCTTATGGGAAGAGGCGACATGAATGAGGATATTTTTTGGAGGAGGAACGGAGTGGAGGAAGAACAGACAGGAAACACATATCTACTGCAGCTGGAGGAAAGCTTAGGAGGGGGAAACTACACCTGCCACCGCAAGGATGGATCGCTCCTCAATTACACTGTAGTCCTGATCCAAGAGGATGAGACTAACAGGAGGAGGATCCTTGTGAAAAACGGCCAAGGTAGAGTCTAATTTAAAATAGAGCAGCTTGAATTAAGCACATTTAAAGTTTTTCAGCTGATAGTTTGTCTCTTGTTTGTTTATTGTCTTCCATCTCTGCTTGTTTATGTTATTTTTCCCATTAGAAGATTATTTAGAGTGCTCTGCCCAAAATTACAACGGAGAGTTCCACTGCTCTTGGACCTGGCACAGCAGTCGCGTAGGCAAAGTGGCATTTATCAAAGCTCGACGGTAAGCTTCCAAACTGCTGAAATGTATTCTGTTTCGCCCTCCAATAATAACACACTGTTCAGACTCATGTCAAAGCTGAGACTACACAGTGACATCTATAAATACCTCCTTATGTAAGGAAACAAATTTAGGATCAAGGTCACGTCATGGAATCAGCTCTCAGATAAAAATAATACAGCTGTAAATGTTCCCGAATGATCTATGTTTTGCATCTATAATACTTATCAGTAACTGCTCTTCACCTGTTTGTCTTTGAAAAGTTGTCACAGCTTCTTGGCATGAAAATCAAAGCCAAAATGATAAAAACCAGTGTGTGTTCTGAATTGAAAAAAACATATTTTTACACTATTTTATGCAGTGTGACTGATGACAGTGGCACCCAGTGTTCTGTGGATGCCAGTGGTCAAGATTGGACATGCTCTTCGGGTCAGAGTAACTTCAGATGTTCAGTGGACGACAGCGGACGCAGGATTTTGTGCGTAGACGAGCAGCACTGCCCCTATGCTGAGGAGACCCAGCATATTCACATCAATGTCTACGTGACGACGGAGCATTTCCTGGTGGAGAACTACTCGAAACACTTTTACCTGTCAGAGATCTGTGAGTTTTTATTTTTCTGCACATAAGACACTGCTCTTTTTCATCTGATTGTATCCTATCTTTGTTTTAATCTTTTGCTTTCACCCTCGATAGTGAAACCCGATAAGGTGAATATCAGTAAAGTCAACACCACGGTGATAGAGTGGAGTTACCCGAGCTCTTGGAGCAGTCCCTACTCCTACTTCCCCCTCACTTTCCAGATTGCACAGCTCAGGAGGGGTTGCAAAAGGTGTGACAACCCGTGCACTGGCTTAAAAGCCACTAAGGTGAGAGGAACCAGTTGATTGTAGTGTGAATTTTATACAAAAAAAAGAACTAAAGCACAATGGAAAATCTTTTTTAAAATGTCAGGTTTGCAATAAGATATTTGTGTCAAATGACAGGAAATCCCACAAGTCATCAAAGAACTGCACTCAAATGGGTACATGTTGCCTAACTTGAGTGATTCAATGTCATTTATTCTGATTTCTTAGACCCTGACAGTCCACTTGACAGACATTTGTCAGTTTGAAGTCAAGCACAAAGCTAAGGCCATCTGTGTCCGGGCTAAAGATGCTTTCTGTGACTCACAATGGAGCGAGTGGAGCCATATCAGGTCAGTGCCTCCAAGTGGTATAAAGGGGGAGATTCAGCTTTCATTCCCCCTCTAAGGCGCTTACCAGATATCATCAGGTTTTTCCAGCTTTTTTCAGCCACCTGACTCTCATCCTGCCAGAAAACCAAAACATGTATACTTCCTTAGTAGTTTTAAGTCTCTGCTAAATTGTCTGTTGTCTTTTTTACCTCTTGGTTTCTTTAGGAAATATATTTCAACTGCTTTCTGTGGTGTCTTTTAATTGTCAAAGACTTTATAAAACTGGCATTTGCTTGAGATATTATTTTTATTTTAAAAAATGTCAAATGCAAGAAAATAATGTTACTGTTTATTTTTTTTTTTTTACTTACGTTATTACTCGTTCTGCACTGATCAATTGACTATTTTACATTGTTACCTCATTGACCGCTTCAAGCTAGACCTCAGGAATTCACATGATACAGACAAAGGTTATTTCAGACTGATTTCTATATTTGTTTTCCATTACAGATTGAAGAAACACAAGAAGAACAAAAAGAGCAAACGTCAGCAAGACAAATGATGAACTTCAGGAAAACAAGAATCCCAAACTGGATATCTTTTCAAATGTTATGTTTATTATTTATATGCTTTTAATATTTGTGCCACCTTATATTATGTAGTTTGTAATATGTATCTATTCTTTATACGCAAAGAAATAAAATATTCAACACAATCTCTTTGTTTCCAGCCTAATGAAGGACATCACTACCTCACATTTTTTTAAATGGGTTTTTCTTTGTTTCACAGTTACAATCAGCAGCTTCGTCCTTGTCTGAGCCATAACAAGAAGAATTCATTTTTACTCATGTTTAACTTTGTACAAACTTTCTTATAACACCACATTCTCATAATTCTTTAACAAGGCTGTACTGTACAGTCTAAACACCAAACACACATTTGTAGTGAAGAACAGAAACCTCAGTAGTTGTTTCTATTTGACCAATAAACAACAGGTTTAAATGTTGTCAGCTGATCAGAGTTTGATGGCTTTCCCCTAACCAGTAAGGTGAGAGTGTGGCTTTTGGTGGAAACTCTCCTCCTCGTACTGCACCAAATAACAGAACCGTCGCTTTGAAATGTGTCCGTTGCCTGTTCTCTGAAAGCAGATGCAGCACGCGTGGTATTTCCTCTGTCACATGCCAAGAGACACATGTAGCTTTTGCATTATGTTCTCCTCTCATCTCTTTCTTGCTCTCTCTGTCTTTCTCCTGAGTACAACTATTGGTTTGTCTCATGTAGCACCAAATTTTTGGACTTATCCTGTGTCTGCTTTACATCATAAAACTCATTTACATTGGATCAGCTGACAAACAACAAAACTTAAAAATCAAGTGTTCATTTCATATGGAGCTTTATCCCTATCTTTATTCAAGAGAGTGGTCTATCAGTTTGAGAGCATTTTTTATTGATTTCATGTTCAAAAACCCTGCCCTCGCACTCAAATAGCCTCTGCTTGCGCTTGGATCTACTCTGTTTCTGCTCAAACTGTGTGCTCGCACTCAGATACCATGTTGCTCGCACTCAGATACAATGTTGCACGCACTCAGATACAATGTTGCTTGCACAGATTTCCTGCTTGAGCTTCGGCTTTTCTCCTCACACCCAAACTGCCCTGGAGGGTGGGAGTGGATGAACCCAGTTAAAGAGTACCCGCCCAGACGGGATGCTCTAATACTAAAGCGAGCACGCCCACAAGGAGGCAGGGATCATTTCATTGGTCAACAGTAAATCTGGCATTCTATTGGTTGGGGGATTTTGACAGGGTTATTACACAAAAAAAATCCAAGTGCAGGGCAGAAATCTGAGAGCAGAAATTCCATGAGCGCACAGAAACAGCGAGCAGGAAAAGCCAAAGCTTGAGCAGGAAATCTGTGCAAGCAACGTTGTATCTGAGTGCGAGCAACATTGTATCTGAGTGCGAGCAACACGGTATCTGAGTGCGAGCACACAGTTTGAGCGGAAACAGAGTAGATGCAAGCACAAGCAGAGGCTATTTGAGTGCGAGGGCAGGGTTTTTGAACGTGAAATCAATAAATAATGCTCTCAAACTGATAGACCACTCTCTTGAATAAAGATTGGGATAAAGCTCCATATATTTTATAGCATACAACCTAAAGTAAAAGGAATAGTCTATTCATAATCCCTTAACTACTAATATGAAAACATCGCTTTGTTTCAAACATCCCTTTGCACAGACTCCCACACACAGTATGTTGATAGTTAAGTGCTAACAGCCCCCCTGTTAGCATTGACCTCTAAATCGCAAAAAGGGGCTGATGTGTCTGCTGTTAGGGAACATCACTGCCGTAACTTAGCAACTTTCAGTATGTTTTCCCCCTGACAGCAGAGGAAGTGTCTGTGTTACTCAGCCTTATTGTAAGGCTGAGTAACACAGACTTATCATTCTTATTGTAAGGCTGTGTTACTCAGCCTTACAATAAGAATGATTAAGGTTTCACTAACAGCATGATACTATATTAGTCCTCTGCTTGTGATACTCTTATCTTAGCAGTAACTGTAACAGTACAGAAGTATTCGGTTAGTCTAGTGCAGTTGTTGAGAGTATTTTTGGGTTGTGCCCCTTAAGCAATGTCAACAGATGACCCCTCATCACAGGAAGACATAAATTGTGAGCAGTTAAGCTAAAGAATTATTGTATGTTCTTCTTTTTAAGATAGGTAGGTATCTAGTATTATACAAGAAAAATAGCAAAAATAACAGTAAATCTAGAGCTTTTTTGCGAAACAAGAATATTGTTAATTTCTTCAAATTAACTCTGCCTAGACAGATTACTACATGTACACATCAATGAATCAGAAGTATTAATATATACAATACAGACCAAAAGTTTGGACACACCTTCTCATTCAATGCGTTTTCTTTATTTTCATGACTATTTACATTGTAGATTCTCACTGAAGGGATCAAAACTATGAATGAACACATGTGGAGTTATGTACTTGACAAAAAAAGGTGAAATAACTGAAAACATGTTTTATATTCTAGTTTCTTCAAAATAGCCACCCTTTGCTCTGATTACTGCTTTGCACACTCTTGGCATTCTCTCCATGAGCTTCAAGAGGTAGTCACCTGAAATGGTTTCCACTTCACAGGTGTGCCTTATCAGGGTTAATTAGTGGAATTTCTTGCTTTATCAATGGGGTTGGGACCATCAGTTGTGTTGTGCAGAAGTCAGGTTAATACACAGCCGACAGCCCTATTGGACAACTGTTAAAATTCATATTATGGCAAGAACCAATCAGCTAACTAAAGAAAAACGAGTGGCCATCATTACTTTAAGAAATGAAGGTCAGTCAGTCCGGAAAATTGCAAAAACTTTAAATGTGTCCCAAGTGGAGTCACAAAAACCATCAAGCGCTACAACGAAACTGGCACACATGAGGACCGACCCAGGAAAGGAAGACCAAGAGTCACCTCTGCTTCTGAGGATAAGTTCATCCGAGTCACCAGCCTCAGAAATCGCAAGTTAACAGCAGCTCAGATCAGAGACCAGATGAATGTCACACAGAGTTCTAGCAGCAGACCCATCTCTAGAACAACTGTTAAGAGGAGACTGTGCGAATCAGGCCTTCATGGTCAAATAGCTGCTAGGAAACCACTGCTAAGGAGAGGCAACAAGCAGAAGAGATTTGTTTGGGCCAAGAAACACAAGGAATGGACATTAGACCAGTGGAAATCTGTGCTTTGGTCTGATGAGTCCAAATTTGAGATCTTTGGTTCCAACCGCCGTGTCTTTGTGACACAGAAAAGGTGAATGGATGGATTCCACATGCCTGGTTCCCACTGTGAAGCATGGAGGAGGAGGTGTGATGGTGTGGGGGTGTTTTGCTGGTGACACTGTTGGGGATTTATTCAAAATTGAAGGCACACTGAACCAGCATGGCTACCACAGCATCCTGCAGCGACGTGCCATCCCATCCGGTTTGCGTTTAGTTGGACGATCATTTATTTTTCAACAGGACAATGACCCCAAACACACCTCCAGGCTGTGTAAGGGCTATTTGACCAAGAAGGAAAGTGATGGAGTGCTGCGGCAGATGACCTGGCCTCCACAGTCACCGGACCTGAACCCAATCGAGATGGTTTGGGGTGAGCTGGACCGCAGAGTGAAGGCAAAGGGGCCAACAAGTGCTAAACACCTCTGGGAACTCCTTCAAGACTGTTGGAAAACCATTTCAGGTGACTACCTCTTGAAGCTCATGGAGAGAATGCCAAGAGTGTGCAAAGCAGTAATCAGAGCAAAGGGTGGCTATTTTGAAGAAACTAGAATATAAAACATGTTTTCAGTTATTTCACCTTTTTTGTTAAGTACATAACTCCACATGTGTTCATTCATAGTTTTGATGCCTTCAGTGAGAATCTACAATGTAAATAGTCATGAAAATAAAGAAAACGCATTGAATGAGAAGGTGTGTCCAAACTTTTGGCCTGTACTGTATATATGTGTGTGCCTGTGTGTGATAAATTTGGGGACACTTGGGATGAGTACTTATACCATTGATACATTTTTATACATTGTGTTGCTAATACAGTTCTTTTTTATCTTAGTAAATAAGACATTGACTTGGGGAGTTGTAAGACTCATAATGGAGTATTGTGTCATTGTGGTATTGCTACTTCTGTGCAAGTAACAGATCTCAGTACTTCCTCCATCACTGGGTCCTGACACTGAGGTCAGGAATGTCTGGTTCAGAGATTGCACACTTGATTGGGATTGAAATCGAAACTCAAGAAGTGAGAGAATGTGATATATTTCTGTGGATAATGTCAGTGTACCAGGCACAAATAAGATGAGAAATGTTGCTGTCTGGTCCAAATTTGTAGGCTTTTGTCAGAAACTTAAAGATCTTCGAAATGATTCACATTTTAAATCGCACTGTGTGCCTTTAAAACAGAATGAGAGCCGTGGAAAGAAAAAGTATAATGCACTACAGTGTTACTCTTTGGTAACTAATCACCCTTCAAAAAACAAAGAAAGAAAGAAAAAGCAGATCCATACACCAGTTTATTTGTTACCAAAATTCCATGTCACATGTGAGAAAAGCCCAAACTTCACACTTACAGAGTAGTAAGCCATTCTTTATTGGTGTGTAACTCAGCTGGTCAGGAGGTTGCGGTGAACCTTCACTTCACTTCCCCATCATAAAAAGCAGAAGAGGTCAAGTGATGTGAACACTTTCGGGGCCAACATACCGCACATGTTTAACCCAGCACCCCTGACCTTTTGAGTCTTTTAGTTGTTTGTTTGACACATTTTTGGGAAATGTTTCTACTTTTGTCTTTCCATTTCCCCTGTGTGTCAAAGGGACAAAAATTGTGATCCACTGCTGAAAGTAAAAATTTGTAATAATTTAGTACTTCTGTAGTGTGTCCATAACTCTCTATGTTCAAATGCAGATTATGGAGCTAATCATTGTAAGGTTATGTAGCTATATGTTGAGTTCTGATATAAAATAATGGAAATACAGGTATAGGGCTGCAACTAACAATTATTTTCATTACCAATTAATCTGACAGTTGTTTTCCCAACTGATCAATTAAACGTTTTGTCTATAAATTGTAAGAAAATAGTGAAAAATGCCCATTCCAATTTCCCAGAGCCCAACATCACAACTGTCCAAAACCTAAATATATTTAGTTTACTATCATATATGACCAAAAAAAGCATAAAATCCACACATTTCCACACACACCAGTAAATGTTTGGCATTTTTGCTTAAAATATTACTGAAACAATAATTGACAAAGTAACTACTCGTTGCTCGTAGTTTGACTTTGCCGTATGTTTTAATGGGATGATCTTAACTAAACTATTTCTATGAGCTGCTACGAACAGTGGTCCATATTTCACTACAATGACATTAGCATGTTATGTCTAAAGACAAAGCTCACTATAGATAAAAAGAAAGGATGTGCTTATTGTAAACTGAGACAGAAAAGACAACGAAGATGATTACATGTACATTATGTGTTCTGATGAGACAGCTGTGACATTGGCTCCAGTCTCACTGTAGCTGTGTACTGTGTGTCTCACATGCTCTCACTGGAAATAACCGCAGTATGTCTCTGATTAATAGAGGGTCAAAGGGTACAAAAGAAATCCAAGTGTTTGTTTTGCACAGCCATCAATTCACAGCATATTTAGTGGTCAATGAATTCCTGATGATGCTGCGTTGAAACATATTGAACTTTTTATTTGTTGATTAGAAGGGATAGTTTTGTGGCTGAATCCCTTCTTGCTCTTTTAAGTCTGGAACATAAAACTAGAGAGGAGAGCAAACTTTAATTTAGCATGTACAATGTGTTCAAAAGAGAAAAAAAATCAAAGCTTTGTGATATTATGTCGTGGCACTGCGAAGAAGCAAAACAAGGCGTGAGGATATGTTTGTACAAATCTGAGAAATGTGAACATACTTGATGCAAGAAAGGGGTCACTGGTAAGATCTGATCGTTCATGACAGATAAACATACTACTGCTACACAGAACTATGTTCATATTTTTGCAGACTTTCCTTTAATCTAAGCTTTAATAACTTACTTTGTTACTGGATAAATGTCTCTCAGGCCTTTTAAAAACTATTTAATACAGCAAAAGTATTAGTGTATAGATGAGCTGGTCAATAAGCAATAATAATAAGATCTGCTTTGTTTCAGTGGGTTAAAAGGCAAAGAGACTCGGATCACTTCAAGTAGTAAAACTATTCCAAACAATAACTGTCAGTTAAAGTGTATGAAAATGTACTAATTTTTCATTCCAAACATTATATCTTTGTTATAACTGAAGCACATTTGCTATGATCAGGAAAGCCATATTGTAGTCATTTCTAAATTGAACACATAGCTGAATTGTCTAAAGCAAATAAGGAAGATGCCCTGCACCTTGAATGATTATTAAATATCTTTTCCTTGCAGAAACTGAAAATGTATATCCTTCATTCAACATCCAAACAAAGACATGTATTCATTCAGAACAAGAACAACCACATTAGGAAAGTTTGTGAAGATCTGTTAAATCCCTCTTAACCAGTGGTGTAATAGTAGCTGATGAGTTGGGTGTACTGCTGGGTAGATGGATCGGTTACCAAGGAGGAGTGGGTATACTCTCCCACATGTCACAATGCTTTAAGTCACTAATAATGAGGAAAAAAAGGGAGTGCTGCACTGGGTTAAGACACTGTAGTTAGTTATTAAAAAAAATCAGCTGCTCTTCAGGGCAAATGGGAAAAGGATGGGGCAAATAGTCATATAAAGATAAAAAAAAAAAGGATGCAATGACTGGCCAGTTCACTTGGTGTACTGTAGAAGTCCATGGTACAGGCAGGCAGTCCATAACTGCATCCAAGGCACTCTGACTGTGTTAAAAATCCTTTATTAATAAATGGATGAACAACATGTTTTGACTAGAGAGTGTGATTTTACACCCTGATGAAGACTCTCAAGTCTAGAGAGTCAAAAAGCGCTCGTACCCTGAACTTTTCAATGAGTGAGCTGGCTATCTTTATATCCCAATGCTTTTTGGCTGATGGGTGGATTATATACTGTGAACAGACCAAAAAAGAGGTGTGTATACCCATACCCACGTATACACTCCACTACACCACTTCCCTTAACATGATCTGAGATTTATGCTGAATCCACATGATTTATTCCAGCAGTTTACCTTCTGATGTTGCCTACAAGTTCAATTACATTCACAACTTGTTCTTGTGAATCCACAGTCCCAGTGACCTTGTCCACATTTGTTGACCGTGTTAATTAATGGGCGCAGAGAAACAGCAACTTGGACAGATGGCATTTATCTGCACTCTACTTACTATGCAAGTGCTACATTTGAGAATACAAGTGATTTAAAGTGGACGCCAAACATTGCAAATCCAGGCGTGCAATGTCCCGGTATAGCCATTAGATGGCAACATTGCACCAAATTCAGGGACTGGGATTTCTTCTGGACAGGTCTTCCAGTCACCTGAAGTGAAATGGGAGAAGTCATCATTGTGAGATGCCACAGATGTGTTGCACAGAAAGGGAAAATTAAACACAATATTACAATTTCTTTTTTATTACAAGTATAAACTAGTGCTTATTGTTAACCCCTGATTCTTCATTTTATCTGCCTTTTTCTTTCAGTGTAGTAGCGATCAAATATTCTCTTGCATGTTTCAGAAACTATTTAACACTAATTTCATGTATGTATCAAGCAAATTGCACTCTGCTGGTGTCTGGTCTACATATCGAAATGGTTAACATCTATATTTGTCGTCTTTTATATCGACTAGAGAGCATATTGTTAGACATAAGGCCCATTCTCATAAGCATATGCCTGATTTTTACAACTAGTCATTTTTATGAGTCTTCAATTCAATCAGGCCATTATTATCATCAGCCCAACCTTTTGATTTACGAGAACATCTGGTGGTTGTATGGAGGCTGACGGCAGCGCCTACAACTCCTTTCTGATCACTTACTTCAAAATGTCTATTAGAGTTATAACGCATGGATTTTTTAATAGCCCTCCCATATGTGGACACTTGAATTTGAGTCGCATGCACACACATACACACACACCACACGCCTTTACATCGTTTACATGGCGTGCGCATTCCCGCCTGTGCGTAATGGCCGGAGATATTTTGCAAACCTTTTTGTCTGGGTGCCACGGAGTTAGTAAATCACAGTATTAACATGGCTGGATCATCGGGCCCCCATCTGACATCTCTGTTTTTGGATACTGAGACGTTGATATTTGGGCTAACAGTGTGTGTTGGTGCTCGGGGATATAAATATATGCCACCCCAGGGGCCTCGAGAGTGTTCGCGCTGGCCCGCATGCCGACCAAGGCAGACAGGATCATGGCGAGTGAGCCGGCCACAATCAAACAAATGTGCTGAAGGATTGCTCTGAACGTGTGTGTGTGTGTGTGTGTGTGTGTGTGTGTGTGTGTGTGTGTGTGTGTGTGTGTGTGTGTGTGTGTGTGTGAGCGCGCGCGTAAAAGTGAGGCAGTGTCAGTGTGAGAGACATTTTATCTCACGTTGCTTTTATTTATCACTATTTATTATATCGTGTACTCACGTGGTGTGGCGCTCATATTTCTCCACCCACAGCAGGAGACATAAATAAACATCTATAGACAATGATGAGATGATTGCGGGGGTGTGGTGTCCAACCTTGACCGTTTATGGCATTTATCAGACTCTGCTGAGACTCTTATGTCTGAGTCTGCTGGCTGCACAGGGGATGCGGATATATGCAACTCAAAAAAATGTGCATTGCCAAAAATTTAAGGAGACTCGTTTTAGATTATTGGAATTACAAAATTCTAATTCTATTATACAAAAGTGTGCACATTTTGCTATTATAGGCCCATTATATGACTTTTTTCCGAGGCTCTTAATTGTGCAGTTTAACTAAACTGTAACACCCTAGACGTGTCAAACTGATTCAACAATTCCTGATAAAATCTTAATTTTCAAAGATGCCCCCTCCGATAAAATGGAAAAAAACCGACTCTCTCATTCTTTCCATTTCATTATAATGAACCAAACAGTACTTATTGAACAGATGGCCCCCAGACAATTCAATTTGATAATTTAGAAATGACTCTCTAATGATGAGGGGAAACCAGAACTGATGGGGCGCATGAAAAGAGCTGCAACATCCTCACCCTCTGCAAGCTGGACATGGCTGCACAGTTCTTCATGCATGTGAGCCCTCCGTGCAGTTTCACGGTTCTGTGAGCAAGCATGCAAATATTTTTATTTCATACAGTTTTGTTTTTGAGCGGTTGTTTTTTGAGTGATTGCAATTTTTTGGACAGCGGGACACAGCGCAGTTTAGCTGTAATCCTCATATTTATGTTGGATTCAGCACTTAGTCCCGCAAGATTTATGTAATGCATCTAATCAAAGCTAATTTCAAACCATCGGGCTGTAACAGAAAAATGTGGGCAGCGGCTGCCAGGCTGTTTGTGAGCTGAAACTTTCTTAAGCTCATAATCTGCCAGAGTTGATACTCTGAATGAGCGCTTGGACTGCTCAACACGGTTGATTCAGTTCTTGTGAGGAAAATACAACATTTAAATTGCATTTTAAATGTTCACATAAAGTGATTTTGGTATTTTTTCCTCAGAGAAACACTCATACGCAATGTGGAAAATTCAAATACTGTCGTTCATTAGTTGATGTTGAATTTATTTGACACAAGTAAGCACAATTAAATCTGCACACAAGTGAGTGGTGCAACTGTCCTCAGATTGTTTCCTCTCATTGTGCTGTTGATGTTTTTATCGCATAATAATGAGACAAAAATCTGCTTTTATCTGATGCTGGTGTAAACATTTGATCGGATTCTGTTTCGTCTTGTTTTGCAGACACGCGGGCACATTTTCATAGCTGCACCTCCAGTGACAACGCAGCAAATAGACGATGGATGTTACAGCCTCACTCTGCCCTTTAGTCTCAGTGGGCAAACAGCATGGATTAAACTAATGTCCTCCCCTGAGTTGATGTTTGATAGTCGTGAATACGTTAATTGTCAACTCTAAACGCAGCACACACACACACTGTGGCGCACACACGTACACACACATCGCGCACAGCTTCTGGCTAAGTGGCTGGGGCGGGACGCTGCGTGGGACGAGGCGGGGACAGCAGGCAGGCGGGCGGGCAGCGTGCTGGTCGGGTTGGTGGACAGCTGATTGTCCGTGTTATTAACTGTGTTTGGGGGCGTTCCTGCTCGCTTTGTAGACCACGCCTCCCTCACCTACTAGTTCTCTCCTGTTTGGCATCCCAGAGATGGTCCAAAGTGATTCCTCAGGGAAGAATAGAGCGCAAATCACCCGAGCAGGAGCTGACGAGGAGCGGAGCCGGCGTTGCCCAGGACTGCCTCTTAATTGCGCGTAATCTTCCGTTTCATTCATCTGAACAGAGGAGAAGACTTTGTAAATAAAGAGACGGAGCGAAGGAGGGTGAAACGCTGTTTCATCTCCTTGGTTTGCTTTCTCACTGTGGACTGTTTGTTGCAAAAAAAGTGACATTTTGCTTGTGTTTTTGTCAGCTGCACCTTGATCCGGGGGACTGTCGCCAACTCAGTGCAGCCTCTCATCCTGCGCTTCCCCTTTCATCGCTCTCAACGTTGTTCATCTTCACAGCTGCTGCTTCCCCCTCTTTTTCTTGTGGAGTCGCTGACATGAGGTGCAGCTAACCCTGGATGCTGACAGCTCCCCTTTTCCTTCCACATGTCGCATCTTTTGTTTACTTTGAGAAACACGCGCGCAACTAAACGCCAAGTGAAATAGACCACGCCACTTTGCTCCTCTGACAGCGCGATCAAACAGACGCAAGAGGAGGAGAGGCAGAGGGGAAAAAAAGGAGGGAGCCAAGGAGAGGAGGATAGAGAGAGAGAGGAGAGAGAGTGAGAGAGAGATAGCGACAGTGTGAAGGTGCGTTTTGATGTTTGGCATCCACGAGAGCATCCAGAGGAGTGGGAGTAGTATGAAAGAAGAGCCCATGGTGGCCGGGATGAACGCGGTTCGGACATGGATGCAGGGCGCCGGAGTGCTGGACTCCAACACAGCCGCCCAGAGGTGAGCCTGAGGCGGCCTTGGCGCTGCGCTGACACCGGGGCGTGGAGACCGGGGGGAGAGCACGTTATGATCTGCGGTGTTAAAGAGACGGAGCGGCTGTATCACTTGGGGCAGCACGCGTTCCCAGAGGACGTATAGTTGGATAACCACTGTTCCTGCTGGCTTTATAAGTTTTTAGCTCCAAGTCCAACATGATATAATACTGTATGGCTCAGAGTGCTTTAGCATATCTCTGGATGGAAAGCACAGTTAGCTCCAAGCACTTTCAGGCTTGCAGGGTTTTAATGTAGCCTTAGATTAACTTTGCTGTGTGGAAAGTGTGCTGTGAAAGTGTGTTTAAGATTTTCTGCTCACTTTGGCGGTTGGTTGTCTTTTTTTTGGCTGTGATAAAGCAGAGTAGGTTACTTTTTGCATATATTTTCCAGCTTCAATTCAGTAGCTGTTTTTAATAAAACAAAATTATTTATTATGAATGAAGTTGATCAAGTTTAAAATAAAAAGCAGCCGTGTTATAATTAGAGCAATTAATCTGTCCAAATTCTGCTTGTAATATAAATGAGTATAATTAACCCTTTAGGCCTGCAGCTTAATATTTTAACTTATTTGTTTCATTTTCGTTGATTAGGCTGAATCGGAAAGGGTGTTTATGCGCATTAGAGAGAGATTTTGATTCAATTATATGTACTCAGGGATTTTAGAGTGGACAGTGACTGAAACATAAGCGTCTGTAGACTGGATTTTTAAAGCAGATCTCTCTTCTGTTGCATTTTTTATTGACTGAATTTATTTTAATTGCCTTCGTGGTGGATGGTGCTGGTTTGTGCTTGTGTCCGCAGCGGAGTGGGTCTTGCTCGGGCACACTTCGAGAAGCAGCCGCCCTCCAACCTTCGCAAGTCCAACTTCTTCCACTTCGTCCTGGCTTTATACGACAGACAGGGTCAGCCGGTGGAAATAGAGAGAACCACCTTCGTTGACTTTGTAGAGAAGGAAAAGGTGAGTTGGCTCAATTCACAAAATATGTATAAATTTCCAGCACATGACAGTTTGTAATAAAATCTTAAAACGTGCTTATAATGCGCACATTTTATTCGACTGATGCCTGACACAGTGCACCGGCCTGTTAAGTCAAAATGATAAATTACCAGACGTGTGTTAACAAAGTGACCAGACGCACACAGCAGGGATCATGCTCCTGAAGGCTTCCCTCATGTGATTTTTAGATGTGGTTTCCTGAAAGATTTACAGACTTCTGGTTATTTTAGCTTTTCTTTATAATTGCAAAACCCTCGGAATCAATTTTAAACCAATTTACTCGAAGGTGTAAATCAAGTGCATGAACACTTTTGCACCAATTTACCACTAATAATATTGATATTTTTCTGACAGCACAGCACAGCGTGTTGCCTTATTCGTGTAGGTGTTGGGAGAGGCGAAATTTAATTTTCTTAAAAAAAAAACGTCGATATTAACGTTTAATACATCGATCAGGTGTTTTATTGATCTGTTTGCAAGTGGGGTTAAAAGTGAGTGTTTTACTTTAAATGCTTGTTTTATTCAGCAGCATTTAGTATCGACTTGTTTATTATTTATTAGATCCGAATGTCTTCTGCTGTTGGTCGGTATTATTTACATAATTTAATATTACATTACATACACAATGTTAATTGTTGAATATATAATTAATATATGTCAAATTATTCTTTTTATTAAATTTGTTAAAAGCCTGGAGTAACACTGTAAACAATTTCCGTTTCCAGTATAGGTAAATAAAGCTGTAAACAGGCCTATTTGTAAATACATTGTTTGTTAAATAACGTGAAGAAAAGTTGTACAAGTTACACACACAGCCTTGTTTGCTTTCTTTTGTCTGTGTGGATGACATAACGAAGTGCTTTAAATGTGATCACAGTTAGGGAGAAGTAACATTAGTAATAAGTAATATTCTAAAAATACCAAGTTGTGGACGCGCAGTAAAAGTCCCAGGAGGAGATGGTTTGCCTGCTCTGACCGGCTCTGTTTGGTTTAATTTTCATAGGAAACGACGGGGGAAAAGACCAACAATGGGATCCATTATAGACTTCAGCTGCTCTACAGTAACGGTGAGTTTAGCTCCCATAATTTTTATGGAGCAATAACAAACGCAGTGAGTGAATGATACGCCAAACCAGGGCGAGGAAACTCAGGAAACAAATGTTTTAAGAGGTCACATCGTGTTTTGTTTTATGTATTCATTTTTTATGCACCGTGAGGGATTAGTGCTTTATTTATTAGTGCAAGTCAAATGCATTAAATGTTGTTATTTACACATTACTTTTATTATTACTAAATAATTATATTTTTTACATCATTCTTATTATTATTATCATTATTATTATTATTATTATTATTGTTATTATGTGCTTGCTGCTTCCAACAGTAAATATATCTTCTCCGGTCAGCAGTAAACAACCCAAGGCAGC
Organism: Epinephelus fuscoguttatus; assembly: GCF_011397635.1. Lineage (NCBI taxonomy): Eukaryota > Metazoa > Chordata > Actinopteri > Perciformes > Serranidae > Epinephelus > Epinephelus fuscoguttatus. Next base: position 30,844,958 of record NC_064760.1, on the reverse strand, counting down.
TTAATAAAATGTTTCCCATCTTCCCTTTTAACGTTTGTTTCTTCAGCCTGAATAATTAAATTATATTAATTATAACTCAGAAAAAAATGTGTGTGGTTCTCCCTGCTGTGCCCATTTCACAATTCAGTTGTAAATAAATGTTTTAAGAGATAAAATCAACAGGATTAAAGAAAGTAAATTATTTTTTATGTCCCAAGCAAACTGACAGCATGCAACAAATACTGAAAGTCATTAGTAACAGTTTGGACTCATTCAGTTTCCATAAAGTGCCTCAGAGGGGAAGTCACAATGAATAAAACTGGTGATCTGAAATATTCCCCAGAATGGGGAAAGCTTTGCCTCAGATGTGATATGAAGCCTGCTGGTTACATTTTAACAATTTCTCTGTCTCTCACTTTCCTTCTCTGTGTGTCTCTGCAGGGATCAGGACAGAGCAGGACTTGTATGTTCGTCTCATCGACTCTATGACTAAACAGGTAAGAGGTTTGCATCAGGCTCAGAGAATTAAACTGTGCATCAGTTTGGTGGTTGTGTTGGTCTGAATGTTGCCCCTACCTCCAATCGCCGCCCCCCCCACTGCATGCCTGTGTCTGAGACCCTCAACTTCAGCACAGCACAGCCAGCTTGATAAACGACCTGTCTTACCTGTGGAATACATTTACAGAGGCCCAGAAAAGTAGAGGACATGTGTCCTCATACTCTACCTCTGCACAGCAGCCAGTAAGTGAGGATGGTGTGTGTGTGTGTGTGTGTGTGTGTGTGTGTGTGTGTGTGTGTGTGTGTGAGTGTGAGAGAGAGACTGTGTGATTGTGCGCATATAGTGTGTGAATATCTCGGTGAGGTGCAGGAGCGGTTGTGTGTTAGTGTTTGAGAGAGACAGTGATGCATGCCAGCTCACTCTTTGAGGACCTTGACCCTCATTTCCTCAATGTGAAACAGAACAAACTATCCCAGAGTGTGTTATGGCCAATTCAATCACACAAAGAAATACAGAGCAGCACATGTGGGTTGGCGCACACAGAGGGAATTCTCCGGTAGGACGACTTAGATACGAAGAAAATAAGCCTCTTCAACGCTGTTTTGATATCAGGTCTTTTGTTTTGCCAATTCTGCCTCTAGTGCCATTAGGCTTGAAGAGAGTTTGCCTTAGAATGAAAGGAGTAGGAGGGGATGTTGTTTGTGTGAGTGCGTGTGTGTTTGTGTGCGTGTGTTGGCATGTTTATCGGTGTGTGTGTGTGTGTGTGTGTGTGTGTGTGCGTGTGTGTGTGTGTGCAGGGTGATCACAGCCCTGGAGAGCATGTTGAGTGGGGTTGGAGGGGTAACCAGACTAGATTTTTGGACGCTGTGCTGTATGGACCAGATGGTGCACTATACTCCAGTCTGGCAGTCCAACTGCTCACTGTACACAGCGTATAAACATACGTGCACGCACAAACACATATGCACACACAGGAGTACACACACGCACAGGCACACACATACACACACACACACACAAATGCTTTCTCTCTTACTGTCTCTGTCAGAACAGAGCGTTCCTGTTCAGGAGGACTGGATTCCAACGTTACACACATTTGCCAGATAGACAACACTACTCCCAGATGAAACACACACACTTTTCTGTTTTTTATTTGCCCCTGTATCACGGCTCGCTTTTTTTTATTTCTTTCAGAATGCCACATAAAAAAATATAAATCAAGGTTATGTGATTTTTCTGTGATTTCTTTTTTTTCTCCATCCTTCAGGCGATTGTCTATGAGGGCCAGGATAAAAACCCAGAGATGTGTCGGGTCCTGTTGACCCACGAGATCATGTGCAGGTAAGACAAAACACACCCCAGCTACAGCTGTCATTTGTTGGTCCAGACGATGCTTTATAGTTTGGATCAAGATGAATGTTTTTCTCACATTGGAGGTGTCTGTGTTGGTGTAAAGAGGGGGCAAAGACACGAGGAGCACTGCTAAAGTACAATAGAAATCTTATCATTTTCCTCAAAGTGGGTTGGGGAGATGGGCCCTGGCCTATTTCCGTTGGTAGGGATGTGTGTGTGTATGTGTCTGTGTATATGTGTGTGTGTGCATCCCTCTCATGTTCAGCTAATTAGGACAAGGAAAAGCTCATTACTCAAACCCATCCTCCTTAGTCGGTGTAATACATGCAGTTTGCTGTGTCCTGACAGTGAGCTATGTGCAGAGGGGGACAGACTCGGATTACACATAAAATACAGACACTCACACATTCACACACACACAGTCAAATATACTAAGGCAAGCACACATCTCACAGGGCGTCATTTACAATCAATAAGAGCATCATGCAGCATGTGATTGTCCCTCACAAACCAGCCATTTAGAAATACACGTAGAGTTACATGTGGAGAAATGGCCAGTGGCAAAGTGTAGCCACTTCCTGGTTATCACACAAGGCAATTTAGACCACTTGTTTTCATATGCTGCAGGAAACGGTCGAGATCAGAAATCTGATCTGGCTTTCCAAGCCTCCTGTCCTGGGGGACTCAAGAAAGTAGGGGGGAGGGTCAATCTGTCTCCCCCCTTTCTCTCGCTCTCTTTTGTGTCTTTCTCCATCTCCTCCCACACACACACACACATACAGTAGACATGCACATGCAGTCAGACGCAGGTACACACAGACGTGCATACTGTACACACAGACAGAGAAGAAAAGCTAGACGGGATGATACTTTTTGGGGGAAACAGGGGGGCTGACGGCAGACAACAACACTGTTACATTGTGCTGCAGTCAAATGATTCAGAAAGGACTCGTCACATCAGTATGCAACCCCCTTCTACCCAGCATGCACTACTCCCCAGGTCCAGTGGGACCACTCTGTGACCCACTTCTGAGAGAGAGAAAGAGCGAGAGAGAGGGAGAGAGAGGCGGGATAGAGGGAGGGGACGAGCACTGAGAAAAAATAGAGAACATAAGATGTCTGGTTGTGTGATGTCTGACAGAAATGGAGCTAACCTGAGCCCTGGAGGCTAATTCAAGTTTGTATCCAGCCCCATTCAAGCTCAGTGGTTTTGCTCTCCTCCTCCAAACTTCTCCTAAAATCGCCCCGCTGATCTCACCTACTGTAGCGCAAGAGCCCCGGTCTTACCTTGGGAAGCCCGGCAGAAATCCAATTCATGTTGTTTCTTCAACTCTGCCAAAGTCTCACGCCCTTTTACTCCTCTTTCTCTTTCCTGCATGCTCATCTGACTTCCTCTCCCTCTCTGTGATGTACCTTATCTTTATTTCTCTGTTGTTCACATCTCTGTGACTAACTCTGCTTTGTCTCTGCCCCCCCCCTTCTCTCACCTCCCTGCAGTCGATGCTGTGATAAGAAGAGTTGTGGCAACAGGAACGAGACCCCATCAGACCCTGTCATCATCGACAGGTAAGCAAACTTTGCCCTTTGACCTCGGCCGACGTGATGCCACGCTGTCATCGCAAACACAAACACAGCGCGTATGGCTGCCTACGAGTGTGAACAGGAACCATGTGCAGAATACACAGGCAGCAAATGTTGCAAAAACATACTGTGGATATAAAAATCATGACAAAATTTTCAGATAAATTTGCAGTGAAGTAAGAAGCGATTTTTTTTCAACATGAGATTTGGCTGAGAAAACATAACCTGCAGGCCTAATAAAGCAGGCCGCAGCTTGTTTAAAATTTCAGCAAGTATAATCGACTGTGTGCACAAAATGTGTGAAACAGCAGTAAATAATATTCCAGTGGTATGTGTGTGAAGTGGAGGAGCAATCACAGAGCAGCTGAGCTCTGCTTCAAGTGTGGTCAAACAGTGTTTGTGTGGTTGGGCTGATGACTTAGCTGATGAGCAGTTAGGGTTACAGCTACAGCCTGGCGTGTGTGTTTCTGTTTATAAATCTCACTCTGACCCGAGTGTGGTATACTGAAGCTTGTCTGCCGCTTTTAACACTGGCAGACACACTCCTGCTCACACACACTTTTCTTTGAGTGCACACCTTTCTCCTGCCTGTCATAAACTACCTCTGACCAATGCAGCAGCTCGCCTGATTTACAGTCAGTCGGGGAAAAAAAGAAAAGCCCTGTAGATTTACAGTCCGGCCTGGGCTGTGTGCATGCGTGTGGCACACATGTGGACGCACAGCATAAGGGAAATTATTTGTTTATACTTGAGCAATTGTTGGAGCGTGCAGATTTAAGGCTGCTGCAGGACAGAATGAGAGTAAAAAGGTACACTTTTCGTAAAGTATCACCTTTTCAGACTGAGTTTAACCTGTCCCAACAAATGCATTATCATGTAGTGCATCGTAGGTTATTTAGGTTTTATATCTGATTTGAATTTGTCACATTTGAGTGTGTTTGTGTGAGTGTTAATGAGGCAGTGACCTGTGCTATCTGATGAACACAGCTGTCCTGTGCTCGCTGCTGCTCTGTCAAAAGCTACTCTTTACCTGTGTGTGTGTGTGTGTGTGTGTGTGTGTGTGTGTGTGTATTTATGTGTGCGAGTTGGTGTGTGTGTGCGCCACCCTTGTTCCGCTCCAGTGAAGCGGAAGGCCTCACCTCAGCGCTCCCTGAGACAGCTGCACCCCACCACGTGGCCTCAGACAACACGCCTGCCCATCACTCTGTGCCACATTTCGGATTTTTGTTTTCATGTGTGCATACTTGTTGAATTTCTCATCTGTGCACTCTGTCGCTCTGTTTCTGCGGGCTGCCGTCCTGGCTTGCTTACGGTTCAACTTTTCCCTCCAGTTTGCCGCAGTAATAGTTTGAGCAGAGCCACCTTGGTGAAACAGGCTGATATCTGCTGTGAACAGCTTTCCCACACTGAGCATGTGTTGTGGACGCTCGCTGGCGGTATTCCCCCGGCGCCCAATGGCTCAGGTGTGAGGGCAGCATTAACGAACAACAAATTAGAACAGGGGGAGGGAAAACAACAGCAATATCTCTGTTTTCCTCTCCAGCGAGCACTCTTTCTGGACAGGAAAATAGGTCAGGTGAGAGGAGAGCGATTGGGGGGGTTGGCTTGCTTTAAAGGGGGGACTGAAGGGGAATAAGGAGAGGAGGGTTTATACGTTTGCTCATTTAGTACCAATATATTCTTGGCAGTTGTAATAATCAGGGATTCATAAACAAACAAACAACTGTGAGGGTGAAACTGACTCAATTACCACGAGTTCCCCTCCTTCAAATTCATAAAGAAATACCATCAGCAGCCCCTCTCCACCCTTGAAGTTATTTAGTTCGTTAAATAAGGGCTCGTTAGCCCTCTGCTGTTTCGCAGAGATGATTAGATTTTACAGCCCTAATTAGCTGGGCTAGCTCTAACTCTTCTGGAAGAGTAATGGGTCTGATTGCCTAATTAGCTCTCTCTCGTTAAGATGGGAGAAACAGGCCACTGCAGCAAAACCGCAGGAATGAGGAAAAATAAAGTCAGCTAATGAGAAACTTATTTGATTGTTAGGAGAACAAATCTGGTACAGTGTGGATCGGCAGCGCTCTGGGTACTGTACTCGCTCACCGGGAGAATCTCTCTTACCCATCTCTTTATTTCACCTCCTGTTGAAAAGAGAATTTGTTTGGGCTTTAAAGCGTCTACAAGGAGCAATACGATGCAGATTTTAATTATGAAGCATATTTGTTTAGGCTATGATAGCAAAAAGCACTTTAACATTCTTAGATTTTAACTGAAGTTGAAAGAAACATCCCCCACAATCTGTCCTGTTTTCATGCTGTTTTGGTTTAGGGCTATTATGGTTGCAGCGACATCCAGTTTCATAAGTAGCGTTGTCTTCTCTGACTGTCTCAGATTTTCATAGTCCATCTGATCTGAATCAGTCAGTCTTGCAGATGAGGACAACTCATGCCATATTTTATGCATTTAACCTCTGAGGTGGAGAGTTCTTGGAAATTCAGAGAGACCTTGGCATGACATGTCATGTCTCTATGCTTGACACTGGGCAGGGGAAGCAGCTGAAAGGGGAGAAGCCCGTGTGCGCCTCTCTATATCTTCCCCGGGGAAACATGTGTGGTCCACTTTAGGCTCTTACAGAGGCAGGATAATATGAGGGGAGCCCTTAACCCCCCACCTCCACTTCCACCTCTCTCTATCACTCCTGGTTAGCGTGGGGTTAATCATATGCAGCCACTGCTAGTCAGTCTATCATGTGCCTGGATGGGCCTCAAATCACAAACACATTTCCCTCTCACCCGTGTACACTTTTGCCATTTCTCTGCATAGATTTTCTTAAAAGTGTCTCCCCACAGAAATGTTTTTGTTAATTTACTTGCTGCACATCCATATAATTGTGGACTAATCTCTCAACCTGACTCGCTTTGGGGGTATTACTGTCCCTCCGGCCCCTTGTGTCCTCTGTTGCCTCCTACCACCTGTGTCCCGTGGCCCTTTCCTGCACAGCCAGCTCCCCCAGGCCTGCCGCAGGGTGTCTCCCAGGCAGGGAGAGCCTCTCTGGAGGGGGGAGAGAAACTCTCTGTGACTAGAGATAAGGATCCACTGGATAGCCTTGCATTTCCCATGATCCCCCTTTCCAGTGAAGGGTGGAGGGGTGTCAAGTTTACATGCGCCGATGATGTTGTTTCAGGTTTATAGCTGTTTTTGAGTGTGTGCTTGTGTGTGTTTGTGTTTGCACACACTCCTGCAGCCCGCCGTTGATGTGGCCCATTTCCTTGCATGCGTGTCTGTGCTTGTGTATCCGCATGAATGTTGGTTGTTTCCCCAGGAGTGTGTGTGTGTGTTGATAGAGGCCATTTCCTGGCGAGTGTGTGTGTGTGTGTGTGTGTGTGTGTCTTGAGTGAAGAATGTCGGGCAGGAAGTGCTCCTCCCGGGGAGGATGATGTCATCACGGCCGACAGTTTCCTGTTCTGTGGGCCAGTGGAACAGGCTGATTCTCAGCTTCACGGTGGGTAGTTAGCACTTGTGGACTAGGTTTTGGTTCATCTCCGCCGTGCCGTAGGTCCACACCTGCTTTGGTTTTACACCACATCGCTTGACACATCTGGAAGGAACAAGTAAACTTTGCAATGTCTTGAGGACTGCATTTTCCAAGCTAATGCATTTTTGCTGCAAAGCTTGTTTGTCACTCTCCCCCTCTTTGTCTTGCTCTGTAGTGGGGAACCCCCTCATTGTTTTGGTTGTTATGTTTGGATGCACTTCCTGGGGTGAGAGGTCATGTGTTGCCTTGGCTGGGCTAACGTGCGCTAGTGAATAATGTATGTCATTGACTTTATGTCAGCCCTGCCAGCCCCCCAAGCCGAGCCCACCCATGTTTAATTCATCCATCTCATTTGTGTGTGTGTGTGTGTGTGTGTGTGTGTGTGTGTGCCTGCGAATGTGTCTGCGAATATGTGTGTGTGTGTGTGTGTGTGTGTGTGTGTGTGTGCGTGTGTGTCATTTAGAGGCCCAGTCTGCACCTGTCCAGCCATTAGCCCCCTTCTCATTTGCATTTGATGCTAATGTGGTTTACTGGCAGCGCCTTCCGTCCCCTCAGCTTAGTTTCACTTTCATATCCATGACTGTGTTAGTGAGAAGGCGAAAACACACTTACAGTGCAGCTATCCTACATTCTTCTGACTGTATCTGCTGATGTGTCTGACGCCTGAATGTTGAGGTCTTCATTAATTCTTTTTTCTTTCCCACGTCCTGGGTCTGTTTTATCATCTGCATTATTGTCACTCTTTTCTCCCCTGTACGCCACTTGTTTCTCACAGCTGGTTTTCTATTGTGTCTCTGACCACCTATCAGTAGCTCTACATTTTCCTCCAAGACAAAGAGAAGCTAGAAACAGAGTCATGAGACCCCGAGGCCGACAGTATCTCTCTTTTGGTGATTTCTCCTTGGGGGAGGAGAGATCTTTTCGACACGGCCCTTCTCTCTTTAGGAGATTTTTGGTTTTTTTTCTCGATGATGTGCTGTTTCTTTTGTGCAGTCTTGTGGTGGGGGGTGGGGTGGGGGGTGGCGGGGGGGGGGGGGGGGTTTGCAGCTGCATTAGATGTTACAGGAGGCTTTGAAAAGGACTGGCCCTGAGCTGGTTGTGGTGTTTGTGCAGGGCTCAGGGGCAAAGAGGCAGAGTTGCTGGCTCATCGATATGCAGGCAGAACTCCCCTCCCTCAGGTGTTGGCCGCCTCACAAATCTGCCTCACACACACATAGACACAGACGCAGCTCTCACCCTCAGATAAACTCATGGTACACAAATTCATATGCAGACGCACGCATGCGCACTTATAAGAATCCACAGGCGGGCAAAAAATATAACACACATACATACACACACATTGACCTGCAGCTCTCTGCATCTGTTTGGTTGTGTTCTTTTTTTCCCTGCGGTGGCCCCCCCCCCTCCCAAGGGTTGGAGGAAAGCGCAGCCCCGAGGGACAGACGGCTGCGCTGATTGACAGCAGGGAGTTTGGAGGTCGAGGTGCCTCTAAAACAGCACTGCCTCTTTCTCTCTCATCCAGACCTTCAACACTCTCACCCCCCAACAACTGGCCCGCTTTAATTTGCCAACACCCCACGAAGAAATTAACACATCATTCTCAGAGTAAACACGGGTTCGTTTCCATGATATGAAATATCAAATTAACAGCTGTTTTCGTTTTGTGGTGAGGAAACAATGAGGGAACACTGGAATTAAGTATGTTTAATGCTGAAGTTTGTGTGTGTTTTAATTCTTTCCCCAATAAACTAAACAGAGCTGCTATCACACTTTATAGGTAGTTAAGCTAATGCTCCCCAGCTGAATGCAGGTAACAAACAGTTTATTAGGGCATATAAAATGTAATTTACAAATGTCAAAACAGTGAAAAGTTCTGGGTTTCATGACATGGGGAGGCTTTTTTTGGCGAGAGCTACTGTAAATAGCGCTGTTGTAACTCTATTTTCTCTGCAAACTGCTTTGTCATTACTGCTTGACATTCCCTGCTTGACCTGGCCGCTCTCCTTGGCCGTTCCCACTGCCTTTGTGTCAGTGTTTGTTCTGTCCCAGAATGAAGGGGTTTAGCCGGCCAGAGCTGACCCAAATGAGTAGCGTCCTACTTCTCTGAGAGCTATTTAAGACATTTTTTGGTGTTGGAAATTGCAGGACGGAGAGATAGAGATAGAAGGGGAGGTTAAATAGAATGAAGATATATTTACCATATGAAAGGTCTCATGTATGACGTGTGAACGTGCGCAGCGCTGCGAGTGAGGAAAGGGTAACGTTTTCCAGGATTTAGTCCGTGACTCACCCTGGAAGATGCGCTCAATTTGCTTTTCAAATGAGGCGTGAAGAGCACAAGTGTGTGCCTCTCGGTGTGATGCTATACATTTAGACGTGCATGGTTATGTGTGTGTGGCAGGGGCAATGCTTTGTTTTCTCAATGCTCTGATGTGTGTGGACAGTCAAGCACACGGGCACACTAAGTGCTCTCTCACAGCCAATGTGTTACATGGCTGCCTGTGTTGCTGCTCGTAATTGAATAGACACAGCAGCTCCTCTCGGTGAAGGATACTCAGGCCTCCTCTCCCAGCAGGCTGAGCCAGAGTGCCATCGAGCAGTATAGCTTCCAGCTGCCCTGATCTCAGCCCTTCCTGACGATTCATTGTTTACTGATTATTTCTGCTAAGTGAGAATGCAGACTTTACTCCTCATGCCAGCTCTGTATACCCCCCAACCTGGCGTCTCACTTCCTATCAGCCAGTTTCCAGTCCAGACCCCCTTTTGGCGCTTCACCTCAGCTCTGTAGCCCAGGATGTGAGTCCAGGTGTCCAGGATGAGTGCTGGTGACCCGCTGTGCCCGAGCAAGATGTATAGTCTGTTGATTGTTTTCCATCAATCTGTCCAGGAAGAATGGATCGCTGGCCAGGCGCTGTGAGCGGCGCTCTCAGTTTCACACGCCACAATGGAAGGAAAACCTGCACGGCATGGGGGAGACAGGGAGGGAGAGATATGGAGTGTGATAGTGGTGGTGGGACTCTGCAACATAGGAATGATCCCTTTAATATAGTCTTATTGTTTTATGTGATATTTCTGCAGGATGATTTTTAACTTTCTTTTAAAATGCTCTGGCAGCTATATAGGCTATTTAGCAACCATATCATTATTTCCAAGTTCAACCATTTCATATTTGCTTATGAGTTTTGTGACATTGAGCTTGACTAATTTGAGCTGTAATGTTAAGAGACGAAAGGAAATCTTCAAGGGAGTATCTCTGCCGTAATTAAATGTAAAGCAGCGACGTCAACATGCAGACAATTATGGTCAACAGCATGGTTCGATCAAAGGGATGATATATTCTTACATTTCTAATATATTCTTTTTACTTTGCATTAATCATCAACAAATGAGACCCAAGCACATGTCACTGTTCCACTTCAAAAAGCTGAGCTGAATTTAAAGGCCTTTGTTTGTGTTTATGTAACTGATGAGGGGAGACAAAGTAAGGCGTAGGCAATCGACTGAGACACTTTGTTGTTTTACACCGACTCACCCCCTTTGTGTGTGCGCTGCTAACGTTGTTTGTTTGTTTACCGAGTGGCTTGACCTCGCTGGGAGGAATGTTCACTCGTTTCCTTTTCTTCTGCGTCTCCTAATGTGTTTGTCTCTCTGATTTTTCTCCATCCACGTGTCTCTCTTCTTCATCTCCCTTTCTCTCCCTATCTGCCCCTCTGTCTATGTGTCTTTTTTTTCTTTGGTCCTCCCACTCGAAACTCCAGATTTAACTCTGAAGGTTTTTTGGTTAATCACACTTGGAATCTTCCCCCTGCGTTTGAACGCTCTTCCTCAGCAGCGCGCTCTTCCTCGATCTCTGCGTGCGGCGCAGGAGAGAGTCACGCTAATTATCCCAGTTATTGGCTTCTCCAACGCCGAGGCTGTGATTTACATGAGGTGACATTCAGTTCAAACGTGCAGACCTTCGCAACCTTTTTCTGGAAAACAATTAACAGCGCCGCTTTCTCGTCTGCCTCCCTCCCGTACCCTCTTTTCTCTCGCTACACCACTCCCTCTCTCTCTTCCTCTGGCTATTGTCTTCACACAAACAGAGAAGATTTACTGCCAAAAGAGTGAGGGTTGTGCAAGGAGGTGAAACTGTTAGTGTATTTTCTGTAACAAG